>NC_041385.1:214840846-214936396 GCF_002162155.2 Triticum dicoccoides | reverse complement strand
CCCCCCCCTGTCATGTTGACAGGATTTCTCAGAGCAAGACGACAAGACAATGATGGTGAATGAATCAAAGTCCATTTGAAGTGCAACTGGATCGTGAAGATTATACTAGTTTGCGTTTCCCCTTCACCTTACCCTACACTTGAATCTCGAGACGAGATTCTTGTTTAGTGGGGGTGAGTTGTCACATCCCTAGCTTCAGGCATTGCTCTAGGTTAGCTTCATGTGTGCATCATGTCTATATTTTTGAAACTTGAATTGAGGAATATTGGAAGCCTCAAAACCCTAAATAAAAGAGGGGCAAAAACCCTAGAAATCTCATTCATTGCTCCAAAAGGGCTCTTCATAAATGTTTGATAATTTTGGTAAGGGTTCTGGTCCCAACCAAAATATTGAACATTTTTAAGGATTTATTTTTGGGACTTTGAATTTAAATCATTAGCTATTTGAATTTGAATTATATTCATATAATTAGAATATAATTTCAAATATCCCTGAAATATTTTATAAGCTTTTGGAAAAGTCCATCTAGCAATATAAAATATTCAGTGGAGTTTTTGGCATTGTTTGAATTATTTTTAAATTCAAAACAGTGGCAAAAGAATTAAATAAAAACAAAACAGAACAGAAAAATATAACACAGAATTTACCTGGACCTTACCTGGCAGCCACCCACAGCCCAACACTGTGCAGCCCACCTGCGCAGGCCCAGCCCACCTCCTTTCCCCCTTGTCCTCTTCCTCCTCTGCCAGGAGGACGAACAGAGGCGAGGCGTGGCGCGCGCCGACGCTGCCTCGGCCACCTCCTGCTTCCTCTCGTCGCCCTGGACTCCGTCCGCAACGCCACGCAGCCCCTGGCCCTTCTCACTCCCTCTGGACCGCTCCCCCTCCCCTGGCTCTCTCTTTCCCTCTCTTCCTGTGATCCCCGAGCGCACCGCAGCACGCCGCCAAGCACCACCGCGGCCACCGCCTTCCCCACGCCTCTCCGACGCGCCCCCGAGCTCCGCCGTGACGTTCCCGTCCCTACCACGGAGCCACAAGACGCCGGACGCCCTGGAGCACCGTCACTGACGCCATCTTCTTCCTCTGCACCGACGGCCGTCGTCGCTTGATTCGCCGGCGACAGAGCGTTCCCGGCCTCGCCCCCGCGCTCGTTGGACTCGCGGTGAGCCACTGAACCGTTCCCCTCTTCTTCCCATGCCGTTGGGCCGCTCTAGCCATTGCTTCCGCCGGAGCCGAGACGCTCCGCCGCACGGACTCGTCGCCGGCGAAATCCCAGTGACCATTTGGTCACGGGCGTGCACCGTTGCGCTAGCCGTGACCCGTAGAGCCCCTCCAGCGCCTCAGCTCCCTCGTTTGTGAGCTGCAGCGCCAGTCCCGCGAACCCCCGAGCTCCGGCCGCCGCCTCGGGCTCCATTCCGGCGAACCCCGGCCACCCCCGCACCTCCCGTTGGTCCCCTTAGATGCGCACGGGCACGGGCTACCTCCTGGTGCCCTTGGCGCGTCGATCCGTCGCCTCTGGCGTAACTCCGGCGAGCCACCGCCGCTCTGGGTCGTCGCCATCGTCCAACCACCGGCAAATCCGACGTGGCGGGTCATTAGGGCCTAACCACCCCGCTAACCCAGGCCTAGGGCCACTGACAGGTGGGCCCTACCCTTTAATTAACCCGGCTAACCATTTAGTTAAGTCAATTAAACTCTGTTAAATCACTGTGCAGCTGACATGTGGGTCCCATTGGTCAGATTTGACCTGGACAACGTCGTTGACTTGCTGACGTCACTATGAAGTCATGCTGACGCAGTAAATTCATTTCTGGATTTATTATTAATCAGGAAATTACAGAAAATGCCTAAAACTTCAATAAATCATAGAAAATTAACCGTAACTCCAAATTAAATAATTTATATATGAAAAATTATCAGAAAAATTCAAGGAATCCATCTGTACCATTTTCATGCATGTTAGAACAACTTATAGCTGCTGTTTAGCACAAATCATATAAAGGGCAATTAAATATCCACATATGGAGTTTGAATTTGAATCTTGTATTCAAACCAACTTCATTTAATCTGGTTTTAGGTGCATTAGCCCAAAACACATTCATATTGCCATGTCATAGCATGCATCATATTGTGCATTGCATTGATCGTGTTTTCTGTATTTGCCGGTATTTGTCCCCTCTCGATAGACGTGATACCGATGATGTGATCGTTGACACTGATGAAGACTCAATGTTATCTTCAGAAGTGCCAGGCAAGCAAAACCCCCTTGTTCATTCCGATACAATCCTACTCTCTCGCTCCTGCTCTCTTTTAATGCATTAGGACAACACCGATTCATCTGTTACTTGCTACGGTAACTGAACCCCTTTATCCTTTGCATGACCTGTCATTGCCACAGTAAATAGATGAAACCCACTAGCATGAGTAGGAGTTGTTTGAGCCCTGTTGTGCCTACTCATTCATGCTTGTTTGTCATGCCTACTACTGCTTAGAGTTGAGTCGGGTCTGATTCATCGGGGATGAATCAGAGGCGTGTGAACATGTCCTACTGTGGGTGAGCTAAGTGTGTGAACACGATTTGGTAAAGGTAGCGGTGAGAGGCCATGTAGGAGTACATGGTGGGTTGTCTCATTGCAGCCGTCCTCAGGAACTGAGTTCTGTGTTTGTGATCCATGATTCAGCTACTACCATACATTGGGCCCTGAAATAGGACCCCGCTCGACTTCTTATTCACCCTAGTCCTCTGTCCAGGAGTTGCAAGTAGTTTCTGGTGTTTGTAGCTTACTGGAGGCCGTGGATAGCGCTGACCGTAGGGGTGGGCTGTGATGCGGTAGGTACGTGGCACGGTGTACCGGATGCCCGTTTGGTATCTCGGGAACCCTGTTCACATCGTTTGGGGCTGTGAGCGAAACTCCGGCCGGATCTCCTCATGGATGGAACCCGAATAGGCGATAAACCTGGACTAGAGACTTGAGTGTTTAGGTAGGTCGTGGTCTACACCCACGTCGGCTTTCGCTTGAAGTCTGCCGAGCACATGTCGTGTGCAGACGCTAAGTGGTGGAAACATGTATGAAGAAGTATACCCCTGCAGGTTTAACATCATCTATTCGAATAGCCGTGTCCGCGGTAAAGGACTTCTGGGTTGCTTATATCAGTTCATAGACAAGTGAAAGTGGATACTTTAAAATGCGCAAGATAAGCGTGAGTGCTATGGATGGCGTTCTCGTAGGGAGACGGGAGCGGATCCATAGTGGTGTATTGATATGGTGAATATGTGGACTCGTGTGCGCCACCTCAAAAAGAGTTACTTGAAGTCGTAGTTCAGGATAGCCACCGAGTCAAAGCTGGCTTGCTGCAGTTAAACCCCACCATCCCTTTGTTGATAATGATGCATATGTAGTTAGCTCTGATGTAAGTCTTGCTGGGTACATTTGTACTCACGTTTGCCTATTTTATGTTTTTGCAGAGAGACTTCAGTCTCACTAGTAGTTCCACGTGAACTTCGACGTTTAGCTTGATACCTCAGCTACGATCTTGTGCCCTCGGCAGGATCTGGTAGATAGACAGGCTTCTCAGCCTTTTTCATTTATAGATGTCTGTACTCAGACATGATAGCTTCCGCTTGTGCTTTGATTTGTATGCTCTGATTGTTGGGTCATGAGACCCCTGTTTGTAATATCTCGCTCCTCGGAGCCTAATGAATAAATACTTGAGTCGTAGAGTCATGTTGTGATGCCATGTTGTATTTGCACATATCGAGCATATTGTGTGTATGTTATTGAAATGCTTGATATGTGTGGGATCTGGCTATCTAGTTGTTTATGCTTAGTAGCCTCTCTTACCGGGAAATGTCTCCTAGTGTTTCCACTGAGCCATGGTAGCTTGCTACTGCTCCGGAACACTTAGGCTGGCCGGCATGTGTCCTTCTTCGTTCCTGTGTCTGTCCCTTCGGGGAAATGTCACACGATGAATATCGGAGTCCTGTTAGCCCGCTACAGCCCGGTTCACCGGAGTCCTGCTAGCCCAGTGCTACAGCCTGGATTCACTCGCTGATGACCGACACGTTCGATGCTGGGTCATGGATGCCTGTCCCTGTAAGTCTGTGTCACTTTGGGTTTACGACTAGCCATGTCAGCCCAGGCTCCTTATCATATGGATGCTAGCGACACTGTCATATACGTGTGCCAAAAGGCGCAAACGGTCCCGGGCAAAGGTAAGGCGACACCCGTGGGAATACCGTGCGTGAGGCCGCAAAGTGATATGAGGTGTTACCGGCTAGATCAATGTGACATCGAGTCGGGGTCCTGACAGATCCCTTCCCGCCAACATTTGGGAAGAGGACCAAGGCCACTAGAAATGGGACTTAGCGACCACCATAGAGGGGGATGAGATCCATTCTCACCCGGCCACTTCACCAGCTCTCTTGAGCTCAAGAACACCTCACCTCCTGAGGCCAGTTCATCCACTGTACTAGTTCATCCTCAGCCCCCCCGAGGAATCCACCAAAACACTAGTGTAGGGTATTACACCACAAGGTGGCCCGAACCAGGATAAACAGTTGTGTCTCTTTGTATCTTTGAGCTTGACGCTCTAGGCTTAGGAGGATTGCGAGTAGGCAGGCTAGGTAGGTTGAGATCTCCGCATGCACCCCAGAGTTCAAACCTCTCAAGGTTTTGCGAAACCCGTAATCCGACATATTGGGCCGTCAATAGGCTTGCTATGACCCGCCATCTTCATCGTTGAGTCACCATGGGTGTTGGGGATATAACTATTAGGTATGACCCGCCCAGGAGGGGCCGGGTTATACCTATGGCGATTCATGATGTGAAGCCCATGAGGATATTGAAGATGGTGGTTCACAGGTGAGGGCCCAAGGCCCAAGGGCAACTTAAGGCCCGTAGGAGTAAACTGCCATATGTGTAAGACTTATATTGTGAGGCATTTATAGTTAGTAACGAAGCCGAACACGTTGTCTATGAGCCGGCCGGGACTCCATGGGCCGCCGAGCATCATCCTTTGAATATAAAGGGATGACCCGGCGGCGGTTCAAGGCAAGAAAACAATAGATCGAGAGCTAGGTCAAGCGTATTCGCTCCCTGGTAATCGCGACATAAGCAATACCACCTCAAACTGGATTAGGCCTTTACCTTCACCGCAAGGGGCCGAACCAGTATAAACTCGTGTGTCCTTTGTCCCGTTTAACCCCTTTAAGCTAACCTAGTTGCGATGGCTCCACGACTAAGACGTTACACTAGGACATCTGTCGTGACTATTCCACGACAGTTGGCACCCACCATGTGGCCAGTGCACGGTGGTTTCGAGTTCTTAAAGGGCAGCTTCAAAGGGATCAAGGGATACGCTGTGGGCCGGATGACCAAGAGTCATCATGGCAAGCTCTACATCAACGATGCAGGCTGGGGTCCCAAGGCCGGCTCAAGTGAGTATGGGTACCGGGTCCCCTTCGGCGGAATCGATGTCTTAATCGGCAAGATCAGCGAGCCGGGCCCTGAGCCAGACATCTGCACCAACATCATCGAGACGGCTCAGCGTGCAAGACCCGCCCGAGCTCAGCCCGTTGTAAAGTGTGCCTTCGTGGGATTCATATTTATGGAGCGGAATTTGATGAAGGATCTATGTCTGGCGATGAGATGGCCATCTATTCTGATGGTGAGTCGTCCACATGCGAGACTACTTCATTGTATCAACTACAAGACGGATGGCTTGGGGCTGTTCCGATGGTGACAGTATTCCTGACCCCTATGAACCGCCGAACAAGGTCGCAATCTTCATGGCCGGTACATTGCCTGGGCAGAATTCTTCAACTGCTGCAGCGATGATCTCCAGGTCAGCAGTGGCAACGGCAGCCGGGGCAGGAGGCCCTGTGCACCCGCCGGCTCAGGTGTTGACAGATTTGCTGGATAAGCTTACAACCTTGTTAACAGTAGAGGTTAACCCGGCGAATCAAGCTCAGGCCACAGAGCAGGCTGCCCTGGATGCTCAGGCCCAGCGGATTCAGTCAGAGGCTTTCCGGCTTACGATGGATCAAAACGCTTCAAATGAAATCATGAGGAGGAGGCACAAGTCTCATCTACCTCTGGTTTACGAGGGAAGAAACCTCTTTTGCATGCCTAGAGCAGGGACCAGTAACCCGCCGGAGATAAAGCTGGCTGCAGTGCATGGGTCTAGAACGCCGGTTCAACCATGCATTACAGAACCACCTCGTTTGAATAATACTCTGCATCATCATGTGCCAACACCACTGGGTCATTATTCCAAGCCTTTGGATAACATGATCGCTGCGGCGACACGATTGGCGGCTCTCCCAGTGGATGGTGACTCTCCAGCGGCAGTTGAAACACGAAGGGCTAGGGAACTTCTTCAAACAACATTGGTGCAGCAGGATGCATATTCTTTCAGTTGAGATGGGATTCATTCGACCCCTTGCCCAAGCCGGAGTTATAGCAGACACATGGACTCACCAGCTATTTCAAGCAATGACCAGCGCCCTAACCCGCCACGTGTGCATGATGAAAGTGCAACTATCCCTAGGTGGTTTTGGTAATTCATAACAACATATAGCTCATTGAGCTAATGCTATTCCAAGACTATTATTTCAGGAAAGCTCAATGAATGGCATGGCATTGATGATGAAAGTGGATCCCTCAGAATACTAATGACAAAGGATTGGCTCAAGCTCAAAAGCTCAAGACTCTTCATTTTACATTTTAGTGATCCAAGATCACATTGAGTCTATAGGAAAAGCCAATACTATCAAGGAGGGATGAGGTGTTGCTTAATGAGCCTCTTGCTTCATGTGCTTGGTGATATGCTCCAAACACCCTCAACTACTTTCTCACATCCACAAATGACCTAAACCTAAAGCTAAAACCGGTCACACCAATTCTTTCTATTCGGCGCCACCGAGTTCTAATGTCATAGCCACTGCCACAAACCCTAGGCAAATCGGTCCTACCGATAGGGATCTCGGTCTCACTGAGATGGGATTGTAATGTCTGTGTTTCCCTTCATAATGTTTCGGTCTAACCAAAGTAGCGATTGGTCCCACTGAGATTGCAATGTAAACTCTTTGTTTCCCTTTTGTAACATTTTGGTCTCACCGAAAAGAGCAAATCGGTCCCACCGAGTTTACCTGACCAACTCTCTGGAAAGCTTATTACCAAAATCGGTCCAACCGAGTTTGTGTAATCGGTCTCACCGACATTATGTTATGCCATAAACCTAATCAAATCGGTCTTGCCGAGTTGCATGTCAGTCCCACCGAAAATCCTAATGGTCACTAGGTTTACTAAATCGGTCCGACCGAGTCTGTTGAATCGGTCCCACCGAGTTTGGTAAATTGTGTGTAACGGTTAGATTTTGTGTGGAGGCTATATATACCCCTCCACCACCTCTTCATTCCTGGAGAGAGCCATCAGAACAAACCTACACATCCAACTTACCATTTCTGAGAGAGAACCACCTACTCATGTGTTGAGGCCAAGATATTCCATGCCTACCTTATGAATCTTGATCTCTAGCCTTCCCCAAATTGCTTTCCACTCAAATCTTCTTTCCACCAGATCCAAAACCTATGAGAGAGAGTTGAGTGTTGGGGAGACTATCATTTGAAGCACAAGAGCAAGGAGTTCATCATAAACGCACCATTTGTTACTTCTTGGAGAGTGGTGTCTCCTAGATTGGCTAGGTGTCACTTGGGAGCCTCCGACGAGATTGTGGAGTTGAACCAATGAGTTTGTAAGGGCAAGGAGATCGCCTACTTCGTGAAGATCTACTGCTAGTGAGGCAAGTCCTTCATGGGCGACGACCATGGTGGGATAGACAAGGTTGCTTCTTCGTGGACCCTTTGTGGGTGGAGCCCTCCGTGGACTCGCGCAACCGTTACCCTTCATGGGTTGAAGTCTCCATCAACGTGGATGTACGATAGCACCACCTATCAGAACCACGCCAAAAACATCCGTGTCTCCAATTGCGTTTGAATCCTCCAAACCCTTCCCTTTACTTTCTTGCAAGTTGCATGCTTTAATTTCCGCTGCCTATATACTCTTTGCATGCTTGCTTGAATTGTGTGATGATTGATTGACTTGTCCCAAGATAGCTAAAATCTGCCAAACCCTAAAATTGGGAAAAGGTTAAGTTTTTAATTTGTCAAGTAGTCTAATCACCACCCCTCTAGACATACTTCAAGGTCCTACAAGTGGTATCAGAGCTTTGGTCTCCATTTGCTTTGATTTCCATATCTTTTGGTGGTCATAGCCTTGGTTTCACAACCTAGGAGAGCATGGCGTCTAGTGCGGGAAATTATCACCGTAGAGGTCCTTACTTTGATGGTACTAATTTTGCTAGTTGGAAGCATAAGATGAAAATGCATATTCTCGGACATAACCCCGCCGTTTGGGAAATTATTTGTATTGGCTTGCAAGGTGAATTCTTTGATGGGGGAGAGCCGAACTGTGAAGCTAATGCAGAAGAATTGAAGATGCTGCAATACAATGCTCAAGCTTGTGATATCATCTTCAACGGATTGTGCCCCGAAGAATTCAACAAAATCAGCCGTCTTGAGAATGCAAAGGAAATTTGGGATACTTTGATTGATATGCATGAAGGTACCGACTCCGTCAAGGAATCCAAGTTGGATGTGCTCCAAAGTCAGCTTGACAAGTTCAAAATGAAGGATGGCGAAGGTGTCGCTGAAATGTACTCTAGGCTTGCACTTATCACAAATGAGATTGCCGGCTTAGGGAGTGAAGAGATGACCAGAAGATTCATCATCAAGAAGATCCTAAGAGAATTGGATGGAAAGTATGATACCGTGTGCACATTGATCCAAATGATGCCAAACTATAGAGATCTCAAGCCAACGGAAGTCATTTGAAGAATTTTTGCTCATGAGATGTCACTCAAGGATAAGGAGGAACTTCACAACAAGTCAAGTGGTGCTTACAAAGCCTCAAGTGAAGCCCCCACATCATCAAGTGAGAAACAAACCTTCAATGAAGAACCGAGCTTAATGGTGAAGAACTTCAACAAATTCTACAACAGTAGAAGCAAAGAAAGAAGCTCCAAGTCAAGGTCTTACAATGACAAAAGATCTTCTAGTCGAGAGCAAAATTGCTACAATTGTGGGAGACCCAGACACTATTCCAATGAATGTACGGCACCCTACAAAAGAAGAGAAGATTCTCAAAAAAGAAGAAGCAAAAGAGAAGAATCACCACCAAGAGAGAGGAGGAGTAGAGATGATCGTTATGAACGAAGACCCTCACGGAGAAGCAAGGATTCGGAAAGGAAGGACAAGTCATCAAGGAGCTACACAAAACGAAGACATCAAGCTCATGTTGGTGAATGGGTATCCGGCTCCGACTCCGACAATCACTCCGAGAGAAGCTATGTAACGCCCCGAGCCCGGTGCCCGAGAAGACTTCCAGCTATTCTCAGCCTTGCCGTGTGTTTTATTTGCTTGTTGCATTGCATCATGTCATCATGCCATCATGTCATTTAATTTTTGCAACTCATCTAAATAAATTGTATGGATCCTCGGTCCATTTAAATCGAGGGATATTCACAATGGTGACTTCTCTTTATAACATATCATCCCAATATTAGGGAGCTCTACTAAATATTTCTTTAATTTGGAAATCACCATAACACACTTGCAAATTATCCCAATGGCTTTGTTATCTTAATTCTTGGTCTCCAACCTTGCCATATATTCTTTCATCATATTCCGGAGCTCCACAAAAAATCCGAACATTTTTGGACCTTCCCAACCCTCACTTCCTATTCAAATCATTTGGATTTAAATCAAATGATGTGGGGACCCCGACTCGCAAGTCGTGACCACCGAATGCACGTGTACAGTGATCCCAGAGATCAATGCTCACTGAACACACAGAAGCTGAATAACAAGAGTCTTACATCCATACATACCGTCTTACACAAATAGTGACCAACATGGTCAAGTCTTACATCGATAAAGCCTTAAGGGCTGAACATCAAATGAAACATAGCAGCGGAAATCGTCGTCGATAAGTAGAACCCATGCCATCTGCCTTAACCCTACAGGCAATCTGACTGGGAACGTCCTAGTTCGCATGATCGTCTCCAAAGAACTCTTCTTCGAACTCCGGTTCACCCATGCCTGGTCAATTAAATAACCAGTGGCAAGCCAATGAGTACTTTGAATGTACTCGCAAGCAACCCATGATTTGGTTCAAGGTACAGTAATGCATGACATAGGTAAAGTTTTGCATAAAGCTAGTTTTGAGTGCAGGACATGTTCAACATCCTATAAAGCATGCATCAAGAGAATTCAAGTAACCATAAGATCTGGTCACAGATATCAACATAAATAGAAAGGGGCACCAACCCATTTATCATAAACAGAGAGGGCACCAACCCATCTCAAACGTGTCAAGTCCTCTGACTTGATCCAAGACAACACCATCATCTCACACACACCGGGTTTGAAAACAAGTGGACGTAGCCCAAGAGCGGTTACCCAACTGTCCTTGACCGTGGACACGGCTATTCGAATAGTTTTACACTCTGCAGAGGTTGCACACTTTACCCACTAGATCCGGGGAACTTCCGTGTCATCCACGACCCGCGATACCTCAAGTACCCGGGCTAAGCACCCGATCACTACCTTTCCCTAGACGACACTAACATGGAGTCCACTCGATTGGTAGTAACCCCCGTGCCGAACATTTCACATCATAAAGTTGTGGAGCCTCGCTCCCATTTTCATCACATACCACAAGCACGGGGTACCAACGGTGTGTCCGGTGCCCTGTGAAAACAGTCATGGCCGCCCTACCTGGCACGACCCCGTCCCAAGAGAGAGCACCAACTCTCCCCCGTCACTAGTAATGCGGGCTCCAAGCTAGTATCGGTCTAGGTACTCAATAATGCCCTTTCCCATATAAGGGTAGAGTGGTCGCGCATGTAAGGTTGGAATAACGGTCGCAACTCCGACCAATCCGTTTTGAAATCAACACACACCTTCCTTGGCACACCACTTCGTCATCAAGTGGTCACCCATCTCATCATCTCCCTCGGGCATAGGTGGCACCCGACGGGGTTTTTGAAAAGACCTTTGAGATCACATTGCCTCCTTCACCATGCACAAACCCACCCCATTTGCGTAGCATCTACATTTGCATCCTATCTACTCCCACCGGCATAACCCTCATAAGAAGGTAGGGCCATGCACACTGCAAGTATCAACGAGGAAGTAATCGTGGTAACCAACCCACGTGGTTCACCATCTCATCATGATTCCGATGCATCGATAATAAAGAGCTAAAAATGACATGCATATAAAAGGGGTATCATAGTCATGGTTAAAGGGCTGCTTGCCTTGGTTGGCTTGATCTTCAAAGTCTTCAGGCTCTGCTCCTCCTTCTTCCTCAGCTACCTCGTCAAACACGGGATCTAACGTCGCAAGAAAACAACGGGAAAAATAAGACAATAATAAAAACAAAAAAGTCAAAGTGCTCACAAAAATGTCAACTTATTTTTGTAAAATACTAAGAGGAAGGCTAGGAAGGGGACAACTTTTGGTTTTGGTTTTGGAGCAGCAAAATAGGAGTTATGGATTTTCAAAGGCCTATTTAAATGCTAAAAACCACATTTAAATATTTACAGAGAATAAAAGGTGGTTGGATTTGAATGAAAGTTGCACCATTAAATAGGTTGCAATATTCTAGGAATTTAGAAATTGGAATCAATGCATTTGGATTAATATTCTGTCCTGTGGAATTTTTGGAAATAATACAAAAAAGGAAAAAGAGAAACGGCGCTGTGCCACTGGGCCAGAGAGGCCACAGCAGCAGCAGGCCCAGGGGGGGAAACCCATCCCACGCGGCCGCCACATCGAAGGCGTAAAGGCTGAATACGCCTTCAGCCGACGGCGGATCGGTGCGCGCGTGCGCGCACGTTTTAAACCTGACGGGTGGATCCCACCCGTCAGGGCGTGTGGCTGACGGGCCGGCCCCACGGCGGCCGTCGTCTACCTCCGGCCAGAGGCGACGGCGAGCTCGCCGGCGGCGATACAGGGCACGGGAAGGGGCGCGGAGGCTACCGTTGGACTCAGGAGCGAGTCGCGGTTCTGGTGATGGTGGAGACGGTCGCCGGGGTGGCCTGCTTCGCCGGCGACGAGGTCCCGCGGCGGAGGTGCTTCGGGCGCCGGTGGTTCCGGCCGTTTCCGGCTGCAAAACGAGGGGGAAAGAGAGGGGAAAGCATCAGTGAGGCGAGGGGAGTCCAGTTCGAGAGAGAAAAGGAGCGGAGGAGGCCTGTACCCGCAGATCGACGGCGACCCGAGGCGGCGGAGCTCGAGCTCGATCTCGAGCTCGGGCGGCTCTGGAGAGAAGTGGGTGGTTCCGGGGGTGGATTGGGTGTGTGGAGGGGCGACAGGGAGGAAGAGGAGGGCTCGGGAGCGCCTTATATAGGCTGGCCGCGGTTCACCGTGGGCGTGGCCTACGGGCGCCCGCGGGATCGGCTCTGGAAGCCGTTGGAGAGAGGTTGGAGCTGTCCACGGCGCTCGTGGGGATGGAGTAGGGCGCCAGGGAGGAGGAGAGAGAGCGGGGGAGTGTTCTGGCGCCCGCGCGTGTGAGGCCAGCCATTGGCCGAGCCGGACGGCGTCGGGCACGCGCTGCAGGAGGGGAGAGAGAGGGAGAGACAATGGGGACGGCACGGCGGCGTGTCGCAGACGTCAAGACACATCAACTGGCGCGATGGGAAGGCACGAGGCGGTCGGGAGGCGCGGTGTCAACGGTCGGCGCTCTGGCAGGCGCTCCAGAGCGCGACTTTGGCCGGCATCCGCGGGTTTTCCGCGTCGCGCGCGCGTCCTTTTCTGTCTGGAGGCTACAGTGGAAGAGGGCAAAACCTGGAAAGAGCCTGGGATGCTCTGGGGTGCAGAGGGGAGAGAGAGAGGCTGGGAGAGAGAAGGGAAGCTGTTGTCCAGAGAGGACAAACGTGATTCCCTCCTTCCTCCACATTGCTTCCTCGGGTAGAAAAGTGTCTAAGTGACAGAGGGGAGTGAGGAGGGGTTGTGGCAAAAAGATGAACTCAAGGAGATTAGTGAAAGTGGCAAAAATAGGCTTTTTAGTATTTTGCCAGAAGGTGTTTGATGGAGTTTTGGGTAAGCTAATGACTCCCACTGGCCAAGATACTCCAAGGGGTGAAATGTCACATATATTTAGGGCCTTCCACCCATTTTGAGCTTATTTGGACAAAGTTGCCAATGCAACTTTTGCAAACCCTAGAAATGGGCAGAAATGGATTTGTGTAGATCCAGTGGAGTAAATCATTTCTCCTTGATGTGCCACTTGGTGTGGTAGCCTTATTTCGTCGCATGATCAGGCTCACCAAAGTTGGGGTCCTGGAGAAAAAGTTGGTAGTGCAAAGTAGTTCAAACTTGATTCTGGTCAGAGAGGGTTTTGAGGCACTTTGACCAAGACTTCCTATTCTCCAACCTGTGCCATTTGGTCCAGATGCATCATTAGACCAATGAAGCATGTCCACCAAGTTTGAGCACATTTGGACATACTTGGCATTGTAAAGTTGATCAAACTTCAGAATGGACAGAGATAGTTTTGAGGGGTTTTGATGGTGTTATCTTGTTCTCCAAGTCATGAGACTTGGCAAGATCATCTAATATGTCATATGTGACATGATGGAATTTTCCTGGAATTTCTGGAGAATATTTCCTTTGTAAATATTTCAAAAGCTTGAAATATCCAGAAAGGGTTTTAGAGGGATTTGACCAATATTTTGAGCATGACCAGGTGTTGAAACTCTTATATATGGACAATATATGTCCTATGAGTTTCCCTAAATTTTGTCAAATATTTTTGAAACAGTAAAGTAATTTTTTTCCTATTAAAGACCATTTCTGGCCTTAAGAAAAAGCCTTTAAATAAAATAGAACAGTAACTTTTAAAATTATATTTTTGTGGTTCCTGGGCATCCTATATCTAATAGGAGTCTAATATATTTTTGGAAAGATTTTTACTGCCCTTAATCAAGTACTTGTAGTGCAAACCTCAATTCAGGGGTTTTTGGAAAACTAATTTTAGAAAATACTTTCTGGCCAAATTATTTTTGTAAGAAAACTCCATATAGCACTATTCACATGGCATGGTCATTGGTCAGGAGCTTGGGGTAAGGAGGTGGAATATAGAGGGCAGAGTAGTTGACTTCAAGAAGCACTTGAAAGAAACACAGAGAGAAAACCAACTCCAAATAAAAGCCAAAAAAAATGCAAAAAGTTTTTGTTGGTCCAAATTTTCATGCTTTAATAATGAAAATGAAATGTTACAAAATGCACGGTGTGACAGACCTACCCCCCTTACTAGAATCTCGTCCCCGAGATTCCTAAACTAGGCTTAAAAGAGATACGGAAATTCGGATCTAAGGTAGTCTTCACGCTCCCAAGTTGCTTCTGCTTCAGTGTGGTTGCTCCATTGGACCTTGAAGTACTTGATGGTGCGGCTTCGAGTGCGTCGTTCAGCCTCATCCAGAATGCAGATGGGCCGCTCACGATAAGTCAAATCAGGTTGAAGATCAATGGCTTGATGATTGACGTCCTTGTAGAGGTCGGGCTTGTCTGGAACTTGGAGACACTTCCGGAGTTGTGACACGTGGAACACGTTGTGCACATCAGAAAGTTCAGGTGGAAGTTCCAACTGGTAAGCCACCTCCCCTCGTCGCTCAGTGATCTTGAAGGGCCCAATGTATCTCGGAGCGAGCTTTCCCCTAACATGAAAGCGCTGGGCTCCTTTGAGAGGGGTGACCCGGAGATAGACATGGTCTCCAACTCGGAAGTTTATGTCTCTGCAACGTGAGTCCGCATAGCTCTTCTGCCTTGACTTGGCAGACTTCAGACGCTCTCTGACAAGCTGGACTTGCTCTTCTGCTTCACGAAGGATATCAGGCCCAAAGACGAGTCCTTCTCCGGTCTCCGACCAGTTGAGAGGTGTACGGCACTTCCGCCCGTATAACACTTCAAATGGTGCCATCTGAAGGCTGGCCTGATAACTGTTGTTGTAAGAGAACTCGGCGAAAGGGAGGCAATCTTCCCACTTAGCTCCATAAGCTAAGACACAGGCTCGGAGCATGTCTTCGAGTATTTGATTCACTCGCTCGGTCTGACCTCCGGTCTGTGGGTGGAAAGCAGTGCTGAAGGACAACTTGGTCCCCATAGCCTCCTGGAATTTCTTCCAGAACCTTGAGGTGAACTGGGTTCCTCGATCTGACACAATCTCCTTGGGAACACCATGAAGGCTCACGATTCGGTTGATGTAGAGACTGGCTAACTGGTTCCCCTTGTAGGTCGTCTTGACAGGAATGAAGTGGGCCACCTTGGTCAAATGGTCAATGATGACCCATATTGAGTCATGTCCCTTGCTTGACCTGGGTAAACCGGTGATGAAGTCCATCCCGACTCTGTCCCACTTCCATTCAGGCACCTTAAGGGGTTGCAACAATCCAGCGGGTCGCTGATGCTCAGCTTTGACTCTCTGGCATACGTCGCATTTTGCAACATAGGTGGCAATCTCCCTTTTCATCCCGTGCCACCAAAATCTTTCCTTCAGGTCTTGATACATCTTGGTGCCTCCAGGGTGGATGGAATATGGGCTGTCATGAGCTTCTTGCAAGATCAGGTTCTTGAGCTCAACCTTGTTGGGCACGCAGATGCGATTCCCAAACCACACAATTCCTTCCTCATCTTCTGAGAATCCTGAGGCTTTGCCTGCCTTGATCTTCCTCTTGATGCCTTCAATACTCTCATGCCCCTTCTGAGCTTTCTTGATATCATCCATCAAGGTAGGCTTAACTTCGAGGCTGGCCAAGAATCCTGGTGCAACCAGTTCCAACCCGAAGCTTTCAAGTTCTTCATACAAGGCGGGTAGCTTGTGCTTTAGCATAGCATTCAAGGAGCAAGCCTTCCTGCTCAACCCGTCTGCTACCACATTAGCCTTTCCAGGGTGGTATTGAACACTGAGGTCATAATCCTTTATCAACTCCAGCCATCTTCTCTGCCTCATGTTCAATTCCCTCTGAGTGAAAATATACTTCAGACTTTTGTGATCCGTGTATACCTCACATCGCTTCCCCAAGAGGTAATGTCGCCAAGTCTTCAGGGCATGAACCACTGCTGCTAGCTCAAGGTCATGAGTAGCGTAGTTCTCTTCGTGAGGTCGTAGCTGCCTTGAAAGGTAGGCCACGACTCTGCCTTCTTGCATCAGAACACCTCCCAGTCCGATTCTTGACGCATCACAATATATCACAAACTCCTTCTGTATATCTGGTGTGGCCAGAACTGGAGCGGTGGTTAGCCTCTTCTTCAGCTCCTGGAAGCTTTCTTCGCACTTCGGCGTCCATTCGAACTTCTTGTCCTTCTTCAAGAGCTGAGTCATGGGTCGGGCAATGCTTGAGAATCCTTCAACGAACTTGCGGTAATATCCCGCGAGTCCGAGGAAGCTTCTGACTTCCTTCACATTGCTCGGGGATTGCCATTCAGTCACGGCTTCTATCTTGGCAGGGTCGACTGACAATCCCTCTTCTGTTAGAACATGTCCCAGAAATCCAACTTCACGCAGCCAGAATTCACACTTGCTGAACTTGGCATACAGTTGGTGCTCTCGAAGCTTGTCTAGGACCATCCTCAAGTGTTGCTCGTGCTCTTCTTCCGACTTCGAGAAGACAAGAATGTCATCAATGAAGACGACGACGAACTTGTCCAAATATTCCATGAAGACCTTATTCATGAGATACATGAAGTAAGCTGGGGCATTGGTCAACCCAAAGGACATGACCGTGCATTCATACAGGCCATATCTGGTTACGAATGCCGTCTTCGGAATATCTTGGGGTCTGATCTTCAGTTGGTAGTACCCAGATCTGAGGTCGATCTTGGAGAACACCTTGGCCCCATTGAGTTGATCAAACAGATCTTCAATCTTGGGAAGTGGTTACTTGTTCTTGATTGTAACCTCGTTGAGGGAGCGGTAGTCAATGCATAAGCGGATGGTACCGTCCTTCTTTGCCACAAACAGAACAGGTGATCCCCAAGGGGAGGCACTAGGGCGGATAAATCCCTTCCTCAACTGCTCTTCCAACTGCTTCTTCAATTCTGCTAACTCCTCCGATCCCATCCTATAAGGCTTCTTATAGATGGGTCCTGCTCCGGGTATGAGCTCGATGATGAACTCAATGTCTCGGTCAGGAGGCATTCCTGGTAGCTCATCAGGAAAAACATCGGGATACTCGCATACTACCGGCACTTGTTCCAATCCAACTTCAGTCAGACAGTTGGCTTGGTTGGCTTGAGCAGAAGAGGGGTTGGAGGCAAATTTGACTTTGACTCCTCGGTCATTGGTCATAGTGACCGTCCGGTTGGCGCAATCAATCAAGCCTTGGTGCTTGCTGAGCCAATCCATCCCCAAGATCACATCCAAGCCTTGTGATTTTAGGATGATAAGGTCTGCTAGGAAGTCTACCCCGTTAATGGTAATCCCGACTCCTTTACATCCTATCTTGGCTCTCATATCTGCTCCAGGGGTTTGTACCACCATAGGGTTATTCAGGGGTGTAGGGGTCATGCCACTTTTTAATGCAAAACTTTGGGTGACAAAAGAATGCGTGGCTCCAGAATCAAACAAAACAGTTGCGGGTGCTGAATTGACAAGGAACGTACCCAGCACGACGTCCGGGTCTTCCTGGGCTTCTTCCGCGGTGACATGATTCACACGACTCCTGCCATTGTTGGGCAAGTTGCGGGGAGCTTGGTTCCTTGGTGGCATTCCACGGCCTTGTCCCGGGTTCTGCGCATTGGGGCGCGGGGCGTCAGGTTTCTTGTTGGGGCAATTCTTGGAGTAATGCCCTGGCTGTCCACATCCGAAATAAGTGACTTGATTGGGGACGACGCCCTTGCCAGCATTGTTATTGGGGTTGTTGTAAGCTGGCCTGGGGTTGGCATACTGCTGAGGTGGATAGTTGGTGCGAGGTGCAGGAGCTCTTGGCTGCTGATAGGTTGGCTTGACCGGGGCTGGCTGCCACGGGAGAGGCTTCTGGTTGCTGGAGCTACCCTTGCTGATCATCTTGCGCTTACGAGTGTCATCCAAGGCACGTCGCTTGTCCTCAAGCATGAGTGCCTTGTTCACCAGATCAGGAAAGGTTGGGCAGTCACACACAACAAGCGAGTACTGCAGAGTCTGGTTAAGGCCTTCCATGAAGCGCTCCCTTTTGGCAGCATCAATGCTGACATCCTCAGGGGCATACCTTGAGAGAACACTGAACTTCTGCATGTACTCCTTGACAGTGCTACTACCTTGCTTCAGGGCTCGGAACTCACGCTTCTTGATGGCCATGATTCCAGAAGGGATGTGGGCCTTGCGGAATTCCGTCTTGAAGGTGTCCCAAGTGATGTCTTGCTCAACATGCATAGCCTTGAATCCATCCCACCAAGCTCTGGCAGTCCCCCCGAGACAGTGGGCAGCATACGCCACTTTATCACGGTCCTCAGTGCATCCGACTAGTGCCAGCAGATCCTCAATGGTGCGGACCGAGTCGTCTGCATCCAGGGGTTCAGCAGTCTCGATGAAAGTGGGTGGTGCATGCTTCTTGAATTCCACCAGTGTGGAACGTCCATGGCCGTGCCCCGCCGGCTGGCGGTTGACAGCCTGAGCAATCATCTGGAGGGCTGCAGTGTTGGCTTGGCGCTCCTCTCGAAAGGCTTGGAGAAGCTGAGCCATATCCATGCTTGGAGGAGGTGGTGGTGGTGGAGTCTGTCCTTGGGCTTGGTCCTGGCTGGCTCCGGCCTCAGCAGAACCTCCGGCTTCTTGCGGCTGGGTAGAGGTACCAGTACGTGTTACAACAGGCATCCTGTTGGAGCGGTCAAGGTCTCATGATTGGGAACAACAATGAGGGAAAGCAGTATAGATGGAATGCCTAGTAAGGGGGTGGTGTGACACAATTTAAGTTAAACAAAGGCCAGAAGGGCCAAACTCATGCATTAAAACCAAATGAGGAATGTAGTCGTTTACAAGTTCCCGAAGGGAAAGTACGACTTCATGAAAGCAAGCTGAACGCAAACGCAACATAACATGGTTTCACAAGAACCATTACAAGGACTCGACTTCGCAAAAGGGGTACACGACCTATCCTACCATAGGCTACGAGCTAGCCTATCCTAGTCCTGAACGGAGTCTAAGTGGTGGAATGCTCGGTCGGGTATTCTGGCTCCTCTGGATCTTCATCTGTCTTGGTCTCCTCATCGCTCGAGGAAGCGGGGGAGTGAAGGAGCAGAACACGGCGCTGCTTTGCTGGTGGCGTCTTGAAGAGATTGCGGTACTCCTTTGCCGTCATACGGCGTGGCTGAGGTGGTCCCTCGGCATGTGCGACCTGTGGGGGTCGTCCGCCTCGATACGCTACTGCGGGCTGTCCAGGGGGCGCTCCATCCTTCTTGATCCTGTCTGCCTTCATCTGAACTATGCGGAGGAGCTCCTTGGTCTCGCGGAG
The DNA here is from genome assembly GCF_002162155.2 of Triticum dicoccoides. Classification (NCBI taxonomy): domain Eukaryota; kingdom Viridiplantae; phylum Streptophyta; class Magnoliopsida; order Poales; family Poaceae; genus Triticum; species Triticum dicoccoides. The sequence continues at coordinate 214,916,852 of NC_041385.1, read as the reverse complement.
TTCCTTCCGAAGCTCCGTCGACTCCGAGGCCAGGTGTTGTGCCAGACTGTCGGCACACAAGCTGAAGTAGGTCTGGAAGCGGAGAGAAAGTCCCTCGTCCAAGGGTGGTGCTGGTGCGCTGCTCTCGTCATCACCTTCCTTACTATAAGGCAGGTAACGAGTGGCTGGCTCTCTCGCCATCTCTGGCAGGAGATCCCGGAGGCGAGTCAGCGCCTTGAGGGCAGCAGTCTCCACGGCGAGAAGCAGTGTCGCCATCTGGGGTCCCTCAAAGAACCAGCTCGTCGGGGCGTCATTCGCCCTCACGACTACCTCCACGTGATACTCCCTCTTGGTGCTATCGACCCAGTGCTCGTGGTAGGAGAAGGTGGGGACTCGAGTGAACTGGCACTTCCTGAGGCTATCCTCAAGAAGCACAGGAAACCCAGTGGTCAGGAAGTCCTCGGGTACGGCGGCCATCTACAAAAAGTGGAAGGGAAAGGGTCAATAAAGGAATGTGACCTATGTTTGGGATACTAACATAAACATAGGTATATGGGTAACCTGGTGGATAGTCTCGCTCTAACTAACGTCCATGCTAACTAAGGCTTCCTACAGTCAGGATGGCTCTGATACCAGCTCTGTGGGGACCCCGACTCGCAAGTCGTGATCACCGAATGCACGTGTACAGTGATCCCAGAGATCAATGCTCACTGAACACACAGAAGCTGAATAACAAGAGTCTTACATCCATACATACCGTCTTACACAAATAGTGACCAACATGGTCAAGTCTTACATCGATAAAGCCTTAAGGGCTGAACATCAAATGAAACATAGCAGCGGAAATCGTCGTCGATAAGTAGAACCCATGCCATCTGCCTTAACCCTACAGGCAATCTGACTGGGAACGTCCTAGTTCGCATGATCGTCTCCAAAGAACTCTTCTTCGAACTCCGGTTCTCCCATGCCTGGTCAATTAAATAACCAGTGGCAAGCCAATGAGTACTTTGAATGTACTCGCAAGCAACCCATGATTTGGTTCAAGGTACAGTAATGCATGACATAGGTAAAGTTTTGCATAAAGCTAGTTTTGAGTGCTGGACATGTTCAACATCCTATAAAGCATGCATCAAGAGAATTCAAGTAACCATAAGATCTGGTCACAGATATCAACATAAATAGAAAGGGGCACCAACCCATTTATCATAAACAGAGAGGGCACCAACCCATCTCAAACGTGTCAAGTCCTCTGACTTGATCCAAGACAACACCATCATCTCACACACACCGGGTTTGAAAACAAGTGGACGTAGCCCAAGAGCGGTTACCCAACTGTCCTTGACCGTGGACACGGCTATTCGAATAGTTTTACACTCTGCAGAGGTTGCACACTTTACCCACTAGATCCGGGGAACTTCCGTGTCATCCACGACCCGCGGTACCTCAAGTACCCGGGGTAAGCACCCGATCACTACCTTTCCCTAGACGACACTAACATGGAGTCCACTCGATTGGTAGTAACCCCCATGCCGAACATTTCACATCATAAAGTTGTGGAGCCTCGCTCCCATTTTCATCACATACCACAAGCACGGGGTACCAACGGTGTGTCCGGTGCCCTGTGAAAACAGTCATGGCCGCCCTACCTGGCACGACCCCGTCCCAAGAGAGAGCACCAACTCTCCCCCGTCACTAGTAATGCGGGCTCCAAGCTAGTATCGGTCTAGGTACTCAATAATGCCCTTTCCCATATAAGGGTAGAGTGGTCGCGCATGTAAGGTTGGAATAACGGTCGCAACTCCGACCAATCCGTTTTGAAATCAACACACACCTTCCTTGGCACACCACTTCGTCATCAAGTGGTCACCCATCTCATCATCTCCCTCGGGCATAGGTGGCACCCGACGGGGTTTTCGAAAAGACTTTTGAGATCACATTGCCTCCTTCACCATGCACAAACCCACCCCATTTGTGTAGCATCTACATTTGCATCCTATCTACTCCCACCGGCATAACCCTCATAAGAAGGTAGGGCCATGCACACTGCAAGTATCAACGAGGAAGTAATCGTGGTAACCAACCCACGTGGTTCACCATCTCATCATGATTCCGATGCATCGATAATAAAGAGCTAAAAATGACATGCATATAAAAGGGGTATCATAGTCATGGTCAAAGGGCTGCTTGCCTTGGTTGGCTTGATCTTCAAAGTCTTCAGGCTCTGCTCCTCCTTCTTCCTCAGCTACCTCGTCAAACACGGGATCTAACGTCGCAAGAAAACAACGGGAAAAATAAGACAATAATAAAAACAGAAAAGTCAAAGTGCTCACAAAAATGTCAACTTATTTTTGTAAAATACTAAGAGGAAGGCTAGGAAGGGGACAACTTTTGGTTTTGGTTTTGGAGCAACAAAATAGGAGTTATGGATTTTCAAAGGCCTATTTAAATGCTAAAAACCACATTTAAATATTTACAGAGAATAAAAGGTGGTTGGATTTGAATGAAAGTTGCACCATTAAATAGGTTGCAATATTCTAGGAATTTAGAAATTGGAATCAATGCATTTGGATTAATATTCTGTCCTGTGGAATTTTTGGAAATAATACAGAAAAGGAGAAAGAGAAACGGCGCTGTGCCACTGGGCCAGAGAGGCCACAGCAGCAGCAGGCCCAGGGGGGGGGGGAACCCAGCCCACGCGGCCGCCACATCGAAGGCGTAAAGGCTGAATACGCCTTCAGCCGACGGCGGATCGGTGCGCGCGTGCGCGCACGTTTTAAACCTGACGGGTGGATCCCACCCGTCAGGGCGTGTGGCTGACGGGCCGGCCCCACGGCGGCCGTCGTCTACCTCCGGCCAGAGGCGACGGCGAGCTCGCCGGCGGCGATACAGGGCACGGGAAGGGGCGCGGAGGCTACCGTTGGACTCAGGAGCGAGTCGCGGTTCTGGTGGTGGTGGAGACGGTCGCCGGGGTGGCCTGCTTCGCCGGCGACGAGGTCCCGCGGCGGAGGTGCTTTGGGCGCCGGTGGTTCCGGCCGTTTCCGGCTGCAAAACGAGGGGGAAAGAGAGGGGAAAGCATCAGTGAGGCGAGGGGAGTCCAGTTCGAGAGAGAAAAGGAGCGGAGGAGGCCTGTACCCGCAGATCGACGGCGACCCGAGGCGGCGGAGCTCGAGCTCGATCTCGAGCTCGGGCGGCTCTGGAGAGAAGTGGGTGGTTCCGGGGGTGGATTGGGTGTGTGGAGGGGCGACAGGGAGGAAGAGGAGGGCTCGGGAGCGCCTTATATAGGCTGGCCGCGGTTCACCGTGGGCGTGGCCTACGGGCGCCCGCGGGATCGGCTCTGGAAGCTGTTGGAGAGAGGTTGGAGCTGTCCACGGCGCTCGTGGGGATGGAGTAGGGCGCCAGGGAGGAGGAGAGAGAGCGGGGGAGTGTTCTGGCGCCCGCGCGTGTGAGGCCGGCCATTGGCCGAGCCGGACGGCGTCGGGCACGCGCTGCAGGAGGGGAGAGAGAGGGAGAGACAATGGGGACGGCACGGCGGCGTGTCGCAGACGTCAAGACACATCAACTGGCGCGATGGGAAGGCACGAGGCGGTCGGGAGGCGCGGTGTCAACGGTCGGCGCTCTGGCAGGCGCTCCAGAGCGCGACTTTGGCCGGCATCCGCGGGTTTTCCGCGTCGCGCGCGCGTCCTTTTCTGTCTGGAGGCTACAGTGGAAGAGGGCAAAACCTGGAAAGAGCCTGGGATGCTCTGGGGTGCAGAGGGGAGAGAGAGAGGCTGGGAGAGAGAAGGGAAGCTGTTGTCCAGAGAGGACAAACGTGATTCCCTCCTTCCTCCACATTGCTTCCTCGGGTAGAAAAGTGTCTAAGTGACAGAGGGGAGTGAGGAGGGGTTGTGGCAAAAAGATGAACTCAAGGAGATTAGTGATAGTGGCAAAAATAGGCTTTTTAGTATTTTGCCAGAAGGTGTTTGATGGAGTTTTGGGTAAGCTAATGACTCCCACTGGCCAAGATACTCCAAGGGGTTAAATGTCACATATATTTAGGGCCTTCCACCCATTTTGAGCTTATTTGGACAAAGTTGCCAATGCAACTTTTGCAAACCCTAGAAATGGGCAGAAATGGATTTGTGTAGATCCAGTGGAGTAAATCATTTCTCCTTGATGTGCCACTTGGTTTGGTAGCCTTATTTGGTCACATGATCAGGCTCACCAAAGTTGGGGTCCTGGAGAAAAAGTTGGTAGTGCAAAATAGTTCAAACTTGATTCTGGTCAGAGAGGGTTTTGAGGCACTTTGACCAAGACTTCCTATTCTCCAACCTGTGCCATTTGGTCCAGATGCATCATTAGACCAATGAAGCATGTCCACCAAGTTTGAGCACATTTGGACATACTTGGCAATGTAAAGTTGATCAAACTTCAGAATGGACAGAGATAGTTTTGAGGGGTTTTGATGGTGTTATCTTGTTCTCCAAGTCATGAGACTTGGCAAGATCATCTAATATGTCATATGTGACATGATGGAATTTTCCTGGAATTTCTAGAGAATATTTCCTTTGTAAATATTTCAAAAGCTTGAAATATCCAGAAAGGGTTTTAGAGGGATTTGACCAATATTTTGAGCATGACCAGGTGTTGAAACTCTTATATATGGACAATATATGTCCTATGAGTTTCCCTAAATTTTGTCAAATATTTTTGAAACAGTAAAGTAATTTTTTCCTATTAAAGACCATTTCTGGCCTTAAGAAAAAGCCTTTAAATAAAATAGAACAGTAACTTTTAAAATTATATTTTTGTGGTTCCTGGGCATCCTATATCTAATAGGAGTCTAATATATTTTTGGAAAGATTTTTACTGCCCTTAATCAAGTACTTGTAGTGCAAACCTCAATTCAGGGGTTTTTGGAAAACTAATTTTAGAAAATACTTTCTGGCCAAATTATTTTTGTAAGAAAACTCCATATAGCACTATTCACATGGCATGGTCATTGGTCAGGAGCTTGGGGTAAGGAGGTGGAATATAGAGGGCAGAGTAGTTGACTTCAAGAAGCACTTGAAAGAAACACAGAGAGAAAACCAACTCCAAATAAAAGCCAAAAAAATGCAAAAAGTTTTTGTTGGTCCAAATTTTCATGCTTTAATAATGAAAATGAAATGTTACAAAATGCACGGTCTGACAAATGAGTTTGAATTTAAATCTTTCAATCATGGCCTTTTTCTATTTTCTCGGAACAAGCACATTTTTGTGAGTCCGGGAAAATTATCCGCATGTCCAACTTCTTCCCCTAACCTCTCTTTCTTTTCTTACTTATCTCTGTTTTGTTTTATTTTTCTTCAGAGGGAGAGAGAGAGAGAGCCCAGCCCAGCTACAACCTATGCCCAGGCCGGCCCATTAACCCAGCCAGCCCACCTAAACCTATAACCCTAGCCGATCGAGAGCCCCAGCCCCGATCGATCCCCTCCTCTTGTCCTATCCCTCTCATTCCCTCTGCCCGCCGCAACACACACATGCATCGAGCCAGGGAGAGGAGTTCCCTGTGCCCGATCCCCTCACCTCCCTCCTCCTCGATCCGGCCCGAAACCACCGTCGTCGCGCCTCTTCGCCTCCGCGCTGTCCATCCCGTGATCCGGCGCCCCCGCCGCCGTCGGCGACCACCAGGAGGGCCACCCTGCGCATGCCCGAGCGTCGTCTCCTCTACGCCCCTTCCCCTCAGGCCACGCCTTTGCTCCGTCGTGCCTCCACGCGGTTCCCCTCGCCGCACCTCTCCGAGAAGGAGCTCCGCCTCCCCTGCTCCGCGCTAACCGGTGCCGAGCGCTGCTCCTCCCGACCTCCTCGCGCCCATCCGCTCCTGCTGGCGCTGCTCAGCTCCGGCCCCGACCTCCATCTCTTGACAGCAGCGTTGCCCACTGCTATTTTGCCCGTGCTGGTGACCCCTCGGGCCGCCGCGTTGCCATTCGCTGGAGATCGCGCCGCCTTCTTGCCTCCTCCTACGAGCTCCTGCTCCTACCTTCGCTGCCCAACATCGCGACCTCCCCTCCATGGCCACCTCTGCTCGCGTCTCCCTCCCTGCGTGTCCCACACATGGTGCCGTTTTCACGGTACCTCCCCAAACAGGAGCAACTTTGGATCGCCAAGCACCCTTTGGATACGCCAAGGTCGACTACGCTTGATGATGCGACAAGTACCTCTACCGATGACTCGAACATCTACGAACCGTGTACGACGACGAATATGTACGGCTACACGACGACCCGCCAAGACCCTGAACAACTACCGCAGACACCGTGTACCACTACTTCCACTACCGCCACGAGAATGACTACTTCCACTACCGTCGCCACGTGAACAACTACTTCCCATGACGACCCGTGAACGACTACTTCCTCTACATCATACCGAACCCGAACCGTTCCGAAAATGCACGCTTCAAAGGTATAATCCCGAGATGATCACCCGTGGACCGAATGCATGTTGTCTGAGATGAACCGTATGTTTGCACCGTGCCCATTTGCTTCATGCACATTCTTCCTCATTTTCCATGCCGCCGTCCCGTGGGAATCCGGAATCCGGGATCACCCCACCATCTTTTGCATGTCCCATTAATCCACACTTTCTTTTGCACCGACATCACGACGAGTTGTCGGATCATCAGAATGTTGCCGTGGCACCATTTTCGTTGTTATTGCCGTGGCACCCCTTTCGTTTCCGCCATGGTGATAAATGTTTCATATCATGCTCATGTCAACATTTTCATAAAATTGCATAAGACTTGCATATGTCATCCGCATCATGATAACAACAATTAAAATGTTTAAAATTGTGTTTGCATTAAATTGCTAAATGACATGAGGATTTACCGGAATTGTTGTTTGTTGTTCCGGCCTCATTTAAACTTGCCTGGATAGGTAGTTTTCATTATGCTTCACCTCTTGCCATGTTAACCAACATGTAATATTGTTGTGTTCCTAAACGAGAGAGAACTAAATAATTGATGTGGAGTTTTGTCAATATGCAACTCATTGCATATTGAGCTCCACTTAACTTGTAGTATTGTTTGTTGTACTTTGCCATGCCATGCCTCATTAAACCGGACATGCATCATACCTGGTTGTGCATCATGCCATGATTATGCTTGTGTGTTTACCATGCTGTTTGTTTCTTTCCGGTGTTGCTTCCTAGTTTCGGTAATGTTGCAATTGTGAGGATTTGTTCGACTACGTCCGTTTGTCTTCTTCATGGACTCGTTCTTCTTCCTAGCGGGATTTCAGGCAAGATGACCGTCACCTTGGATCTCACTACTATCATTGCTATGCTAGTTGCTTCGTTCTATCACATTGCCCCGCTACCTATCTCTTGTTGATCAAGCCACCCAAATTGCCATGTTAGCCTCTAACCTTTTTCACCCTTCCTAGCAAACCGTTGTTTGGCTATGTTACCGCTTTACTCAGCCCTCTTATAGCGTTGTTAGTTGCAGGTGAAGTTGAAGATTGCTCCATGGTGGACAGGATTATGGTTGGGATATCACAATTTCTCTTATTTAATTAATGCATCTATATACTTGGTAAAGGGTGGAAGGCTCGGCCTTATGCCTGGTGTTTTGTTCCACTCTTGCCGCCCTAGTTTCCGTCATACCGGTGCTATGTTCCTGGATTTTGCGTTGCTTACGCGGTTGGGTGATTTATGGGACCCCCTTGACAGTTCGCCTTGAATAAAACTCCTCCAGCAAGGCCCAACCTTGGTTTTACCATTTGCCTCACCTAGCCCTTTTTCCCTTGGGTTTCCGGAGCCCGAGGGTCATCTTTATTTTACCCCCCCGGGCCAGTGCTCCTTCGAGTGTTGGTCCAACCTGAGCGATGTCCGGTGCCCCCTGGGTAACCAGGGTCTATGCCAACCCGACGTCTGGCTCATCTGGTGTGCCCTGAGAACGAGATCTGTGCAGCTTCTATCGGGATTTGTCGGCACATCAGGCGGCTTTGCTAGTCTTGTTTTACCTTTGTCGAAATGTCTTGTAAACCGGGTGTCAGTGTCAAAACCGGCGGATCTCAGGTAGGGGGTCCCGAACTGTGCGTCTAGGCGGATGGTAACATGAGACAAGGGACACGATGTTTTTACCCAGGTTCGGTCCCTCTCGATGGAGGTAAAACCCTACTCCTGCTTGATTGATATTGATGATATGGGTAGTACAAGAGTGGATCTACCACGAGATCAAGGAGGCTAAACCCTAGAAGCTAGCCTATGGTATGATTGTTGTAATGGTTGTTCGTCCTACGGACTAAAACCCTCCGGTTTATATAGACACCGGAGAGGGCTAGGGTTACACAGAGTCGGTTACAATGGTAGGAGATCTACATATCCGTATTGCCAAGCTTGCCTTCCACGCCAAGGAAAGTCCCATCCGGACACGGGACGAAGTCTTCAATCTTGTATCTTCATAGTCTTGGAGTCCGGCCGATGATGATAGTCCGGCTATCCGGACACCCCCTAGTCCAGGACTCCCTCAGTAGCCCCTGAACCAGGCTTCAATGACGACGAGTCCGGCGCGCATATTGTCTTCGGCATTGCAAGGCGGGTTCCTCCTCCGAATAATTCATAGAAGATTGTGAACACCAGGATAGTGTCCGGCTCTGCAAAATAAATTCCACATACCACCGTAGAAAGAATAATATTTACACGGATTCAATCTGCCGACGTATTTTGTGGCGTGACGTCACACCACTACCAAGCTTTTACTTGAATTGTCTTTATTATACCACCTCAGTGCGTTTAGCGAAGCAGTTTCCTTGGCACGTCTTGTCGAAGCAGAGATCGTGTTCCCCTTATTCCAGGATTCCCATCAATATGGATGTGGGTAACCCAACCGCGCCATTGATTGCGGCGCTTGGGAGATAAGCGAGTTTTACCAGGCCTGGGGGACGCATAGTCTTCGCCCGTCCATATATAAGGGGATAAGGATCCACATGTTTTACCTACGCCTTCTTCCTCTTTTGCTTATCCATCCCCGCGCACTCGAGCTCCAGCGCCCAAGTCTGCACATCTCGCCTCAACCTTCCCCATCCATGTACGGAGCGGGAGGCAAGTGGATGGCCTCCTCCATTACGGAGGGGCACATCGAGAAGCTGCGCGGCGCCGGATACCTGTCCAGCGACATCGCGCACCAGCTGCCCGATGAGGGGCAGCTCATCCCCACCCCCAGGCCCCATGAGAGGGTCGTATTTCTTCCCCACTTCCTCCGCGGACTGGGCTTCCCACTTCACCCCTTCGTCCGGGGGCTCATGTATTACTACGGCCTGGACTTCCACGATCTGGCGCCAAACTTCATCCTCAACATCTCGGCGTTTATCGTCGTGTGCGAGTCCTTCCCCTGCATCTAGCCCCACTTCGGCTTGTGGCTAAAGACCTTAAATGTCAAGCCGAAGGTGGTGAAGGGCGTCCAAGCGGAGTGCGGAGGCGCCATGGTTGGCAAAATGCCCAACGTCACTTGGCTCGAGGGTGCCTTTGTGGAATACGTCAAAGGGTGGCAATCAGGGTGGTTCTACATCACCGAGCCGCGTGACCCTAAATGGGCAGCGGCCCCCGAGTTCAGATCTGGTACCCCCATGCAACTCACCTCCTGGAAAGAGAAGGGTTTGCTATGGGGTAGTTCGGAGGAGCTGACCAGACTCTAGTCCTGTCTCCAGACCCTGGTGAACAAGAAGCTTAAGCTTGTCAACGTGATCCAGGTCATGCTCGTCCGCCGGATTCTCCCCTGCCAGCAACGGGCCTTCAATTTGTGGGAGTTCGATCCAGCACAGCACCGAACCCTGAGCGGCCTCTTCGACACGACGTCCGAAGCTGCCTGGAGGGTGCTGTTCAAGGGCGGAGAAGCCCCCGCATCCGCAACTGAAGATCGCGGATTGAGCACGCAACGCCCGGCCGGCGAGGTAAGCTATGTTATCCTTTATGGGACACTCATGTCTTTCATAGTTTGACTCTATGTGGGATCTAAACTCCCAATGCCTTTAACAGGACTGGCAGAAGACGTCCGGACAGGTTAACTGTCGGGCTCCCCTTCTAGAAGACCCAGCGGACACCCGTTTGATGGGGCTGCTGGTCCCGACACTTTATGTGGTGCCGGAGAAGAAGGCCAAGAAGAAGGACACGGGAACCCGAAGGATTTCCCGGTGTCAGGTGGTATCGGACTCGCCGTCCGATGACTCCGAGGCGGACTCCTCCTGAGGGAGTCCTGGACTAGGGGGTGTCCGGACAGCCGGACTATCATCGTCCGCCGGACTCCAAGACTATGAAGATACAAGATTGAAGACTTCGTCCCGTGTCCGGATGGGACTTTCCTTGGCGTGGAAAGCAAGCTTGGCAATACGGATATGTAGATCTCCTACCATTGTAACCGACTCTGTGTAACCCTAGCCCCCTCCGGTGTCTATATAAACCGGAGGGCTTTAGTCCGTAGGACACCACATCCATTACAACAATCATACCATAGGCTAGCTTCTAGGGTTTAGCCTCATTGATCTCGTGGTAGATCCACTCTTGTAATACTCATCATAAATATTAATCAAGCAGGACGTAGGGTTTTACCTCCATCAAGAGGGCCCGAACCTGGGTAAAACATCATGTCCCTTGTCTCCTGTTACCATCCGCCTAGACGCACAGTTCGGGACCCCCTACCCGAGATCCGCCGGTTTTGACACCGACATTGGTGCTTTCATTGACAGTTCCTCTGTGTCGTCACCGATAGGCTTGATGGCTCCTCCAATCAACAACAGCGCCGTCCAGGGTGAGACTTTTCTCCCCGGACAGATCTTCATATTCGGCGGCTTCACACTGCGGGCGAATTCACTTGGCCATCTGGAGCATATCGAAAACTACGCCCCTGGCCATCAGGTCAGGTTCGGAAGCCTAAACTTCACGGCCGACATCCGCGGGGACTTGATCTTCGACGGACTCAAGCCGCAGCCGAGCATGCCGCGCTGCCACGATGGGCATGATTTAGCTCTGCCGCCGGACAGTGCCTTGGTGGCCGCACATGAATCCGCTCCGACCCTTAGTCCATAGCCGATCGCGCACATCGAGGACCGGTGGCTGGACACCGCCTCGGGGGCTGCAACTTCCACGGCGATGGAGCCGAACACTAACCTTGTCCCTTGCAAAGCTCATGACTCCGAGGTGCCGGACTCCCTGCCGGACTCCGAACCTCCCGCGCCCCTGCCAATCGAATCTCATTGGGCGCCGATCATGGAGTTCACCGCCGCGGACATCTTCCAATACTCACCCTTTGGCGATATCCTAAATTCGCTAAAGCATCTCTCACTATCCGGAGAGCCCTGGCCGGACTACGGCCAGGAGGGTTGGGATGCGGACGACGAAGAAATTCAAAACCCACCCACCACCCACTTTGTAGCCACTGTCGACGATCTAACAGACATGCTAGACTATGACTCCGAAGACATCGACGGTATGGACGACGATGTCGGAGACGATCAAGAACCAGCGCCTACAGGGCACTGGAAGACCACCCCAACACACAACGTATATATGGTGGATACCCCAAAAGGAAGCGATGACGAGGAACAACGGGGCGCGACAAAGGATAATCCCGCCGATAAACAACCAAAACGGCGACGCAAGCGCCGCCCTAAGCCCCGCCTCGGCAAAGACAGCATTCCTAATGGCCCAACGTTAGAGCAGGGCAAACCAGTGGACGACGAACATGCAACCAAGCAACCATCCAAACAGGACAAATCGGATAATCAATCCAATCCCGGCAAAACCAACAGTCCGGACGACCTCACACCGGACATACCACCGGAGCATAAGAACCTTCACGGAAGACTTGTCTCCACCGCAAGAAGCTTGAAGAAGGAAAAACGGAAGCTCAAAACAGCGGAAGACATACTCAGAATGAGGTGGAGCAAAGTACTCAAGACCGCAGACAAATATGGCAATGACCATCAATCAAAGAGCTACCCGAAGCGCAAGCTGCTGCCAGAATTTGACGAGGAAGCCATAGAGCCACCACAGTCAAAAATTAAAGAAGCCGCCTGGCCGGATAGATGACCAGATGACAGGCCAAAAGCGACAAGCGGCGCCGCACTCAAGCCGACTCATGATCCTGGGAAAACAGATGGCCCAGCCAGGTCCATTTACGGGCCAAAAAAGAGGGCCCCAGGAAGCATCACAACACGCCAAGTGTTCGAAGACAGCGGCACACCCAAATACAGGGGCGCCGCACACCCACTATGTTTCACCGATGAGGTGCTGGATCATGAATTTCCAGCAGGGTTCAAACCCATAAACATAGAGGCATACGACGGAACAACAGACCCTGGAGTCTGGATAGATGATTACATACTACACATACATATGGCTAGAGGAGATGATCTCCATGCCATAAAATATCTACCCCTCAAGCTCAAAGGGCCAGCTCGGCACTGGCTCAAAAGCCTCCCAGAAAACACTGTTGGAAGTTGGGAAGAGCTCGAGGACGCGTTTAGAGCAAATTTTCAAGGGACTTATGTCCGCCCTCTGGATGCAGACGATCTAAGTCATATAACTCAACAGCCCGGAGAGTCAGCGCGCAAATTCTGGAACAGGTTCCTTACCAAAAAGAACCAAATAGTCGACTGTCCGGATGCGGAAGCCTTAGCAGCTTTCAAACACAATGTCCGTGACGAATGGCTCGCCAGACACCTCGGCCAAGAGAAGCCGAGGACAATGGCCGCGCTAACAAGGCTCATGACCCGATTTTGCGTGGGGGAGGACAGCTGGCTAGCAAGATGCAGCACCAGCGACCCGAGTACTTCCGAGATTAGAGATGGAAACGAAAAATCACGGCGCAGAAAGGATCAGCGCCGGAATAAAGAAAAAAGCCCAAAGAGTACGGCGGTCAACGCCGGATTCAAAAGCTCGCGGCCAAACAACAAAACACTGCCTCTTAAGGATAACAGTGATGAGCTATCCAACTTAAACAAAATTTTGGATAGGATATGTCAAATCCACAGTACCCCCGGAAGGCCTGCAAACCACCCACCGAGATTGTTGGGTTTTCAAACAGTCCGGCCGAATAAACGCCGAACACAAGGGGCTCGACGCATCAAGCGAGGATGATGATAAACCCCACCAGCAGAGCACCGGAAAACAAAAGACTTTCCCACAAGAAGTCAAAACAGTAAACTCACTTCATGTGATATTACGGAAAAACAATGTGGCACCCGTCAAAATAAGTGCCGCACGGTCCACCCCAACGGAACCTCGAAGTTGGACATCAAAACCAGTCACTTTCGACCACCTGGATTATTCCAGAAGCATTTGGAATGCAGGATGGACTGCTCTGATATTGGATCCTATAATCGACGGACTACAATTTACACAAGTCCTGATGGACGGCAGCAGCGATTCAAACCTGCTATATCCGAACACAATCCGCAAGTTGGGGATAGACCTTACTAAAATTCGACATAGCCACACTTCCTTCAAAGGAGTGACGCCAGGCCCTTCCTCCAAGTGCACAGGCTCCTTATTACTAGAAGTTGTGTTCAGGTCACCGGACAACTTCCGACGCGAAAAGCTAATCTTCCATGTCGCCCCACTCAAAAGTAGCTATCAAGCACTATTGGAGCGTGAAGCTTTTGTTTGCTTCAACGCCATACCACATTACGCGTCTCTTACACTCAAAATGCCCGGTCCACGTGGCATCATTTCATTAAGAGGGTCATTCAAAGACCCCAGACACGGCTAGACGAGTCCGGCATAAATAAGCTAGGGGCTCCCTAGCCGCACACCCCTTCACAGGGGGCTGCGCATATAAGCAACAATGGGCTAATATAGGTTCAGATTTATTAATTTATTAATATTTTTCTTTATGCACTTTTCGCACGATTTCTTTTCAAACTAAGTTCCTCTCTTTTTACAGATGAACACCGTGCACACCCGTCCAGGATAACGGCACAACGGAGACACATGCACAGACGTGCAGTAGGGACCCGGTGCTAGGATTCTTTTCAGATTAAGACCCTACGTAAACCTTTTTTACTGTCTCTTGTTGCTATAATCCCCTGGTTTTTTCATGATAACCAGAGAAGATACTGACGTTTTGGCATCGGCCGCGTCAGAGGACCTCGCTCGTACCTAGACACAAGGAGCTTAGGGCATTGTTTCGCCCGTTATTATAAAAGACCGAACACCTTAGGGAGTGTTCGGCGTCTCGAGTTAGGCCTTAAATGCATCAGCTCCGAATCATGTCTTTGGTCAAATGTTGGGTTTGCTCGGCTCCTGTGTTTTGCTGCCTTACGTTCCGTATCATCGGCTAACGCGGCACCAGGAGAACTACTGCGATTGTGCCCCAGTTCGGCTGGGCGAGCACCTCAGCAGAGAAAGCCGAAAACTGACTGTCATGATACAGCGAGAGACTGGTCAACCACTCGATCGACCACCGGAATGTTTAGAATTCCTGCGCTTTGACGAACGACCGTTTCCCTGTCAGGCACATACACGCCCCGAATTCGGAGAGCGCGGTGCCCCCAGGGGCTATATCGTAGTCCCACCCTCGAACTCCAATGGCTAAGTGAAAGTGATAAAGCATTATAGTCCGGTTGCCACGTTTGCTACGCTACCACCTCCTTAAACAGGACCGAGACGTCGGATTAAGTGTGAAAATGCGCTGTTTTTGCGAACACCGCCGCACCTTGTGCGTGGGGGCTGAAGCCGACGACTGCCATCTTTCAGGTTATACATACGTATACATAAACGGCCGCACAGGAGATATTTCAATACTTGAACGCACAAGTACAAAAGCGCCTATATCATAAACATTGTTTTACAAGATAAAACACTCATTTGAACGTGACATTTTTCAAGCACTGTGACTCTATTATACGAGCACCACGCAGAACTTCCCCAAAATAGTGCTTGGCGGGTAACTGGTTCTCATCCGAATCCTGGGTCGCAACAGTGGCGGCATCCATCTCCGTCCAGTGTGTCTTCACACGGGCAAGTGCCATCCGTGCTCCCTCTATGCAGGCTAACCGCTTCATCGCCTTGATATGCGGCACCGCCCCAAGAAATTGCTGCAACAAGCCAAAATAGCTCTTTGGCTTGGGCCTATCTGGACAGACATGAGTCACGATATCCGTCATGGCAAGCCCGGACAACCTATTCAGCTCAGCCCATTCGGCCAACCGATTGGTCAGCGGAAGTGAACGATCCGGACTATGGAATTGAGACCAAAATAGCTCTTCCGTCTTGTGATCCTTCTGGCTCCGGAAGTGCACAACGGCATCCACCGCACTTGCCGCTAAGTCCATATAAGGATCCTCCGGACCCCACAGCTGGCCAAGTTGAGCATACTTAGGATCCGTAAACCTTCGGCGCAGCAGAAAGGGCTTGCCAGCCACAATGTCTCCGGCTTGGCGCGGCTCCTCCTTTATAGCCCGCATTGCAGATCGGGCGTCCTTAGCTTCGGCGGTGGCCTTCCCCAGGTCTTCTCGCTCCGATAGGCGCTCCTTTTCAAGAGCCTCATTGCGGTCGGTAGCATCCTTCAATTTAACGGCCAATTCGGCCATCTCTTCCCTGCTTCGGAAGTGTGCAGCCCTTTTGGCTTCTAACTCCTCGGCCGCCCTCGAGGCAGCCGCATCACTCCTTCTGGCTTGCTCCTTGGCTTGAGCAAGTTCTGCCCGAAGGCTCTCCACAGCAGTAGCACCATCTGCGTCAAGCATAAATATTGTAAGCGGTAGGTGACTGCGGAGACACAATTTACCTTGCGACTCGTCAAGTCGCTTGTTGACTAGCGCGATGTCCGCATCCGCAACATCGAGTTGCCGCATTAATTCAGCAACTCCATCAGTCTGGCTAGCCCTCGGACTATCCGCCACCTGCATAGGAAAGGCGACACTCAATACCTGCGATTTTGATCCTCGGCACGCTGTCGCTTTCGACAACCTACCGAGTCTCAGGGGCTACTATCTATACAGGGCGCACTTTATGTGTAAAACTGTCAAAAAGGGGTGTCATTTTTACATACCTCAAATCCCGCCATCAAACTCCTGACGGCATTATGCAATCCGCTTTCGGCGGACGAAATCCTTCTAATCACCGTACTCATCAATGCACGGTGATCTTCTGAGATAGACGCCCTCTCAAGCAGATCCTTCAGCTCCCCCGGCCGAACACTAGTCGGCGCCGAACTCTTCGGCTTTGCCGGGCTCGGGGATACCCTCCGTGACGACACTTTAGGCTCGTCCACCCTATCCGACGGTGCAGCAGACGGAGGCGTCTCACTCTCCATCATCTCTGGATGGAGATCCCCCGAAGACGAGCTTTTCTGAGAAGGTCGCAGATCTGAACTACAAGGTAGAAATTTCGGTTATCCTCAGAAGCACAAATAGGGATGTTTCTTATTATTGAACTCCCCCTTTTTCTACACACGGCTCGCTGGAGGGCTGATTCCTTAGAGAAGGCTGTGCGGCCGGGGCCTCCCCAGACGCAGGACCCTCTGGTGAAGATTTCTTCCCCCGCTTAGGGGCTTTGGCCTCCGGGTCTTCGGAGGCGGTCCTCTTCTCCCCCTCGAGGGAGGGATTCTCGATCCCCCCTTCTTCAAGCGCCCCCTTGGGCGAGGCGGTAGCTCCTCTATTTTCCCCTTCGCCTTCTTCTGAAGGCGCAACCTCATCCTGACCAGCACGGGATCCGGCGCGGTCTCTGGGAGGGGGGCCGGACACCGTATCAGCTTTGCTTGCGCTATCCACTCCTATTGCATGATAACAGGTTAAAAGGCGAATTGTAGAAAAACAAACAAATGGAACGTCCGAACACTTGAGTATCCGGCCGATTGCAGCTTAGGCCGGCATCCTCGGTCAATTCCGGACACGCCGCTTGTGGTCCGAAGAACAACTTGTACATCTCCACGGGTGTCGTACCCATAAAGTGTTGGAGAAACCGTGGTCCCTCCGGATTGAACTCCCATAGCCGGAGAGGACGGCATTTGCAGGGCAGGAGACACCTAATCAGCATAACCTGCATCACCACGACCAGATCGATCTCCCGCGCCTGGAGGTCTCGAATCCGGCCCTGCAATAGGGGCACGTCTTTTGACGGCCCCCAGTTGAGCCCTTGGTTGACCCACGACATCAACCGTCGAGCAGGCCCCAAGCGGAATACGGGCGGCGGCTTCTGCCTGCTGCCCTTCGGAGCGGTGATATAGAACCACTCCTGCTGCCACAAGCCGAGCTCCTCTTGGAAGGAGCCCTCGGGCCACGGGGCATCGGGCCTCCTGCTTACGGCCACCCCGCCGCACTCTGCTTGACGCCCCCCGATTATCTTCAGCTCCACATTGAAGGTCTTCAG
The DNA here is from genome assembly GCF_002162155.2 of Triticum dicoccoides. NCBI lineage: Eukaryota > Viridiplantae > Streptophyta > Magnoliopsida > Poales > Poaceae > Triticum > Triticum dicoccoides. Next base: position 214,899,548 of record NC_041385.1, on the reverse strand, counting down.
CCACAGGCCGAAGTGGGGGGTGACGTGGAGGAAGGCTTCGCAGATGACAATACACGCGGAAATATGGAGGATGGACTCCGGAGCCAAGTCATGTAATTCCAACCCATAGTAAAACATGAGCCCTCTCACAAAAGGATCCATCGGGAAGCCTAAAACCCGACGGAGGTGGGACACAAAGACGACGTACTCGCCGGGCTCGGGGGTAGAGATGGCCTGCCCTTCGGCCGGCAACCTGTGCGAAATCTCGTAGGTCAGGTACTTGGCTTCTCGCAGCTTTAGCACGTCCTCCTGCGTAACGGAGGAGGGCATCCACCGGCCCTGAAGGTCGGAGCCGGACATTGTTGAAGGTCCGAAGCGCTCGAATCTGGGGCTCTGGGTGTTGGAACTTGGAGCAAGGAGAAGATTCGGTGGAAGATTGAAGAAAAGAAACGAGCCTTGGTCCTATTTTAAAGAGGGAGAATACCAAGAGCCGTCTCCGTGACCGTTCGGGACTCGCCTTCGATAGAGGAGGCGTGGCGATGGGCGCGGTTGGGTTACCCACGTCCGTATTGATGAGAATCCCGGGATAAAGGGGACACGATCTCTGCTTTGACAAGACATGCCAAGGAAACCGCTTCGCTAAACGCGCTGAGGTGGTATAATAAAAACCGATTCAAGTAAAGGCTTGGTAGTGGCGTGACGACATGCCGCGAAATACGTCAGCATATTGAACTTGTGCACATTTTATTCTCTCTACGGTGGAATGTGGAATTTATTTTGCAGAGCCGGACACTATCCTGGTGTTCAAAATCTTCTTTGGATTATTCGGAGGAGGAACCCGCCTTGCAATGCCGAACATTATGCGCGCCGGACTGATCGTCATTGAAGCCAGGTTCAGGGGCTACTGAGGGTGTCCTGGACTAGGGGGTGTCTGGACAGCCGGACTATCATCGTCCGCCGGACTCCAAGACTATGAAGATACAAGATTGAAGACTTCGTCCCATGTCCGGATGGGACTTTCCTTGGCGTGGAAGGCAAGCTTGGCAATACGGATATGTAGATCTCCTACCATTGTAACCGACTCTGTGTAACCCTAGCCCCCTCCGGTGTCTATATAAACCGGAGGGCTTTAGTCCGTAGGACACAACATCCATTACAAGAATCATACCATAGGCTAGCTTCTAGGGTTTAGCCTCATTGATCTCGTGGTAGATCCACTCTTGTAATACTCATCATCAATATTAATCAAGCAGGACATAGGGTTTTACCTCCACCAAGAGGGCCCAAACCTGGGTAAAACATCGTGTCCCTTGTCTCATGTTACCATCCGCCTAGACGCACAGTTCGGGATCCCCTACCCGAGATCCGCCGGTTTTGACACCGACACCTCCCCTGAAGACGAGGAGGAGAAAGAGGCCTCTCCCCAGGATGGGGGAGAGAAGAAGAGGAAGGCTTCCCGAGCGAGGGAGGCCGAAGGGTCTAAGAAGGGAAGGACCCTTCCTCCGGACTGCTCCACCAACGCCGGCGACGGCGACGAGGAGTGGCCCTCTAGGGCCAAGCCCCTGGCAAGATCGTAAGTATCTGAATTCCTGAATGATTTATAATTTTTCTTTCTGCCACGCGGTGTCTTTCTAATGCCGCATACGACCTGTAGTCCAGCCAAGGATGATTTTCCCGCTTCGTCGAGCGGGTCCTTGGGCACGTCGGATATGGATTCCCTTCCGACCGCCCCCACTCCTCGTGACGCTGACGACGCCGTGGTGGGATCCCAGGAGGGGACCCATCAGGAGGAGGAGGCTCCGGAGGTGCCGCAAGGCAACCTCCCGGACTTCGCACCGGACTCCGCACCGGAACCAGCAGCGGTTCCGGAGTTCGGCACGCGGCCCCTTCGTAAGAAGGGCAAGACTGTGACACCGGAGGCCTCCGTCCAACCGGAGGCGCCGGTTAACTTGTTGGAGGCGCTCAACGGCGCTTCCATCAAGGAAGAACACTGTGGTGGTTCAGAAGGTTCAGCTCGCCAAGAGCGGGCTGACCGAAGACTGCAGCAGCGCCAAGAGCGGGCTAACGGCCTTTAAGGTAAGAATTTTAAGACATGTAATATAATACCGCATAGACAGTAGCCCCTGATGCTCGGTTCGGTGTTCGGAAAGAAAAACCGGACTGAGGATCTTACAAAGATATATGAAGGAGTTCTAAAAAATATGTCAATATGGGATTGCAGGCTGCGCTGCTGACCTCTGCCGCACTGACTGCGGAGGTCGATGCTTTGAAGCAGAACCTCGAGCGGTCCGAGAGCGAGCTCGGCCATGCCAAGAAGCAGCTCGAGGACAAGGGAGGTGAGTGACACCGTATTGAATTTTTACCTTACAGAAAAGGATTTTGGTTGCAAGAGAAATAACAAGGATAACGTGGGTATTCTAGGGGCCACGAACGAGGTGGCAACCCTGAAGGAGGCCGTGTCCGCGACCGAACATAATGCGGCCGCAGAACAAGCTGAGCGAGAGAAGCAGGAGGCGCGGGTGGCGGAGGTGCAGCAAGAGCTCCAGGTTCTCATGGAAAAGCATGAGAGTTTGGAGCGTGACCCGAAGACTCGAGAGTCCGAGCTTGCATCGGCTCTTGAGAGTGCCAAAGCCGCTAAGGCCGAAGCCCATAAGGCCCTCCAGGAGATTGAGGTGGTGAAGAAAATAGCGGCGAGTAAGGCATTTTTCATGCAAAGCAAGCATGTGAATGTGAATTACCTGTTACTTACCCGAATTCGGAGCTCTCCAGGAGCGTTTGCAGATCTGCCTTGCAGCGTGTCCGATGCTGCCGCATTCTACAGGCCGAGGAGGGGAGCTCGACGGAGAAGGTCTTCTGGTCTCAATATGTTGAGGCCGGACATCCGGTGCCCCTTAGCGACCAGCTGAAGCAGCTGGTCGAGCTCCACAAGGTAGCCGAACAGGCCATGAAGGGCCTCATAGTTCGGCTGTGGCCCAAGGAGGCCTTGCCTGGGAGCTACTTCGGCCTGGTGCGGCGGCTGGTGGATGCGTGTACCTGGGTGGAAGTCATCAAGCACTCCGCCTGCATTGAAGGTGCCCGTCGGGCCCTTGCCCGTGCAAAAGTGCACCGGGGCAGGATGGACGCTGACAAGCTTCTGACGGACGCGCCGCCGGCGGGCAAGGAGTATCGCACGCCCGAAATGTATTATAAGAGTGTCCTGAAGGGAGCCCGCATGATTGCGGATGAGTGCTCCAAGGATGTAATATTTGAGTAGAATCGCATTATGTTATCCTGTGCGCTGAAAACTGTGTTCATATGTGCTAAGCAATGCTTATTAATTCAAAATATTACCTTCTGTGCGGCCGTTTATCAAATCTGAGAGATGGCAAGTCGTCGGCTTCAGCCCCCATGCCACTAGTGCTAGGGTGGTCGGGATAAACTTGAGCACTCTTGTTCCCATGTTTGGGTCCATCTAGGGAGGCGCTCAACACAACGAACGAGGCAACCGGACTTATAATGCTTGAAAACTCTCACTTAGCCATAGAATTATATAATTTTAAATTTCGGTGAAGCCCCTAGTGTTCGGAAGACTGAGTTCGGGGCGCTATCCACACCTGGGCCGGACAAAGCCGGTTCCTCGCTCTAAGCGGCATAAGTCTTTAGGGACTCGAAAAAACCTCTCGAACAGCGACCAACTCTTGCCTTATCATGATGGTCAGTTTTAGCTTTCTCCATTGAGGTGCTCGCCCAGCTCAACCGGGGCGCAATCGTAGTGGTTCTCCCAGTGCTACCTTAGCCGATAAAACGGAATGGAAGGTACCAAAACATGGGAGCCGGGCAAACCCAACTATTGACCCAAGACAGGATTCCGAGCCGATGCATATAATGCTATAAGTTCAGGGTGCCGCACTTGTGAAAGTGTTCAGACTTATCAGACCATAATGCGGGGAACTTAAGCCCCTGGTGTATTCGGCCGTACCAAAGTGTACGGATGCAACATGTCATAAACAAACATATATAAGAAAGAAATGCAATTATAAGCAAAAAGTGATGCATTGTTTATTCCAAAAATACTGCCATGAATGCAGAGCGATACAAATAGTGCGGTAAGCAAGGGATTGGACTATTAAACATGCCCCCCTCCAGGGGTAGGCTGCGAAATGGTGTATTAAACAGATTTAATGCTCGTAATGGAGACCACCTGAGTGTTCGTCGTAGCCTTTCTCCTTCCCTGGCTGTTGCATCGTGAGTTCAGCAGGTCTACTACCGGACAGGGCCTCTGGTGAACGGAGTCCGGTGGGTAAGAGAAAAAAGAAAAAAGAAAAGAGCAACACACTTTGGATCCCCTGGTGTGGTTAAGCCGCACTCTGGGCCTGTCGTGGTCGTGCCCCTTCCCCTATGCCCATGGTATCTCCAGAGCGTAATGATGTACGCGAAGGACTGGTCTTGCAATTATGCAAGGGCTGGGGTTGGGGCCGCATTGCTATGCATGCTCGGAACGTGCGAGGTGGTTTTGTTGTATGTTACTCCGGGCGCGTTTGGCCGTGTCCGGTCGCTTAACGGCTGGACTCGAAAATTGCCTTAAGAGGCTACTCTGTACTTCTGCTGGGAGAGCCGCTGTGTGTTCCTCCATTTGGAGGGAGCGTCCAGTGTTTCCGTTGACCCTGATGACTCCTCGATGGCCTGGCATCTTGAGCTTGAGGTATGCGTAATGCGGCACCGCGTTGAACTTTGCAAACGCGGTCCGTCCGAGCAGAGCGTGATAGCCACTGCGGAACGGGACTATGTCGAAGATTAACTCCTCGCTTCAGAAGTTATGGGGATCCGAAGACCACTTCCAGTGTGACTGAGCCTGTACAATTGGCCTCTACACCTGGTATGACGCCTTTGAAGGTCGTCTTTGTAGGTTTAATCCTTGAGGGGTCTATGCCCATCTTGCGCACTGTATCCTGATAAAGCAGGTTCAGGCTGCTACCGCCGTCCATCAGGACTCTGGTGAGGTGAAATCCATCGACGATTGGGTCTAAAACCAATGCGGCGAATCCGCCATGGCGGATACTGGTGGGGTGATCCCTACGATCAAAAGTGATCGGGCAAGAGGACCATGGATTGAACTTCGGGGCGACTGGCTCCATCGCATATACATCCCTAAGTGCACGCTTCCACTCCCTCTTGGGTTAGTGGGTTGCGTATATCATGTTTACCGTCCGTACTTGTGGGGGGAAACCCTTCTGTCCTCTATTGTTCGGTGGCGGGGTCTCTTCCTCGTCATCACTATGCAGCCCCTTGTCATTGTTTTCAGCAATTAACTTGCGTGCCTGCTTAAATACCCAACAATCCCTGTTGGTATGATTAGCTATATTTTCGGGGGTGCCATGTATCTGGCAAGAGCGGTCGAGTATTCGGTCCAAATTGGACGGACCCGGAGTAGTTCTTTTGAATGGCTTTTTCCGCTGACCGGGTTTGGAGCCTCTGAATCCGGCATTGACTGCCTTATCCTCAGTGTTATCGCTGTTAACGCGGCCTTTGTTTTTGTTGCGACGCGACCTACCATTGCGGTCCTTGTTATCCGGACTGCCAGAATTTTTGCTGAGGTTGTTACTGCGGGCTAGCCAGCTGTCCCCTCCCGCGCAGAAGCGGGTCATGAGTGATGTGAGGGCTGCCATGGATTTAGGCTTTTCCTGTCCTAGGTGCCGGGACAGCCACTCGTCGCGGATGTTGTGTTTGAAGGCTGCAAGGGCCTCTGCATCCGGACAGTCGACGATTTGATTTTTCTTTGTTAAGGACCGTGTCCAGAATTGTCTGGCCGATTCGTCTGGCTGCTGAATTAAGTGGCTTAGGTCATCGGCGTCTGGTGGTCGCACATATGTGCCCTGGAAGTTGTCAAGGAATGCGGCTTCCAGGTCCTCCCAACACCCAATTGACTCTGCTGGCAAGCTGTTAAGACAATGCCGAGATGGTCCTTTAAGCTTGAGTGGGAGATATTTGATGGCGTGGAGATCGTCACCGCGGGCCATATGGATATGAAGGTGATAGTCTTTGATCCAAACCGCGGGGTCTGTTGTGCCATCGTAGGATTCAATGTTCACGGGTTTAAACCCTTCAGGGATTTGATGATCCATTACTTCATCTGTGAAGCATAGTGGGTGTGCGGCGCCTCTATATTGGGCAATATCACGACGTAGCTCAAGCCGGAGTTGCTGTATCTGGCGCGACGGTAATCGTCATGCATCGTGGGGCGCCCACGTTATCCATAGATCGATCTTGATTGTCTTGCCTTGTCCTCCAATATGTCTCGCAAGTCCGGCGCGTTCCCCCGTGGCTTCGTACTTTTCGAGCGGTGCCGGGGTACGGTCCTGATGGAGGGCCTAGAGGCCTCTCTATCGCGGCCACGAGGTGGTCGGTCTGCCGTATTGTGCGCTGGTGATGAGGGTTTATACTCCTCCTCCTCTAATCGGGGGAGCAACTTGCGTTTTGGTTAGCTTTTGGAGGGGCGTTCGAGTTCATACTCTTCGGCTGCCAGGACTTCAGTCCATCTGTCGGCTAGCAGATCTTGATCAGCTCAGAGCTGTTGCTGCTTTTCCTTTAGGTTGTTTGCCGTGGCTATAAGCCTGCGTTGGAAACGCTCTTGTTCGACGGGATCCTCGGGCATGACAAATTCGTCGTCGTTGAGGCTTGCCTCGTCTCCGGAGGAAGGCATGTAATTATCATCCTCTACCTCTTCGTCTGCCGCTCTCTCGTGAGGGCTGGCTTCTCCGTCCTCCCGTGCTGAATCTTGCTGGAGGGGGTTGTCTTCGGCACTCTCTAGGGTGTTATTATCTCCGGTGCCGGAATCTCCATTCTTGTTGTGGCGGCATTTAGAGGGGCGCCGCTGACGCCGGTGCTTGGGCTGTTTCTTGGAGGAATCTGCCTCCGCTGCCTCTTCGCCATTCCCATCCTTTTGGGATGTCCACCATGTATATGTCGTATGACGAGGTGGTCTTCCAGTGCCCTTTAGGTGTTGGTTCCTCGTCGTCTCCGGCATCGTCGTCCATACCGTCGATGTCTTCGGAGTCGTAGTCTAGCATGTCGGTTAGATCGTCAACAGTGGCTACAAAGTGGGTGGTGGGTGGCCTTTAAATTTCTTCGTCGTCCGCATCCCAACCGTCCTAACCACAGTCTGGCCAGGGCTCTCCTGATAACGAGAGATACTTTAGCGAATTCAGGATGTCACCAAAGGGTGAGTGCTGAAAGATGTCCGAAGTGGTGAACTCCATGATCGGTGCCCAATCGGATTCGATTGGTAGGGGCGCAGTAGGTTCGGAGTCCGGCAAGGAGTCCGGCACCTCGGAGTCACGGGTCTTACAAGGGACAATGTCAGTATTCGGCTCCATCGCCGTAGAGGTTGCAGCCCCTGAGGCGGTGTCTAGCCACCCATCCTCGATCTGCGCGGTCGGCTCTGAATTAAGGATTGGAGCGGACTCATGTGCGGCCTCCAGGGCACTGTCCGGCAGCAGAGCTAAATCATGCCCATCGTGACAGTGCGGCGCGCTCGGCTGTGGCTCGAATCCATCGAAGATCAAGTCTCCGCGGATGTCAGCCGTGAAGTTTAGGCTTCCAAATCTGACCTGATTGCCAGGGGCGTAGCTTTCGATCTGCTCCAGACGGCCAAGCGAATTGGCCCGCAGTGCAAAGCCGCCGAACACGAAGATCTGTCCGGGGAGAAAAGTCTCACCCTAGACTGTGTCGTTGTTGATGATCGAAGGAGCCATCAAGCCTATCAGTGACGACACAGAGGAACTCTCAATGAAAGCACCAATGTCGGTGTCAAAATCGGCGGATCTCGGGTAGGGGGTCCTGAACTGTGCGTCTAGGCGGATGGTAACAGGAGACAATGGACACGATGTTTTTACCCAGGTTTGGGCCCTCTCGATGGAGGTAAAACCCTACTCCTGCTTGATTGATATTCATGATATGGGTAGTACAAGAGTGGATCTACCACGAGATCAAGGAGGCTAAACCCTAGAAGCTAGCCTATGGTATGATTCTTGTAATGGTTGTTCGTCCTATGGACTAAAACTATCCGGTTTATATAGACACCGGAGAGGGCTAGGGTTACACAGAGTCGGTTACAATGGTAGGAGATCTACATATTCGTATTGCCAAGCTTGCCTTCCACGCAAAGGAAAGTCCCATCCGGACACGGGACGAAGTCTTCAATCTTGTATCTTCATAGTCTTGGAGTCCGGCCGATGATGATAATCTGGCTATCCGGACACCCCCTAGTCCAGGACTCCCTCATCGGGATTCCGAGACTGATCGGGTCTTCCTGGGAGAAGGTATATCCTTCGTTGATCGCGAGAGCTTATCATGGGCTAAGTTGGGACACCCCTGCAGGGTATAAACTTTCGAGAGCCGTGCCCGCCATTATGTGGCAGATGGGAATTTGTTAATGTCCGGTTGTAGATAACTTGACACCAGATCCGAATTAAAATGCATCAACCGCGTGTGTAGCCATGATGGTCTCTTCTTGGCGGAGTCCGGGAAGTGAACACGGGTTCTGTGTTCTGATTGACGTAAGTAGGAGCTCAGGATCACTTCTTTATCATTATTAGTTGACGACCGTTCCTTTGCTCCTCTTCTCGCTCTTATTTGCGTATGTTAGCCACCATATTATGCTTAGTCGCTGTTGCAACCTCACCACTTTACCCCTTCCTTACCCTTTAAGCTTTGCTAGTCTTGATACCCATGGTAATGGGATTGCTGAGTCCTCGTGGCTTACAGATTACTACAACAACAGTTGCAGGTACAGGTTATGCGATGATCATGACGCGAGAGTGATGTTTTCTTGTTTTGGTGTTCTTCTTCTGCTTCTTCTTCGATCAGGGGATAGGTTCCAGGTCGGCAGCCTAGGCTAGCAGGGTGGATGTCGTTTGAGTTTTTGTTTGTGTTTCATCCGTAGTCGGATGGTGATCTTATGTATGATGTATTGATGTATTCTTGAGGCATTGTATGTCTTATGTATGTGTCCCCATCTATTATGTAATGTTGATGTAATGATATCCACCTTGCAAAATCGTCTTCAAGATGCGCTTCTATCCTTGGTGGGACCCTTGAGTTCCTTTAGGATAGGGTCACATCTTGGGCATGACAAGTTGGTATCAGAGCCTCGACTGACCATAGGAGCCCCCTTGATTGTTGGCCGTTGTTGAGTCTTGAACAAAAAAAGTTTTGAGTCTTAGGATTATATATGTTGGAGAGTAGGATACTTTTTACTCCTCAGCCCCCTTCGTCGCTCTAGTGAGGCCTACTAACATAGATGTTTTGTCTTTCCTCTCCTCAAATTTCAGTAATTTTTTTTAGGATCACGCGGGTATCTTGGAATCGTTCCGATGGTTTTGTGACGAGAAAATTGTTCTTGGTGCCTCCTGACATTTAGGGGTTGTGGCAGTGTCCCGGGGAGTTGAGCTCCGAGGTGTTGTCGTCACAATTTTATCGTTGCAGTTCTGGAATACCTGAGTTTTGCCGACATCGAAAATCTCTTTTATGCAGTTGTTGGTGAGATAACCTCGACGCCACCCAGTACTGGGGACTTCGGGAGTATTGCCATAGCTCGTATAACAGATGCTTTTCGAAGGTTGAGGTACACGATTTCCGGAGTTTTATTGGTTATGTGTTGACGGATGGATACAGCTGGATGCAGGGATTGTTAGTTTGGGTGGGATATATTGCTTCCCCTGTATCCCGAACACCAGATTGCATAACCAGAAAGTTTCGGGAGTTTATAGGTGGGAATTCAAGTAGCTCCTAGAATATCTTTCCGACAAATGCATGATATGGGATTGGGTAAATATCTATCATATGCATTTGTTCCGGCTTATTCTGCAAGCCAAATCCTTTGTTTTGTTTTATTTGTGGTATTCGAGTTGCTTCGAAGTCAAATGTTGAATCCATACCTTTCCTAAACGGTGTTCTCATATTGCTATGTGAATACTAATCCTTTTTGATCATTGAGGTTGTCATGTTAATTCTTTTCCAACCGGTGCGCTTCTCTTCGAGATGATCCCATCATTCTCCCCATCCACAAGATCAATTCTAAGTTTTCTCAACGGTGTTTGTGTCGTTCATCCCAAGTTGTCTTTGTTTTCCCCACCCTCCCACCCTTTTTCTTCAAGGACTCAGATTTCTTAATCATGTATCATTTTATTTGTGGGAAGTCTCTTCATTCTTTTCTTTCAATGCTCTTATCCGGTGATTTCCCATGAATATGCTCAACAGTTTCAAGGTCATCATCCTTCATTGTTGTTTCTTCTCCGGTGGATTCAATTCAAGCTTCGATGTTGATCATATCTCTCCCTTTTGTTTCACATATATTCCCATGTGGATTTCTTATCCAAGGCTGTCTTATTTATTGACCTCTCCCAGTTCATATCCGGAGTGTTGAAGATATCTCGGAAGATTTGTGTTTCCATTCTCAATCCGTTCAAGTTATTTTGAGGCTCTTATCGCATTCAAGCCATTTAATTCAACCGGTGCAATATCTCTTTAAATCATTTCAACAGTGTTTCTCTTGAGTGGGCCCTCACCCACAGGTCTTTTTCCAAGATCTTACCTGACTCTTCTAACTTTTCCGGAGCTATTCCAAAATTCTTTTCGAAGTTTGACGTAAGAATGAATTATCATCAGTCATATTCCTTCTCCAAGATCGCTTTCAAATTCTTTTCATCGTTGGTTCAACCTTTCCTCTTTTAATTCTCCCAGAGTATCTCAATAATTCATGGTGGTTCTCATCATCATTCTCAACATTTGAAGACCGAAGAAGGATTTCTCTTAAAATCTTGTCCGTTCTCCCGAAGATTCACGGTGCTATCTCGATGGTATCCTATCAAATTGTTTCCAGTCGTGCAAGTCTTTTCATCCATCTAGAGTATTTTAGGATTTGCGTTCTCTCTCGATTATCTGGAGGCCATCTTTTGGGAGATTTCTTTGTTCCAAGTTTTCAGCTTCATTTGTTCCATAGTTGTACCGGTGCTTCCTTCATGCTTTCTCTATCAGTTCGCGATCTCTTCGTTCTCGTGCATCTCGATTTACTCAAGTATCTTCGTTCATTTTCTAATTCTTTCCGGCGATTTGTGCTCTTCTCTTTGTTCGTTTACAATTTCACGGTGGTTCGTTGAAGATTCCTTTTCCGTTCTCACCATATCAATTCATTCGTTCTTTTCTATCCTACCGGTGGCTCATCAAGACCTTCCCAAATTTGCCGCATATCTCCCCTTAATCTTTTCCCAATGTGAATAAGTTGTATGCAATCCATTGCTTGCCATCAATTTAATTGGTGAAGGATCAGCAGAATGTAATTCTTATTCTTGTTTCATCGAGTAAATTCAATTCCTTATTCCGCAGGTTCATCAAAATTCTTGATTTCATTTGTTCATCTTTCTTTCCGGAGTTCCAAGTTTTCTCGGTTATATCATTTCAAAGCTCCATCTAAATCATCGCAACGTTCACCTTGTGTTTTCAACTTTTCTTTCTTTTTATCATCCTTCTATTACCGGAGCTCTTCATGGAGGCTCTACATGGTGGTTCATCAAGGATTCTCTTCATTCTTCAATTGTTCTTCAAGATTTCTCTCGGAGTTAAGATCCGCCAAGCTATACTAAAAAATAAACATGGTGCCCAACACATGTTTTGTTTTGAGGTATTCAAGCATTCGTCATCTTGCATTCCAAAGTGCAATTCTCCTACCTTATCTTTTGAGATGGTGTTATATCATTCTTGACAATTTCCATTCATGTTTCGTGATTCATATGTTGTCAAGAATGAGGTATTTTAAATCAATGAATCTCTTCGTTGGAGTTGTCTTGGTAAATATTTCACCTAAAAGCCATCCTGAAGAAATGTTGCTAATTGTGGTGCTATTCAATGACCCAAGTTCTCCAGTTATCCTCTTGGTGAAAGAAGTTTCTCTTATCTTCATTGATCTCAACCAATCAATGGTTTCCATTAGTGGCTGGTTGTCACCTCATAGTCTTGAGATGTTTTCCATAAGCCCACTACAAGATTATTCTTTTCGTTGTTGGTTTTGCAAAAACTCCGTTATAACCTTCTTGGAAGGGTGCTTTCCAAGCTCATTTGTGGCAGAAGTTAGCTTTTTATCCTACATTCTGTTATTCCAATGATCTATCTTCTATTCTTTCTTTCGGAGGCATTGTGATGTTGCTCTTTTCACTCATCATCTCGAATTGTGAGGATCATGTTCTTTTCTTGCTTATCCATTTAACCGGAGTGTTTTCAACTTTGTTCATCTTTGTTGTTTTCTTTCTTTCATTTTGCTCAACCTCTCAAGGTTCATGGTTTCACTCGTTTGTCGAAGAAGCAACTTAGTTTTACTTCTTCTCTTCCTCTTCTGTTTCCCTCCGGTGCCATCCTAGATCTCGGGACGAGATCCTCTTGTAGTGGTGGAGTGTTGTAACGCCCCGAGCCCGGCGCCCCATAAGACTTCCAGCTATTCCGAGCCTTGCCGTGTGTTTTATTTGCTTGTTGCATTGGATCATGTCATCATGCCATCATGTCATTTTATTTTTGCAACTCATCTAAATAAATTGTATGGATCCTCGGTCCATTTAAATCGAGGGATATTCACAATGGTGACTTCTCTTTATAACATATCATCCCAATATTAGGGAACTACATTAAATATTTCTTTAATTTGGAAATCACCATAACACACTTGCAAATTATCCCAATGGCTTTGTTATCTTAATTCTTGGTCTCCAACCTTGCCATATATTCTTTCATCATATTCCGAAGCTCCACCAAAAATCCGAACATTTTTGGACCTTCCCAACCCTCACTTCCTATTCAAATCATTTGGATTTAAATCAAATGAGTTTGAATTTAAATCTTTCAATCATGGCCTTTTTCTATTTTCTCGGAACAAGCACATTTTTGTGAGTCCGGGAAAATTATCCGCGTGTCCAACTTCTTCCCCTAACCTCTCTTTCTTTTCTTTCTTATCTCTGTTTTGTTTTATTTTTCTTTAGAGGGAGAGAGAGAGAGAGAGAGAGAGAGCCCAGCCCAGCTACAACCTATGCCCAGGCCGGCCCATTAACCCAGCCAGCCCACCTAAACCTATAACGCTAGCCGATCGAGAGCCCCAGCCCTGATCGATCCCCTCCTCTTGTCCTATCCCTCTCGTTCCCTCTGCCCATCGCCACACACACACGCGCGCATCGAGCTAGGGAGAGGAGCTCCCTGCGCCCGATCCCCTCACCTCCCTCCTCCTCGATCCGGCCCGAAACCACCGTCGTCGCGCCTCTTCGCCTCCGCGCTGTCCATCCCGTGATATGGCGCCCTCGCCGCCGTCGGCGACCACCAGGAGTCCCACCCCGCGCATGCCCGAGCGTCATCTCCTCTGCGCCCCTTCCCCTCAGGCCACGCCTCTGCTCCGTCGCGCCTCCACGCGGTTCCCCTCGCCGCACCTCTCCGAGCAGGAGCTCCGCCTCCTCTGCTCCGCGCTAACCGGTGCCGAGCGCTGCTCCTCCCGGCCTCCTCGCGCCCATCCGCCCCTGCTGGCGCTGCTCAGCTCCGGTCCCGACCTCCATCTCTCGACAGCAGCGTTGCCCACTGCTATTTCGCCCGTGCTGGTGACCCCTCGGGCCGCCGCGTTGCCATTTGCTGGAGATCGCGCCGCCTTCTTGCCTCCTCCTCCGAGCTCCTGCTCCTACCTTCGCTTCCCGACATCGCGACCTCCCCTCCATGGCCACCTCTGCTCGCGTCTCCCTCCCTGCGTGTCCCACACATGGTGCCGTTTTCACGGTACCTCCCCGAACAGGAGCAACTTTGGATCGCCAAGCACCCTTTGGATACGCCAAGGTCGACTACGCCTGATGATGCGACAAGTACCTCTACCGATGACTCGAACATCTACGAACCGTGTACCACAACGAACATGTACGGCTACACGACGACCCGCCAAGACCCTGAACAACTACCGCCGACGCCGTGTACCACTACTTCCACTACCGCCACAAGAATGACTACTTCCACTACCGTCGCCACGTGAACAACTACTTCCCACGACGACCCGTGAACGACTACTTCATCTACATCATATCGAACCCGAACTGCTCCGAAAATGCACGCTTCAAAGGTATAATCCCGAGATGATCACCGGTGGACCGAATGCATGTTGTCTGAGATGAACCGTATGTTTGCACCGTGCCCGTTTGCTTCATGCACGTTCCTCCTCGTTTGCCATGCCGCCGTCCCGTGGGAACCCGGAATCCGGGATCACCCCACCATCTTTTGCATGTCCCATTAATCCACACTTTCTTTTGCACCGACATCCCGACGAGTTGTTGGATCATCGGAATGTTGCCGTGGCACCATTTTCGTTGTCATTGCCGTGGCACCCCTTTCATTTCCACCATGATGACAAATGTTTCATATCATGCTCATGTCAACATTTTCATAAAATTGCATAAGACTTGCATATGTCATCCGCATCATGATAACAACAATTAAAATGTTTAAAATTGTGTTTGCATTAAATTGCTAAATGACATGAGGATTTATCGGAATTGTTGTTTGTTGTTCCGGCCTCATTTAAACTTGCCTGGATATGTAGTTTTTATTATGCTTCACCTCTTGCCATGTTAACCAACATGTAATATTGTTGTGTTCCTAAACGAGAGAGAACTAAATAATTGATGTGGAGTTTTGTCAATATGCAACTCGTTGCATATTGAGCTCCACTTAACTTGTAGTATTGTTTGTTGTATTTTGCCATGCCATGCCTCATTAAACCGGACATGCATCATACTTGGTTGTGCATCATGCCATGATTATGCTTGTGTGTTTACCATGTTGTTTGTTTCTTTCCGGTGTTGCTTCCTAGTTCCGGTAATGTTGCGATTGTGAGGATTCGTTCGACTACGTCCGTTTGTCTTCTTCATGGACTCGTTCTTCTTCCTAGCGGGATTTCAGGCAAGATGACCGTCACCTTGGATCTCACTACTATCATTGCTATGCTAGTTTCTTCGTTCTATCACTTTGCCCCTCTACCTATCTCTTGTTGATCAAGCCACCCAAATTGCCATGTCAGCCTCTAACCTTTTTCACCCTTCCTAGCAAACCGTTGTTTGGCTATGTTACCGCTTTGCTCAGCCCCTCTTATAGCGTTGCTAGTTGCAGGTGAAGTTGAAGATTGCTCCATGGTGGACAGGATTATGGTTGGGATATCACAATATCTCTTATTTAATTAATGCATCTATATACTTGGTAAAGGGTGGAAGGCTTGGCCTTATGCCTGGTGTTTTGTTCCACTCTTGCCGCCCTAGTTTCCGTCATACAGGTCTTATGTTCCCGGATTTTGCGTTCCTTACGCGGTTGGGTGATTTATGGGACCCACTTGACAGTTCGCCTTGAATAAAACTCCTCTAGCAAGGCCCAACCTTGGTTTTACCATTTGCCTCACCTAGCCCTTTTTCCCTTGGGTTTCCGGAGCCCGAGGGTCATCTTTATTTTACCCCCCCGGGCCAGTGCTCCTTCGAGTGTTGGTCCAACCTGAGCGATGTCCGGCACCCCCTGGGCAACCAGGGTCTATGCCAACCCAATGTCTGGCTCATCCGGTGTGCCCTGAAAACGAGATATGTGCAGCTCCTATCGGGATTTGTCGGCACATCGGGCAGCTTTGCTGGTCTTGTTTTACCATTGTCGAAGTGTCTTGTAAACCGGGATTCCGAGACTGATCGGGTCTTCCTGGGAGAAGGTATATCCTTCATTGATCGCGAGAGCTTATCATGGGCTAAGTTGGGACACCCCAGTAGGGTATAAACTTTCGAGAGCCGTGCCCGTGGTTATGTGGCAGATGGGAATTTGTTAATGTCTGGTTGTAGATAGCTTGACACCAGATCCGAATTAAAACGCATCAACTGCGTGTGTAGCCGTGATGGTCTCTTCTCGGCGGAGTCCGGGAAGTGAACACGGGTTCTGTGTTATGATTGACGTAAGTAGGAGCTCAGGATCACTTCTTGATCATTACTAGTTGACGACCGTTCCTTTGCTCCTCTTCTCGCTCTTATTTGCGTATGTTAGCCACCATATTATGCTTAGTCACTGCTGCAACCTCACCACTTTACCCCTTCCTTACCATTTAAGCTTTGCTAGTCTTGATACCCATGGTAATGGGATTGCTGAGTCCTCGTGGCTCATAGATTACTACAACAACAGTTGCAGGTACAGGTTATGTGATGATCATGATGCAAGAGTGATGTTTGCTTGTTTTGGAGTTCTTCTTCTGCTTCTTCTTCGATCAGCGGATAGGTTCCAGGTCGGCAGCCTGGGCTAGCAGGGTGGATGTCATTTGAGTTTCTGGTTGTGTTTCATCCGCAGTCGGATGGTGCTCTTATGTATGATGTATTGATGTATTCTTGTGGCATTATATGCCTTTTGTATGTATCCCCATCTAATATGTAATGTTGATGTAATGATATCCACCTTGCAAAAGCGTCTTCAATATGCGCTTCTATCCTTGGTGGGACCTTCGAGTTCCTTTAGGATAGGGTCGCATCTTGGGCGTGACAAGCTATCACTCCGACTCCGAATATACTCAAGATGAAGGTGTTGCCGGTCTAGCACTTGTGTCAACCAACTCCTATGACATATTTGATTCACCAAATGAAGGAATTGGAAAATGCTTCATGGCCAAAGGTCGAAAGGTAACACACATCCTGAGTATGTTGATTTCAGTAGTGATGAAGATGACTTACTTGTGGATGATGATTTACTTGTTGACAACTCTAGTGATGAATACTATGATGAAACGTCAATTAATCATGCAAATCAAGATAAAACAAATGACAATGATAAGGAGAAGATTGAGCTTCTAACTAAAGAACTAAACACTCTTAAGTTAGCTCATAAACTATCTTCGAAGATCATCGAGAACTTTTAAGGGCTCATGAGAAGTTACGCTTTGAAAAGCTCAATCTTGAGCAAGAGCATGAGTTCTTAAAAGCAATCAATGATGATCTCCGTAAGAAAAGTTCTTCTTACATTGCCAAGCATTTACACTTATCTACTTACATGCCTCAAGTCAAGTCTAGTAACAAGTACAAGAATGATACTTCCTCTAGTAGTAACAATAATAATGTCAAATCCAATATTGTTGCTTCTAGTAGTTCTCTTGATTCCACTAATGATTCTCTTAGCCAAGTTACACTTGAGCAAGAAAATAGCTTATTGAAGGGAATTATAGAGAAAGGTGTTTACAAGAGCCTTGCCGGGAGTAAGCAATTCGAGGAAATTGTACGCAAGCAAGGAAGGCACCGGAAGAATCAAGGTGTTGGTTTTGAACGAAAGTTCAATGCCAATGGAGTTGAGTGGGAAGAAGATCAATACCCCAAGATGAAGTTTGTTCCTCAACAAGAGAAGTATGATCCGACTTCCTTCAAAGGAACACAAGCACGAGATGATCTTCCACCACAAGACCACAAGAACAAAGGCAAGGACAAGCTTCAAGAAGAGATTGATGCATTTGAAGAAGCACCTAAGGTCTCGGTCAAGTGGGTTCTCAAGACTACGTCAAGTTCTACTTCATCAAGTACAACTACAACTCCAAGGATTCCCATCAAGATGATGTGGATCCCGAAGAAGAAGAACTAGAGAGTTCCTGAGGGTGACTCCGCCAACATTCTTCACTCATATCTTTTTGGCAACGACAAGTGCAATCAACTTTCACATCGTGCACTAGTTTAAGGAGTCACAAACCCTCATGTTGGTAAGGCAAGGGACAAGGTAACCTAATGATTTCATGGACATCATCTTGTGTATGCTTCACTCTATGTCTATGGATATTCTTGTTTGTTCCTTGTGGGACTAACCCATGTAGGTACGTTGAAAGTGCAAATCACTCCAAAGGATTGCTCCAAATGATCTACATCAACATTGAGCATCGACATCTTCAACACCTACATGAAGTCATCATCGACAAAACCCAAGGTTAGTTCATCCCTCTAAAAGGGGATCTCACATCTAGGGGGAGCTTAACTCTAAGAATTGAGTCAAAGCAACTCTAATGGTGTGAACACATCAATGCATTATGTAAAAGTGGTAACCCCACTTGAGCCTAAACGATGAGTATGACCTATGATCAAATGTTTTCATTTGACTCCTAAGTCAATATACTCATATATAGATGACCTAGTCATCTCCAATTGTTTCATAGATGCTAGAATTGGTTGTGCATGTTTTGCCACATATTTCATTTGCCATCTTATTGTGTGAGCATGTTGGTGCATATTTTACTCATTCAAGAACATCCACATGTTGTTTTGAGTGATTGGCTTCCTTTTCTTTTTGCCAAGTGGATGGACAAGAATGCCTAAGAACCTTCTCTAGCTATCTATGCTTTCTCGTCTCAAACTCTATTCATGCTACATCACAAAATTTGATCAAGTCAGATTCGAATCACTCTGTGTGAGGAGCACTCGTTGTCCCCGATTCGTCATAGACTTAAACTTCCAAAACTTCTTTGTGATTCTCGGTCTGATCGATTCCTCCATTTCGGTCCTACCGAGATCACTAAGTCGATCTAGGTTTTCAGTCTCGGTGCAACCGATTTGAACTTTTCGGTCACACCAAGTTGCTGTAACTGTACACAGTTATGCATCTCGGTGCCACCGAGTTGTTCCACTCGGTCACACCGACAGGGTCGGGCTATATATAGTCACGGGTAAAAATTTGGAAATTTCTCCGAACCTCTTCGCCCGCGCCATAGCTCGCTCTGCCATCAGGGTCTCCGGATCGTCTCCTCGTCGCCAGCCGCCTCCTGTCGCTGGTCTCCGCCGCCGTCAACAGATTTCACCCCCGCCGTTGCCGCCATAGCGAGTTCATCGCCAAGCTAGGGTATGGACTCGATCACAGTGCAATCCTCGTCCGATTCCTAGCACATTGTGTTCTTAATGATTCTTGCCACGATTGAAACACTCCTATCTAGTCAATGCAATCCTTAGATTAATTGGGATTTGAAAATTTAGGGTTAGGTTTCCACCGAAACCATCTCGGACCCACCGAGTTGAAAAACTCGGTCCCACCGATTTGGTAACGCCATTGCACTAGTAACTCTCGGTCTGACCGAGAATTGCTAACCGGTGAGACCGATTTTAGGACTTTGTGAAACCCTAGCAGTCTTGGTGCCACCGAACTGCGACTCGGTCCAACCGAGTTCATCAGTTTAGGTTCCAAAATTGCTTCGGTATCACCGAGTATGAAAATCAGTTGATCAGAAATGCTTTCTGTGGAAAACTAAAACTGAATTTTTGAATCATTATTTTTCAAAAATCTCTGCATTTTGTGATGCTCATCCACTCTATCTCATTTATAACTCTTCACAGGGTCAGCAGTCAGTGATTTGCAGCATGTCAGACAAAAGTGATAGTCAGAACAGGTTAGAAAAGCACAATCACATGAGTGAGGGTACTAGTCCCTCTGGCACTTCAGATGAAGGCAGCAGGAGCACCCCAAGCAATCTGCCTAAAGCTGCCACCAGGACAAGGAAGAAGAGAACCTCAGATTCTGAGGATGAGGATTATAGAGCAGAAGAGGATGAGGCTACCTCCAAGAAGGTAGTGCTCAAAAAGGAGTATGCCTCAGCACAGAAAACTAAACCTGGACTCAATAGGAAGGTTCCTGCCAAGAGGACACCTATGCTGAAGGTCAGAGGATCTACTCAAGTGCCTGAAAAGACTGAACCCAAAGAGGCACCTGCAAAGAGAGTCACAACTTCCAAACCCAAGAAAGTTCCCACTGGAGAAACTATGAAGTTTACCGTTGAATCAGAAGATGAAGCTGCTGCTCAGGATAAGAAGAAGAAGAGAGCCAGAACCACTACTGCCTAGGTTCTTGGAAATCCCTCAATGAGGAGAGACTCTGAAGAGGAAGAAGAGGTTGCTGCACCAGCACCCAAGGCACAAAAGCTTATGGGTGATGCTATTAAGTCAGGGGCTGCAACATCAAAGCCCAAGGAAGCACCCAAAGCTGCCCCCAAGCCCAAGCTTGCACCAAAAAGGAATACCAGGAGTATTCCAGCTGCTAAGAAGAATAAGGCCCCAATGCCTGAAGTTGCTGATGAGGAAGATGAAGAAGGACAAGTCCTGAGGAAGCTCAAGCCCAAGATACCAGACCATAATGATGACCATCCTGTGGCTGAGGACATGAAGATCAGAAGAGACTCAGGGTGAGGCTATGGAGTATGACAGATCCATATGCCACAAGGAGAAGAACTGTTGTTGATTACAGGTTCCATACAAAGGAACAACAGGATTTCTATGAGACAATCTTGTTGGACAAGAAGCCCATAGTGTGTGATATGAGGTGGGTCGACTGGACCTGCATGAAAGAAAATAAAGAACACTATCCTGGAGTGCAAGACAGTTTTGTTGCTTGTGGAGTTGCAGATTTTGTTGGTCAAAAGCTCACCAACTGGAATGATGAACTCATTATGCAATTCTACTCCACAACACACTTCTATCCAGATGGGAGGATAGTTTGGATGTCTGAAGGTACAAGGTACCAGTCAACCATTGAGGAGTGGGCAAAACTGATCAATGCCCCAAAGGAGAGTGAAGATGACTTGGATGTCTATGCTAAGAAGAAGATGGACCACAATTCCATGGCACACATGTACAAGGAGATCCCAGACAAAGCTATAGAGACACATAAGTTTGGGTCAGTCCACTTTCTTCTGTCAGGGCTGCCAACAATCAACTGGATCCTAAGGCACACTCTGTTGCCTAAGTCTGTTGACCACAACATGATTAGAGGGCATGCAATCAACATGCTGCATTTGTTTGATGTGCCACAGAAATTCAAGGTCATGAGCCTTATGGTAGAGACCATTAAGAGGACTGCAGTAGACCAAAATAGAAGGTGTGGATATGCCCCTCAGATTCAGGAGTTGATTAACTCAAAGATGGCACATGAAAATATCTATTTGACAAGGAACATTTTCCTCTCTATCCAGACTTTGAGGACAATTAGGTTGTCATGAATGAGAATGAACCATCATCAGTACAAGCTCAAGAGAAGAAGAAGGCAAGGAAAGAGAAGGCTGCCAAGATGCCAACTCAAGAGGAGGCATCTGAGTACTTTTTGAAGAACAAGCAGGAGCAGCTTGGTTACTTGATAGCATCAACTCTGAGGATTGAGAAGGGGTTGGCCACCCTAAATCAGAATCAGGAGAGCTTGGAAAGAATCATGGAACAAAACTTCTATGATATATGTCAAAGTAACTGAGATTTAGTCAGTTGTGGAGCAGCTACAGGATGACATGCAGGAGAAGAAGGGCAAGACTACCACTAATGTATTTGCCAGAGTGCCTAGAGCTCAGAGGTCCGCTACAGTGCCTGTGACAGACACCAGAGCCACATCATCTTCACCAGCTACAGCTCCCACAGCTCCAGTGCAACCAGCTCCAGCACCAACTCCTCCAGCTTCATCCATTTCAACTGAAGCCTTCGTCCAAGGATCCATCTCTACACCACAACCTGAAGATCAAGCCTAAGAGTCGATCTAGCACTATGCATTTTCTATGAACTTTTTGGTAACTTGTTGCCAAAGGGGGGGAAAATGTATAGATCATAGGCTTCGAGAGAGACAGTATGTTTCTTTTGTTCTCTCTTGCTCTGGTGGTTAAACTTTGTTTGCTTTTGATTGCTTGAGATACTATGCTGTTCTTGTGAGACATTGATGATCATGTGTTTGATCATAAGCTACACTTATGCATGTTTGATGATATTATCTTATCTTATCCTTATATGATCATTCACTTTGCTTGGTGATGAGTGCATCTATTCAATCTTTATCATTTTGAGCGCTCCACCAAGATGTATGTGACATGGCAGAGTAACCCATGAGCCTAATTCCTTGTACATTTGCAGTCCAAAGCAAATCTTAAACTATGCACAAATTTAGGGGAGCTCTTGCTTATCACATACTTCTCAAAGCGACGATGTTTTTCAATCTTATTATCATTTGTCGAAGCTTTGATCTATATGTTGTCATCAATTACCAAAAAGGGGGGATTGAAAGTGCAACTATCCCTAGGTGGTTTTGGTAATTCATAACAACATATAGCTCATTGAGCTAATGCTATTCCAAGACTATTATTTCAGGAAAGCTCAATAAATGGCATGGCATGGATGATGAAAGTGGATCCCTCAATATACTAATGACAAAGGATTGGCTCAAGCTCAAAATCTCAAGACTCTTCATTTTACATTTTAGTGATCCAAGATCACATTGAGTCTATAGGAAAAGCAATACTATCAAGGAGGGATGAGGTGTTGCTTAATGAGCCTCTTGCTTCATGTGCTTGGTGATATGCTCCAAAAACCCTCAACTACTTCCTCACATCCACAATGACCTAAACCTAAAGCCAAAATCGCTCACACCAATTCTTTCTATCCGGCGCCACCAAGGTCTAATGTCATAGCCACTGCGACAAAACCTAGGCAAATCAGTCCTACCGATAGGGATATCGGTCTCACCGAGATGGGATTGTAATCTCTCTATTTCCCTTCGTAACGTTTCGGTCTAACCGAAGTGAGCGATCGGTCCCACCGAGATTGCAATGTAAACTCTCTGTTTCCCTTTTGTAACATTCCGGTCTCACCGGAAAGAGAAAATCGGTCCCACCGAGTTTACCTGAATAATTATCTGGAAAGCTTATTACCAAAATCGGTCCAACCGAGTTTGTGTAATCGGCTCACCGAGATTACGTTATGCCCTAACCCTAATCAAATCGGTCTTGCCGAGTTGCATGTCGGTCCCATCGAAAATCCTAACGGTCACTAGGTTTACTAAATCGGTCCGACCGAGTCTATTGAATTGGTCCCACCGAGTTTGGTAAATTGTGTGTAACGGTTAGATTTTGTGTGGAGGCTATATATATACCCCTCCACCTCCTCTTCATTCGTGGAGAGAGCCATCAGAACAAACCTACACTTCCAACTTACCATTTCTGAGAGAGAACCAACTACTCATGTGTTGAGGCCAAGATATTCCATTCCTACCATATGAATCTTGATCTCTAGCATTCCCCAAGTTGCTTTCCACTCAAATCTTCTTTCCACCAGATCCAAAACCTATGTGAGAGAGTTGAGTGTTGGGGAGACTATCATTTGAAGCACAAGAGCAAGGAGTTCATCATCAACACACCATTTGTTACTTCTTGGAGAGTGGTGACTCCTAGATTGGCTAGGTGTCACTTGGGAGCCTCCAACAAGATTGTGGAGTTAAACCAAGGAGTTTGTAAGGGCAAGGAGATCGCCTACTTCGTGAAGATCTACCGCTAGTGAGGCAAGTCCTTCGTGGGTGACGGCCATGGTGGGATAGACAAGGTTGCTTCTTCGTGGAACCTTCGTGGGTGGAGCCCTCCGTGGACTCGCGCAACCGTTACCCTTCGTGGGTTGCAGTCTCCATAACGTGGATGCACGATAGCACCACCTATCGGAACCACGCCAAAAACATCCGTCTCTCCAATTGCGTTTGAATCCTCCAAACCCTTCCCTTTACTTTCTTGCAAGTTGCTTGCTTTTATTTCCGCTGCCTATATTGTCACACCCTGATTTTCATGGAACAACACTTAAGATGATAAATCATGATAAAATGTGGTTTGACAAAAACTTTTGAGTGTTTTGGACCTTGCCTTGATTGGTTTTTGTCTGTTGCTTGCAAGTGCTCTAAAAATCAAATAAATCCTCCAACTCCTATACTTCATATCCTTGCTCCAAACTCTTGAACCAATGATCATGCCATGTGTATAGGACATAAAAATAATTTCTTACAAAAATAATTTGGCCAAATAGTATTTTCAAAAATTAGTTTTCCAAAAACCCCTGAATTGAGATTTGCACTGCAAGTACTTAATTAAGGGCATCAAAAATCTTTCCAAAAATATATTTGACTCCTATTAGATATAGGATACCCAGAAACCACAAAAATATAATTTTAAAAGTTATTTTCCTATTTTATTTAAAAGCTTTTTCTTAAGGCCAGAAATGGTCTTTAAAACGGAAAAAATATTTTATTGTTTCAAAAATATTTGACAAAAACCTAGAGAAACTCAGTGGACATATATTGTCTATATATAAGAGTTTCAACACATGGTCATGTTCAAAATATTGGTCAAATCCCTCAAAATCCCTTTCTGGATATTTCAAGCTTTTGAAATATTTACAAAGGAAATATTCTCCAAAAATTCCAAGAAAATTCTATCATGTAACATATGATCTGTTTGATGATCATGCCAAGTATCATGTCATGGAGAATAGTATAACTCCATGAAATCCCCTCAAAACCATTTCTGTCCATTTTGAAGTTTGAGCAACTTTACATCGCCAAACATGTCCAAATGTTCTAAAACCTTGTGAACATGCTCAAATGGTCTAATAATTCATCTAGACCAAATGGCACAAGTTGGAGAACAAGTTATATTGATCAAAGTGCCACAAAACCCTTCTTGTCCAGAACCAAATTTGAACAACTCTACATTGGAAACTTTCTCCTTTTGATCTCAACTTTTTTGGTCATAACCTCAAATGATGACACTGCACCAAGTGGTGCATCAAGGAGAATTGATTTGCATGACTAAATCTTGGTAAAGCCATTTCTGCTAATTTCTAGGGTTTACAAAAGTTGCATTGGCAACTTTGCCCAAATGAACTCAATATTGGTGGAACCTATTATTTTATAATACCATATGAACCTGTCAAGCCTCATGACAAGAGGAGTTCATCTTCTTGCCCAAACCACCATCAAACACCTTCTGGCAGAAATTAAAAATGTATGTTTTGTCCACTTCCACTAATGTCCATGACTTCTCCTTTTTACCATAGCCCCTCCTAGTCCCCCTCTACCTCTGGTGTGCTTCCCTGCCCGAGAGGCAATGATTAAGGGGGGCAGGGATCCATTTTTCTTCTCTGGACATCCAATTTTCCTCCCTTTCTCATCTCTCTCTCACTCCTGGCAAGTTCCAGGGCATACAATGCCATTGTCACATTGTTTACTCCCCCCTGCAGTTTCCAGACACAAGTGGGCGCGTGTGGACGCAAGGAAAAGCCACGGGTCCCGGCCATTTGCGCGCTCTGGAGCACGTCAGCGTGCTCCCGACCGTTGACACGGCGCTCCCAACCACCTCAAGCATCCCCCTTGCGCTAGTCGAGGTGCCTCGACGTCCGCAACACGCCACCGCGCTGGCTCCCTCCTTTCCCCCTCTGTCTTGCCCATGCCGCACGTGCCCAGAGCCGCCCGAGCCCGCCAATGCGTGTGCGAGCTCGTGGCTCCACCCGGAGCTCGCCCCGCTCCCTCTCTCTCTTCCTGGCGCCCTAATCCACCCCCACTAACGCCGCAGACAAGTCTTCTCCCTCTCTCCTGGCCTCCCGGGCCGTTGACGCGGCCACCCGTGCGCCGCGTCCACGGTGAGCCGCGGGTTAGCTATTTAAGGCCACCCCAAGCCCCCTCTCTACTCCTTTGGATCCCTCTCCCTCTCGTGCACCCCTCGACAAATCCACACCCCTCCCCATACCTTCTGTTCACCGCAATGGCCAGAGCGCCGCCGTTGGGCTCCGCCTAAATCCGGGCTATCCCGAGCCTCTCCTCTCTCCCTAGCCACTCCAGTACCCTCATACCACCACTTCGAGGCCCTCCATCACCGTCGTTCATTCCCGGGGACGCCACGCACTCGTGGCCGAAGATGGCCGACTGCCTCCACCGTGGCCACCCAAGCCATCGCTGCTGCAGCCCTCCACAGCATGCGTGCAACACATGGATGGGTGCGGCGTGGCCTCCTGACCACGCTGGTGGGCGGAGCATCGGCGGAGACGCCCTGTAGCCCCAGCAATCGCCGGTGGGAGCCGCTCCTCCTCGCGGCCAGAGCGCGCGGGGGAGGTGGAAGACGACCTGCCGCTGGGGCCCACACGTCAGCGACCCAGCCGGCGGGCCCGTTCATTTAAGTGGAAACGGCTTCGGCCGGATCCGCCTCCCCTGCACGAAGGCGCACTCCGCGTGGGCGCCTTCGACGTCGCCTCTGTCATCCCGTGCGGC
The DNA here is from genome assembly GCF_002162155.2 of Triticum dicoccoides. NCBI lineage: Eukaryota > Viridiplantae > Streptophyta > Magnoliopsida > Poales > Poaceae > Triticum > Triticum dicoccoides. Next base: position 214,873,505 of record NC_041385.1, on the reverse strand, counting down.
TGGGCCAGCCCACGGTCTATCTGTCGCCTCGTGCGCAGGATAAGGTTAAAGCCTTATTTCGTTTTTCTTTTTCATGTCAACTTCAAAAATCCATAAACAATCCAATAGAGCTCCAAATTTGATGATTCAAATTTCTGGTAGTTTCTAAAATCATGCCCTACCACAGGGTGCTATTGTCACATTTCTACAGAAATATTTCTTTCACAAATAATTAGCAAATCCTATTTTTCGATTTCTGTGATAAACTTTAGAAAATCACAGAGGGCTCAAAATTGATCCAAATGCAATGATTCAAATTCCTAGATGCTTCTAAGTTCATAACTTAGTTTATGAACATTTTTCTTAATACCTTCTGTGCCCCAAAAAATAATGAGCCATTTCTTCATGTTTGTCAACTTTGCAAATTCATAGGAATTCCTTTGAACTCCAAATCCAGTGAAACCAACTCCTAGGTGCTTCTAAAATCATGCTTTGTCAAATGGATGCCTCTGCTCATTTTTGAAAATAATGTTTCTGTACACTTCTTGCAAATCCATTAATACCTTGACTCCATCATATTGAAATGTTCAGATATGCCCATTGATCAAATCCCAATGAAACCACTTTGGTCATCCCTCATATGACAAGAAGTATCCTAGAAAAATCCAACTCACATTTTTAGAGCACTTTTATTTTTGCCTTGTTGTGTTGCTTATTATGATTGTTTCCGACGTTAGTTGACGAAGTAGATGGAGTACTTGGAGAAGGACCAGAAGACTTGAAGACTCTGAGGAACCAGGCAAGCAGCCCTTTGACCATGTCTATGAAACCCTTTTTATGCATTGTCATATAGCACTTTTATTGCTTGCATCAGAGACATGATATTGTGATAACCACATGGGGTGGCTTGCCACCGTACTTCCTCGTTGATACTTGCATTGTGCATGACCCTACCTTCTTATGAGGGTTATGCCGGTGGGAGTAGATAGGATGCTAAAGTAGTGCTACGCAAAAAGGACGGGAATATGCATAGTGATGGAGATAAAGTACTTTCAAAGGACTTTTCGAAAACCCTGTCGGGTGCCACTTATGCCCGAGGGAGATGATGAGTTGGGTAGCCACTTGATGACGAAGTGGTGTACCGAGGCAAGTGTGTGTGGTTTTCAAAAACGGATTGGTTTAAATTGCGACCGTTATTCCAACCTTACATGCGCAACAACTCTACCCTTATATGGGAAAGGGCATTATTGATTACCTATGCCGATACTAGCTTGGAGCCCACATTACTAGTGACGGGGGAGAGTTGGTGCTCTCTCTTGGGACGGGGTCGTGCCAGGTAGGGCGGCCACGACTGTTTTCACAGGGCACCGGACACACCGTTGGTACCCCGTACCAGTGGTATGTGATAATTATGGGAGCAAGGCTCCATGAAAGTGTTATGCGAAATGTTGGGTACGGGGGTTACAGCCAATCGAGTGGACTCCATGTTAGTGTCATCTAGGGAAAGGTAGTGATCGGGTGCTTACCCCGGGTACTTGAGGTACCGCGGGTCATGGATGACACGGAAGTTCCCCGGATCTTGTGGGTACAGTGTGCAACCTATGCAGAGTGTAAAACTATTCGAATAGCCGTGTCCACGGTCAAGGACAGTTGGGTAACCGCTCTTGGGCTACGTCCACTTGTTTACAAACAGAGTGTGTGTGTTGATAAAATGACTTGGGTCAAGTCAAAGGACTTGACGTGATTGAGATGGGTTGGTGCCCACTCTATTTATGTTGATATCTGTAACCTGTCCTCATGGTTACTTGAATTCTCTTGATGCATGTCTTATAGGTTGTTGAACATGTCATTGCACTCAAAACTAGCTTTCTGCAAAAAAAAATTACCTATATCATGCATTGTTACATCTTGAACCAAAACATGGGTTGCTTGCGAGTACATACAAATTACTCATTGGCTTGCCACTAGTTATTTTATTGGCCAAGCATGAAAGAACAGGATGTGATGAAGAACACTTCGATGACGACCATGCGAGCTAGGATGCTTCCCAGTCAAAATGCCTGTAGGGTTAAGGCAGATGGCATGGGTCCAAGTTATCGACGAAGATTTCCGCTGCGATGATACACTAAAGACTTGACCATAATGGTCCTACTTGTGTAAAACGGTATGTATGGATGTAAGACTCTTGTTATTCAGCTTCTGTGTGTTCAGTGAGCATTGATCTCTGGGATCACTGTACACGTGCATTCGGTGATCTCGACTTATGAGTTGGGGTCCCCACAGAGCTGGTATCAGAGCCATCCTGACTGTAGGAAGCCTTAGTTAGCATGGTCGTTAGTTAGGGTAAAACTATTTCCCAAACTACTAGTAGTTTTCAAAAACTATCTGTACTTCTCTCCCCTTCTCAGTTTTCCGAAAACTAAGGTATACTTTCCTTATTGATCTCTTCCCCTTCAAAACCATTGGTCACTAGAACCCTTATGCCCCTGACCACTGGATTCCTTGTAATCCTCGTGGATAATCTGGAAGGAAGATGCCTTGCCAGACATTCACCCACATCTCCTGAACACAAGATAGGCGACATCACAACAAGACGATACAAATAGAAGATACATCCTTGAGGAATGAGGACCTGAAGACCCAGGAGATGGTGACACCCTTGACACTGCCCCAAGATGATGCAACCTTAGCCTACGATGATCAGGGCATAGAATATGCAAGATAATGATATACATCGCTAATAGAGTAACCCTGTCACTACCGTTGTTGTATCGGCAACCACCGATGGATGAGAACCTAGCCATTTGGTCCGCCTCACCATAGTGAGCAGGAAAATGGTTCTCCTCATCCCCCGCTCTTGGTGTCGATGTTGTCACAACGTAACCGACATGATGGACCTCTATTATGCCTTGATAATGTCATTGCATAAAGGATTACCTACCTGGTACCATCGACGGCTTAGAAGACAAAAAAAGGGATCGTCGTAATTAAGAAGACAATAGAAGACCAAGTCAACGCCAGTTACGAGGAGCCACCTTCACCCCATCACCTCATCAGGAGAGAAGTTGTTGAAGATTCTTCAGGATCAACCCAGATTGTTTCATCGAACAACTACAAGAGATGTAGCAACACCTGAGGAAAACTCAGAAGACTGCATGAGGCACAAGGCATGACAACCGAGTCCGAGAACCCCTAGGGTCGGATGAGTCGTGTACCCCCTATGCGCACTCGAGTCCGTATGATGGTTCGAATAGAACCATGATTGTGTGTTGCTTGTTTTTATTTGTTTGTGTTTTGACATAGGTCGCACTTTTGCCCTAGGCGACAAGCATGCGACTATATCACCTTCCACACCTTGTTTCTTTTGTTTGACCCTCTTTGCACCTGTTTGTTTGCACTAGAACTATAGAACCCCCTTTAGGCATCCCACCTCCTCTATGCTACTTTTCCCTCTCATCTCTCTCCTCAACTGAAGACAAGCAAGACAATATGCACCAAGGATTCCACCTCGGCGACCAACAAGCACTGAGGACTTTTGCTACAACCTCCTTGACCAAATACAACCCCGTAGAATTATGTTTAACCCTCATGATTATAAACCCATTCCTAGACCCTTTGAGACTTCACGAGATACCCTAGCTCGAAACCTTAACCCTGAGCTTAACCTACGGAATCACAAGAGAACAAGTTAAGCTACAGTAAGCCTTGCTTATCACTGTTTTCATTATGGAACTAGTGGACATAGTGAACGAGCACATTATCTTCCTAAGATAGCACCAGAACTGACGATGCCACAGGGAGGACAAATCTGAGGATATAGGAATAGAGGACAAATGACTTGAGGAGTTTATATCAATGACTTTGAGGAATTATCTGAGACTCTTTGGTGGATTATAAGGCTACCATGTTGGTAGATGAACTTGGTGGGATCATGATTATAGAGTAGCATAGCTTTCATTACCCATGAGTAAATTGGATTTAGTAGGATAATTGTGTTCGCAAGCTGGAATTCTTGGAAGTATTTGGATTTGTCTTAGGCAGGGGATATTGATAGGTGATAGTTGATATGACGATAATGACTTGAGGGAAAAGTGTAGAAATTCTCGCGGGACATGAGATTTGGATTAAATAGGTTACCCTAGTGGAGTATGGATGCAGAGTAATTTTACATGGTTCGGAGTAAATTGGATTTAGACTCATGATCTCGATCACGATACCATGTTCTCGATGGACAATAAACTAAGAGATTGGATTAATTGTCAGAGTTGATTTAGGGATCTATATAAGCCTGAGGTTGGAAGTTACTTGACCCCGAAGATGGGAATTGGTGGACTGACTATAGTAAATATAGGTCTTTCAAGTACTTGGGGATTATAAGACATTGGAAGATCATGTGGAACACCATAAACATTGGATTTGTAGAAATTAATGGATTGTGTAGTGATTGATGGAAGTTAATGGGCTGCTGGAGTTGATTCATAGGAAGGAAACAAGATCTTGGAGTGGCATACGATGTGTTTCCTTAGGATAGAGGTGCTTTATCTTAGACCTTGGAAGAATAGGCTGAGCACATGGATTGTCACATTCAAGCTTAGCAGCCTATATGTTCTACCCATGGATTTTTAGGGGTAGACAAACATATGGGTTTGGGGATTGTAGACATATATGATTTTGTTAGACCTCCTCTCGAGAGCCATGAGGATATAAATAACATGAGTGATGATTGGAGTTGACCTATACGAGATGATTCTTTTGGTAATATGAGGTGAAGACTAGGTGGAAGTATTGGCATCTCAGAAACTGTGCTCAAGGATGGGATGATAAACATTCACTCACACACTAGAATCCTTGAAACCCTTAAGCCCTACCAAGCCACAACATGGTCGGATCCTGACCTTGGGCTTTGGTTCTAGATCATAAGACCTTGGCCCACAATCAACAAGACCACCACTAATTCCCCAGCCTACTTTAGGTACCCCGTGAACAAGTCTTCACGGAGTGCTTAGACAAGATAGTTTTCATCATCATTTGGTGACCTACTTGTCCACCTGAAGACGGAAGAAGAGTTGTTCAGCTAGTCCAGGAACATTTGGAGACCGCCATGCCAAAGAGGAAGAACTATACTACCACCATCATCAAGAAGTAAACATCCGCATCGAAGACCAGGTGTATCTGCAAGCCACTCCTCTCTAAGGAACCAAGCATTTCCATGACAAGGAGACCCACACCAAGATTCATTGGCCCCCTTCGAGATCACTCCAAGATTTAACAACCCCCTCTAAGATCACTACAATACGAAGAGATGACAGTTACCAGCTGGAGTTGCCACCTGAGTTACCTGATGTGTACAATGCTTTCCATGTATCACAACCCAGGAAGTGTTTCCAACTTCCTAACTTGCCCGATCTCTACGAGGGCATTAGCCACCGAGCCATCGACCCCTAGCCCAGTCTAACCTACCGCGAGCTACCCATTAGCAACCTGGATCGAGAAGAGCGTCATACACGAAGCCACACCATCAAGTACTTCAAGCTCAATGGAGCACTACACGGAAGCAGAAGCAACATGAGAACTTGAAGACTACCCCAGATCCAATCTTCTGTATCCCTTTCCGCTCCTAGTCTGGGAATCTCGGGGACGAGATTCTTGTAAGGGGGGTAGGTCTGTCACACCCTGATTTTCATGGCACAACACTTAAGATGATAAATCATGATAAAATGTGGTTTGACAAAAACTTTTGAGTGTTTTGGACCTTGCCTTGATTGGTTTTTGTCTGTTGCTTGCAAGTGCTCTAAAAATCAAATAAATCCTCCAACTCCTATACTTCATCTCCTTGCTCCAAACTCTTGAACCAATGATCATGCCATGTGTATAGGACATAAAAATAATTTCTTACAATTTTTTTTCGCCAAATAGTATTTTCAAAAATTAGTTTTCCAAAAACCCCTGAATTGAGATTTGCACTACAAGTACTTAATTAAGGGCATCAAAAATCTTTCCAAAAATATATTTGACTCCTATTAGATATAGGATACCCAGAAACCACAAAAATATAATTTGAAAAGTTATTTTCCTATTTTATTTAAAAGCTTTTTCTTAAGGCCAGAAATGGTCTTTAATAGGGAGAAATTATTTTATTGTTTCAAAAATATTTGACAAAAACCTAGAGAAACTCAGTGGACATATATTGTCCATATATAAGAGTTTCAACACATGGTCATGTTCAAAATATTGGTCAAATCCCTCAAAAACCCTTTTTGGATATTTCAAGCTTTCGAAATATTTACAAAGGAAATATTCTCCAAAAATTCCAAGAAAATTCTATCATGTCAAATATGATATGTTTGATGATCTTGCAGTATCATGTCATGGAGAATAGTATAACTCCATGAAATCCCCTCAAAACCATTTCTGTCCATTTTGAAGTTTGAGCAACTTTACATTGCCAAACATGTCCAAATGTTCTCAAACCTTGTGAACATGCTCAAATGGTCTAATAATTCATCTAGACCAAATGGCACAAGTTGGAGAACAAGTTATATTGATCAAAGTGCCCCAAAACCCTTCCTGTCCAGAATCAAATTTGAACAACTCTACATTGGCAACTTTCTCCTTTTGATATCAACTTTTTTGGTCATGTTCATAACCTCAAATGATGACACTACACCAAGTGGTGCATCAAGGAGAATTGATTTGCATGACTAAATCTTGGTAAAGCCATTTCTGCTAATTTCTAGGGTTTATAAAAGTTGCATTGGCAACTTTGCCCAAATGAACTCAATATTGGTGGAACCTATTATTTTATAATACCATATGAACCTGTCAAGCCTCATGACAAGAGGAGTTCATCTTCTTGCCCAAACCACCATCAAACACCTTCTGGCAGAAATTAAAAATGTATGTTTTGTCCACTTCCACTAATCTCCATGACTTCTCCTTTTTACCATAGCCCCTCCTAGTCCCCCTCTACGTCTGGTGTGCTTCCCTGCCCGAGAGGCAATGATGAAGGGGGGCAGGGATCCATTTTTCTTCTCTGTACATCCACTTTTTCCTCCCTTTCTCATCTCTCTCTCATTCCTAGCAAGTTCCAGGGCATCCAATGCCATTGTCACATTGTTTACTCCCCCCTGCTGTTTCCAGACACAAGTGGGCGTGTGAGGACGCGAGGAAAAGCCGCGAGTACCGGCCATTTGCGCGCTCTGGAGCACGTCAGCGTGCTCCCGACCGTGCCTTCTATTCACCGCAATGGCCAGAGCGCCGCCGTTGGGCTCCGCCTAAATCCGGGCTATCCCGAGCCTCTCCTCTCTCCCTAGCCACTCCAGTACCCTCATACCACCACCTCGGGGCCCTCCATCACCGTCGTTCATCCCCGGGGACACCACGCGCTCGTGGCCGAAGATGGCCGACAGCCTCCGCCGCGGCCACCCAAGCCATCGCTGCTGCAGCCCTCCACTGCATGCGTGCAACACATGGATGGGTGCGGCGTGGCCTCCTGAGCACACCGGTGGGCGGAGCGTCGCCGGAGACGCCCAGTAGCCCCGGCAATCGCCGGCGGGAGCCGCTCCTCCTCGCGGCCAGAGCGCGCGTGGGAGGTGGAAGACGACCTGCCGCTGGGGCCCGCACGTCAGCGACCCAGCTGGCGGGCCCGTCCGTTTAAGTGGAAACGGCTTCAGCCGGATCCGCCTCCCCTGCACGAAGGCGCACTCCTCGTGGGCGCCTTCGACATCGCCTCTGTCGTCCCGTGCGGCTGGGCCGACCCATAGTCTATCTGTCGCCTCGTGCGCAGGATAAGGTTAAAGCCTTATTTCCTTTTTCTTTTTCATGTCAACTTCAAAAATCTATAAACAATCCAACAGAGCTCCAAATTTGATGATTCAAATTTCTGGTAGTTTCTAAAATCATGCCCTACCACAGGGTGCTATTGTCACATTTCTACAGAAATATTTCTTTCACAAATAATTAGCAAATCCTATTTTTCCATTTCTGTGATAAATTTTACAAAATCACAGAGGGCTCAAAATTGATCCAAATGCCATGATTCAAATTCCTAGATGCTTCTAAGTTCATAACTTAGTTTATGAACATTTTTCTTAATACCTTCTGTGCCCCACAAAATAATGAGCCAGTTGTCAACTTTGCAAATTCATAGGAATTCCTTTGAACTCCAAATCCAGTGAAACCAACTCCTAGGTGCTTCTAAAATCATGCTTTGTCAAATGGATGCCTCTGCTCATTTTTGAAAATAATGTTTCTGTACACTTCTTGAAAACCCATTAATCCCTTGACTCCATCATATTGAAATGTTCAGAGATGTCTATTGATCAAATCCCAATAAAACCACTTTGGTCATCCCTCATATGACCAGAGGTATCCTAGAAAAATCCAACTCACATTTTTAGAGCACTTTTATTTTTGCCTTGTTGTGTTGCTTATTATGATTGTTTCTGAAGTTAGTTGACGAAGTAGATGGAGTACTTGGAGAAGGACCAGAAGACTTGAAGACTCTGAGGAACCAGGCAAGCAGCCCTTTGACCATGTCTATGAAACCCTTTTTATGCATTGTCATATAGCACTTTTGTTGCTTGCATCGGAGACATGATACTGTGATAACCACATGGGGTGGCTTGCCACCGTACTTCCTCGTTGATACTTGCATTGTGCATGACCCTCCCTTCTTATGAGGGTTATGCCGGTGGGAGTAGATAGGATGCTAAAGTAGTGCTACGCAAAAAGGACGGAATATGCATAGTGATGGAGATAAATTACTTTCAAAGGACTTTTCGAAAACCCCGTCGGGTGCCACTTATGCCCGAGGGAGATGATGAGTTGGGTAGCCAATTGATGACGAAGTGGTGTACCGAGGCAAGTGTGTGTGTGGTTTTCAAAAACGGATTGGTTTAAGTTGCGAACGTTATTCCAACCTTACATGCGCAACCACTCTACCCTTATATGGGAAAGGGCATTATTGATTACCTAGGCCGATACTAGCTTGGAGCCCGCATTACTAGTGATGGGGGAGAGTTGGTGCTCTCTCTCGTGACGGGGTCGTGCCAGGTAGGGCGGCCATGACTGTTTTCACACGGCACTGGACACACCGTTGGTACCCCGTGCCAGTGGTATGTGATAATTATGGGAGCAAGGCTCCATGAAAGTGTTATGTGAAATGTTGGGCACGGGGGTTACTGCCAATCGAGTGGACTCCATGTTAGTGTCGTCTAGGGAAAGGTAGTGATCGGGTGCTTACCCCAGGTACTTGAGGTACCGCGGGTCGTGGATGACACGGAAGTTCCCCGGATCTTGTGGGTACAGTGGGCAACCTCTGTAGAGTGTAAAACTATTCGAATAGCTATGTCCACGGTCAAGGACAGTTGGGTAACCTCTCTTGGGCTATGTCCACTTGTTTACGAACCGAGTGTGTGTGTTGATAAAATGACTTGGGTCAAGTCAAAGGACTTGACGTGATTGAGATGGGTTGGTGCCCACTCTATTTATGTTGATATCTGTAACCTGTCCTCATGGTTACTTGAATTCTCTTGATGCATGTCTTAGAGGTTGTTGAACATGTCATTGCACTCAAAACTAGATTTCTGCAAAAAAAAATTTACCAATATCATGCATTGTTACATCTTGAACCAAAACATGGGTTGCTTGCGAGTACATTGAATGTACTCATTGGCTTGCGACTGGTTATTTTATTGGCCAGGCATGAAAGAACAGGATGTGATGAAGAACACTTCGGTGACGAACATGCGAGCTAGGATGCTTCCCAGTCAGAATGCCTATAGGGTTAAGGCCTATGGCATGGGTCCAAGTTATCGACGAAGATTTCCGCTTCGATGATACACTCAAGACTTGACCATAATGGTCCTACTTGTGTAAAACGGTATGTATGGATGTAAGACTCTTGTTATTCAGCTTCTGTGTGTTCAGTGAGCATTGATATCTGGGATCACTGTACACGTGCATTCGGTGATCTCGACTTATGAGTCGGGGTCCCCACATATATACTCTTTGCATGCTTGCTTGAATTGTGTGATGATTGCTTGACTTTTGTCCCAAGATAGCTAAAATCTGCCAAACTCTAAAATTGGGAAAAGGTTAAGTTTTTAATTGGTCAAGTAGTCTAATCACCCCCCCCCCTCTAGACATACTTCAAGGTCCTACACATGACCCGCCACGTGATGGTGTGCATGGTTTGGCCGATCAGGACAGTGCACGTCGCGAAGCTGAGCAGGCAGCTCAGCAGGGGGCTCATCAACATCTTCCGATTTATCCAATGTCATCGGTGGAGGCAGGCATGACCTCTAGAACTACAGGTGTACCCTGTTTGGTGCCGGCTCTATGTAATGAGCATTTGCCCAAGGATTTCAAAGGACCTCGTAAGGTGCCTAACTACACAGCCGACTTACCCCCTGTGGCATGGATTGAGTGTTATGAGATGGCCATGGAACTGTTGGAGGTTAGCAATGCCGCGTGTGCTAAATACTTCACCATGATGCTGGATGGGGTGGCCCGTACTTGGTTAAAGGGGCTGCCTGCCAATTCCATCGGGTCATGGGGGGAGCTAAAAGCCCGGTTTATCCAGAACTTTAAAGATACATGCAAATAGCCCATGTCAATTGTGGACTTATCTGTTTGCGCCTAAGAGGAGGGTGAATAAACAACCCATTTGGTGCACCGGGTCAAGGCTATCATACACTCATCTGAGAACATCAATGCCGGCTCTGGAGTCCTAATGCTGGAGAAAATTAATGTTTTTTGCCTCTTAAGCAGAAGCTGGGGCGGCTCAAGCGCGCTTGCAATGATATGGGGCAGCTGATGGTGACTCTAATTAAATATGCCAACTCTGATGGTACCAAGGACGCCGAGTCTGATGATGACAAGCCGAGAAAGGGAAAGAAGAGTGGCAACACCAAGGGTCCGCACCATAACCCGGTGAATCAGGGGGCAACGGTAAGCGCAGGCTGATGGTAACTCAGATTTTGTGGCTAACACCAATACGCAGAACAATGGTCAGCAACATTAAGGGGAGGCCGCCTCCTCGTACAAGTGGATCAGGTCCCAATCTTGAGAAGTTGCTGAATGAGCCCTGTCCAAAGCATGGTACGAAGGAGAGGCCAGCCTCTCACCTTTGGAAAGATTGTACAATTATGAGGGATTTCAAAAATTCTAATTTATTCCAAAACAACTATGGGCCGGGTGGCGGCTCAGGTTTTGGTGGCGGCGGTTCTCATGGCCTGGGTTATGGTGGTGGTGGTTCTAATTCCGGCTTCCAGGGTCATCAAAATCATCAAGGCAATCAGGGCGGTTACAAACAACAATCCGGTCAGGGGGGTCAGCAGCAGCAACAATCTGGATATAGAAGTCATCCAAAGCAGTTGAATAGTGGGCAGTATCACATTTTCACCACAAGTTTATGAAAGCGGGACCACAAGCTCCACAAGAGGGCTGTGAACGCCGTTGATCCGGCAGTTCCCCGTTACTTGCGATGGTCTGAGCAACCCATTATGTGGAGTCGAGAGGATCACCGGCCCCGGGTTGATAATCCGGGTCACTTGGCTTTGGTGGTGTCGCCTCAAGTTGGTGGATACATATTCACCAAGGTACTCATGGATGGAGGTAGCAGCATTAATATCCTTTATTATGATACTTTCCGTCGCATGGGGTCAACCGATAAAAATCTTAAGCCGTCCAATACTGTTTTCCATGGAGTGGTGCCTGGTACGTCGCCATACCCTGTAGGCAAGATTGAGATGGAAGTGGCCTTTGGAGATGAGCACGATTCCAGGGCCGAGAAGTTAACCTTTGAAGTGGTCAAGATCAGAAGCCCGTACCACGCTCTGTTTGGACGACCGGCTTATGCCAAGTTCATGGCACGACCTTGTTATGTTTATTTGCAAATCAGGATACCGGGTTACAAGGGAACCATCGCACTGCATGGAAGCAGGAAAATAGCTTTGGAGTGTGAAGAAGGTGATGCTTCTTACGCTAAGTCTATCTGTGCAACAGAGGAGTTGAAGTTCTATAAAGACAATGTTGATCCGGTCGATATGACATCATTGAAAAATCCAACCACAGAGCATGTTCCGGTGTTGAAGTTTAAGTCGACTGATGACGATAAGCTAGTTGACTTTGTTCTTGACGATTCATCCAAGCAGTTCAGTATTAGTGCTAACCTGGATCCTAAAATGGAAAGCGCGCTCATCAAGTTCATCCATGAGAACAGGGACATCTTTGCATCGAAACCTTCTGACATGCTGGGTGTACCGAGAGAATTCGCTGAGCACACTCTAAATATTGAGCTGATGTTTAAGCCGGTCAAACAATTCCTTCGTCGCTTCAATGAGGAGATGCGTAAGTCCATTGGTGAAGAAGTGGCCCAGCTCTTGGCGGCAGGGTTCATTGTTGAGGTTTTTCATCCTGACTGGTTGGCTAATCCGGTGTTGGTGCTTAAGAAGAATGGCACTTGGCATATGTGTGTGGACTACACGGATTTAAACAAAGCTTGTCTGGCTGATCCTTTTGCTCTCCTTCGTATTGATCAAATCATTGATGCTACGGTGGGTTGTGAGCGATTGAGGTTTTTGGAAGCTTATTTTAGTTATCATCAGATCAAGATGGCAGTTAAAGACCAGGAGAAGACAACCTTTATTACTCCCTTTGGAGCCTTCTGCAATGTGTCTATGCCTTTTGGACTCAAGAGCGCCCAGGCGACTTACCAGCGATGTGTGCATAATTGCCTTCACAGTTAGATTGGGTGCAATGTTCATGCTTATGAGGATGATATTGTGGTGAAATCCAGAGAGAAGGAAACTTTGGTAGATGATTGAAGGAGACCTTCAACAATCTCCGGGTCTACAAGATGATGCTTAACCCGGCCAAATGCGTTTTTGGTGTGCCAGCAGGCAAGCTTTTGCGTTTTCTGGTTTCTAATAGAGGCATTGAGGCTAACCCTGAGAAGATTGAAGCCATTACCCCCCTGGCAAAGCCGGCGTGTATCAATGATGTTCAACGTCTGGCGGGTCGTATTGCTGCCTTAAGTCGGTTCAGAAGCCGGATAGGTGAGAAGGCTATACCACTGTACCAAATGATGCAGAAAAAGATAACTTCGTCTGGAGTGATGGTGCTAACGGTGCATTTGAAGCTGTGAAGAAATAGCTAGCTGAGCCGCCAGTCCTTGCTGCTCCCATTGATACGGAGTCGTTGTTATTATATGTGGTTGCTAACGCCCGGGTTGTCAGCATAGCTGTTGTTGTGGAACGGAAGGAAGCAGGCAAGGAATATCCGGTTCAACAGCCGGTTTAGTATATATCGGTGAAGTGCTTATTGAGTCCAAGCAGAGATATCCACACTGGCAGAAGCTCGTTTTGGGGTGTTCAAGGCCAGCTGGAAGCTTAAGCAATATTTTTTGGGTTATCCCATCACTGTGGTCAGCTCTGCTCCCTTAGGGGATATTATTCAAAATAGAGAAGCCACAGGGCGGGTAGCCATGTGGGCAATTGAGCTTGGACATCATGGTTTGAAATATATGCCTTGCACTACCATCAAGTCTCAAGCACATGTGGATTTCATCAAGGATTGAACAGAACTGCAGATGCCTGAGGAGAAGCAAGATAACACATATTGGACTATTCACTTTGATGAGTCCAGGCAATTGGAGGGCTCGGGGGATGGAGTTGTCTTAGCTTCCCCTTGAGGTGACAAGTTTTGTTATGTTTTAAGGTTGATGTTTCCCTGTACTAACAATGCAGCTGAGTATGAAGCCTTGCTCCATGGTCTTTGGATGGCTAAAGAGATGAATTTAAGCCGGGTGAGATGTTTCGGCGACTCAGACTTGGTGGCTCAGCAAGTTTCGGGCACATGGGATTCTAAGGATCCACTCTTCGCGGCTTATCACCGTGAAGTTGATGCTATTGCTGGGTACTTTAAGGGCTATCAAGTGGAACACATTGATCGCAGGAAAAATGAGGCGGCTGATGCCTTAAGCTGGTTGGGGTCTCAGCGTAAGCCGATACCACCTAACATTTTCTTGGATATTCTGCATAACCCACCTGTCAAATTGCCTACAGTGGAAGATCTGGCCATTCCTGACTCGGAAGCACAATTGGTGGCGGCTCTTCACGCTATCCCAGATTTGACAGTCCCATATTTGGTTTATATGACCCGGGGCAAGTTACCAGAGGATGAAACTTTGGCTAGGTAGATAACGCGACGGTCTAAGTCAATGACAATGGACAATGGAGAGTTACACCACCGCAGTGTCATTGGGGCATTTCAGCGTTGCTTTTCTCCTAAGGAAGGCCGCGAAATTCTTCATGAGATTCATGAAGGAGATTGTGGTCATCATGCCGGTTCAAAGTCTCTTGTGGCTAAAGCTTTTCATCATGGGTTTTATTGGCTGACGGCTCATGCTGATGTAGAGGATTTGGTTAGTAAATGTGATGGTTGTCAGAAATTTTCACGGTGAGTGCACATGCCGGCTCAAGAGTTGAGGATGATTCCAATCACTTGGTCGTTTGCAGTCTGGGGGATTGATATGGTTGGTCCTTTTAAAAGGTCCAAGGATAAAAAGACCCACCTTTCGGTGGCGGTTGACAAGTTCACAAAGTGGGTCGAAGCAGAGCCGGTCAGTAAGTGTGTTGCGGCAATGGCGGTTCAATTCCTCAAAAAGGTGATTTTTTGCTTTGGTTTTCCCCACAGCATTAGAACTGATAATGGCACTAATCTGTCCAAGCGTGCTATGAAAGATTTTTGCCAACATGATCATATTCGACTTGATGTATCATAAGTGGCTCATCCTCAATCCAATGGTCATGCTGAAAGAGTCAATCAAGAAATTCTAAGAGGCATCAAGCCCCGACTTATGGTTCCTTTGTAGAGAATGCCGGGTTGTTGGGTGGATGAGTTACCTTCAGTGCTATGGAGTATCAATACTACCCCCAACAGATCTATGGGTTACACGCCTTTCTTCATGGTTTATGGAGCAGAGGCGGTTCTTCCTAGTGACATCCGTCACGACTCGCCCCGCGTGGCGGCTTCTTTTGAGGCTGATAATGAA
The DNA here is from genome assembly GCF_002162155.2 of Triticum dicoccoides. NCBI lineage: Eukaryota > Viridiplantae > Streptophyta > Magnoliopsida > Poales > Poaceae > Triticum > Triticum dicoccoides. The sequence goes on along the minus strand of NC_041385.1, from coordinate 214,858,468 downwards.
AAAGCACGCCAGGATGCACTTGACCTGTTGGATGAGGAGCATAACCTTGCGGCAGCTCATTCGACGATTTACCAGCAAGATCTATGCCGCTATCACAGCCATCAGGTTAAGACCAGAACCTTTCAAGAAGGTGACTTGGTGCTCCGGCTCATCCATGACCAAACTGACATGCACAAGCTATCCCCACCTTGGGAAGGACCCTCTGTGGTCAGCAGAAATCTGAACAATGGGTCATACTATCTCATTGATGTTCGAGACTACAAGGACTCACGTTAGTCGGAGGAGGAGACCCGCCGGACGTGGAATATTACTCATCTTCGGCCTTACTACACTTGAGCCACCTGCTCTTATGATGTACAAAATTTGATGATGTATATATTATGATGATTCTAATAAAGCCGACATCCCTGTTAACGCAAGTCCTCTGTCGTTTCATTCCCACGAGTAATGAGTCTTCTTCATCATAATTTCATGGTCATTTTGGGGCTTCCTGTTCAAACGTAGGTGTATTCACCAAAGAGAACATAGCTGTGAATATCCCTCTTGATCGGTGCAAAGCCAAAACTTATGGTCACTAGGGGGTTTCCCGATGGTATTCGAACCATAGCTGTGAATATCCCTTTTGATCGATGCAATGCCAAAACTTATGGTCACTAGGGGGCTTCCTAATCGTATTTGAATCATAGCTGTGAATATCCCTTTTGATCGGCGCAATGCCAAAACTTATGGTCACTAGGGGGCTTCCTGATCGTATTCGAATCATAGCTGTGAATATCCCTTTTGATCGGCGCAATGCCAAAATTTATGGTCACTTGGGGGCTTCCTGATCATATTCGAATCATAGCTGTGAATATCCCTCTTGATCGGCGCAATGCCGCAAACCACTTGGGGGCTTCCTGCTCGTATTCGAAGCATAGCTATTAACCCTTTTGGTCCGGCTTCCTGCTTGTGTTCGAAGCATAGCCTCATTTTTCTCTTTTTGCTTGGTTTTTTGAACATTTTTCGGTTCATCTTACTACTCTATTGGTTTAAAGTGATTCAGGCCATGTAGCCTCAATTCTCACAGCTCATATTTGAAGCATACCTGTTGTTTCTGTTAACCCGACCTGGCTTTAGATGATAAGTCACCAGATGATATTAAATACTTGGAAGCATTGGCTTTTAAGTTTTGGGTTGTCACCCTTACTGCACTGGTAAACCGGGAGTACAATTTAATATCACAGGTATGATATTTTTTGTTATGGTTATATTTAATTATGACTAAAACCATCCCCATCTATAAACTGTCAGTAGTTATATATGTGATATTATGACCTTCCTAGTGGTGTACCACTAGGGCTCTTGTGCTTTACTTGTGTGTAGGATAATCCTAAGTTCATCTGCACAAAGTCAACAATATGATAAGGGTAAAAGGATAATTATCAAGCGGTGGCTCAAACAGTGTTGGGCAAAACATAAACGTGCACGATGGCATGATAGAGCAAAGTTTTCGCTATGCCTATTACATGACTCAAAGAGCCAGAATGATTAAGTGTTTTTCAGAAGATGAATTATATGAAACGCCCAACGGATCGATCTTCTTGGCTCTGGTGAAGCTTCTGGATCATCCTTCTTTGCTTGTTCGTCCTGCTCTGCTTCCTGGAAGGTTGGTGATGACCAGTCAATGCCGTTCAAGGCTTGGAATTCAGCTTCATCATCAATAAGCTTGGACGGGTCAACTTCAGGAACAAAAGTGTGCTTATGGATTGGGGGAATTAGATCCTTCACTTTGTAAGACGGTGTCGGCATCTTCTGATTTTCCTTGTCATAAGCCGGTTGATATCCGGAAAGGTCTGTTTCATTAGCAATCAGGCTGGCCAGGGGACGTATGTCCGTCACGCAGGCGGCAAAGCCTTTCTTATCAAAAGGGGTGCCGTTTTCTATCAATCTTGGGTACCCGGTAGATATATCGGCCGGGTCTATCTCTGGTAACCATGCTTTGGCCCGGCTTAAGGCCATCACACCTCCGGCTGTTGTAGATGATCACTTCATCTCACTAAACCTCTCAGGTAGAACAAAAAGCTTCCGCAAGACATCAACCAGGAGAGTCGGTGTTTGATTAGCCGGAGAAATGGTGGCCAGTGCTCATTGAGTCCTAGTATACAGCTGCTCAACAAGTGTGTAAACCGCCTTCAACTTCACAAGCATCTCTTGGCTAAGGTTGGTGCTCCTGGGACCTGAATAATAATCATAGATGGATTAGGGGCGGTTTATATTATCAAGAAAGATATTCAAATTTGATACTCGCAAGGCGACTTACCAAAGATAGCAGAAACCATCTGAGACACATGGCGTTTTAAGCCGGTAAGTTCAGTGGTCACCTCTTCAAGAGCCGCCTCTGCTTTCTCAGCCCGCTGTATCAAGGCAGTCTTCCCTTCAGACTAGGCGCCTTTTCAACTTCAAAGCTGTCCTTCACTTTTTCTGCTTCAGTCATGCTGCATTGGAATTTGAGTCCACCTTCTGGGTCTCAAATTCTTGCAGCTCCAGACAAGTCTTCACATCAGACAGCTCTGGTTGAAGTTGAGCAGTGGTGGCCTGTATATACACCGGTTCAAAATTATGGTCAGATTTGGATTACAGAAATGAAGTCCCAAACACTTTGCAAGCAAGAGTACTTGTCACTTAGGGGTTAATGCCTACCGAAAAAATTACTCATGCAACGGTTGATGTGAACAAGTCCCAAGCACTTTGCGAGCAATAGTACTTGGCACTTGGGGGCTAATGCATATTGCTTGTCTTTTTACTACTTTATGGTGACCCGGTTGTGCCACAAACGGTCATAGCTGGTTCGTGAAGGCTACACAAGTAAGTTCTAAATTACACAAGGATAAAAGGACCGGCTCATTCATACTGATTAAACTAGCCCTTGGGGGCTACGGGTTTAGTGCTAAGTCATTACAGATCAGTTTTAACCCGGATGGTGTAAGCCGGATTTTGAAGGATTCTATCAAAGGGTATTATTTATGCTCATGGTTAATCTAAGTCTACAGCATATTCAATTCCATCATAAACAATAGACTTGGGGACTGACAGAATTTGCATAACTCAATAAAGAAGGAGCTCATAACTCAAAATTTTGGGTGCATTTGCTTCACCATGTCAACTTCAAGTTCACGGCTTGTGTGTACTGGACTGAGATAGCCAGAATATACTTCACCAATGCTCAATTTGGAGTAGTCAGCAACATCAAATCTTACTTTATTCCATTCAACGTATTCTTCCTTGGTAGAGTGCTTGGCCAAGACAGTACGCCTTCCCAGCTCTCTAAAGCCGGTGTTGGTGATCACCACATCATCATCATGTGTCTCAGTCGTTTTAACTAGACTTGATGCTTCAATGTTCAAAGGATCATCGCTGGCTTGATCAGTAGGTGAGTCAGCAGTCACTGGTGGAACGTCAAGACCCAGCTCCGATGATTGAGAAGCGGAGGTCTCAGGCGCTGGGATTTGTTGCTCCGGCTCATTGACGGCTTCAGCCGGATTAGTAACCTTTGCCTTCTTGCTATATTTGGCTTTTCCACTTCATGAGTCATGAGAGGTCAGTATAAGTATAAAGAAGCATAATGATCAAATAAGTAATTGTTATTACCCGGGAGCTGTCTTGAAAGCCGGTAGATGAGACTGAGATGAATCGCCGGAAGAGGAACGAGATGTCTCCTGATAATTTGAGTCGGAAGAATTAAGTGGTTGGCGGATGAGACCCGCCAGAGGATAAAAAGAGTTTAATTCGGGGGTGACCTCGTTCTGACGCTTCCTTGGAGTGTTCGATAAGCCAGAAGATAATTCTTCGGCTCTGCTAGTCCGAGTTTGTCGCCGGCTCTCGTGCTGCTGTTGCTTCAAAAGAAAGTGAGGACCCAGATGAGCTAAGGGGTGTGAAAAGCTTACTTTCGGGTTACTCTTCAAATTTTCTGTCTTGGCAAGGGCTCGGAGTCGGAGGAAATGATAGTTACCTCTTCCTCAATTGCTTGACTGGTCCCCGTGTCATCCTGATGATAATCAATGTCAATAAGGTGGTTGAAAAAGGATCCAAGGGAATCAATGGCTACCTCCGACTCAGAGCTGTCGTCCAGTTCAAGTAGCTAAGAAGTACTGGATTTCTTTCCCTTCTTCTTGGCGGTTCTCTTGGCGGCTTTCTTGGCTTTCCTGGCCCTTTTGGCAGCTTCATGGTCATATTCCTTCTTCCAAAAGTCATCATCAACCTGTGAAAGTCATGAAAATTGAGTTAAACAAGGTATTTAAGGATGAAGGTAAAGTAAGTAATTTAAAGACTCACTTTGGGTGTCGGGTTAGATGTGCAGAAAGGGCTTAGGCCCACCTTGCTGCAGTTTATCGGGCCTTCATGCAGAAGAGACTTCGTCATTTCATTGATGGAGTCATCTGTCAAACACACGGTGCTGTGGAGCAGTGGATCTTTTTTGCTGCCCGTGTAGGTACACATTAATTCGATGCAGTGACTCAAGCGGATGATCTACCATGCGACCCAGCATCGAACCAAGTCAATACCAGTTAAGCCGTTTCCCAACAAAGCCTTGACCTTGGCAATGGTGGGGGCGAGCTTTTTGAGATCGGCAGCTGTTAGCTTGTCATGGAGAGGATGTTTTGAGTCAAGGTGCAGGGCGCGAAAGCCGGGCAGTCGGTTCTTGCCAGCCGGAGAGGTGTCCTGGCAATAGAACCATGTCTGGTTCCAATCCTTGGGATGACTCGGCAGGCGAGCAAAGGGGAAGATAGCATCTCTCCTTCGCTGAATTGAGATTCCGCCAAGTTCCAGGATGGGTCCGTTTGAGTACTCCTTTTGGCTGTTCAAATAAAAGTATTCTGTGAACAGCTCCACACTGGGCTCCTCTTGAAGGTACATGCTACGTCTTGAGCTTGCGTTGGTTTTTCTTGAAGAGGAAAGGGTGATGCAGCAATAGTAGCGTAAGTATTTCCCTCAGTTTTTAAGAACCAAGGTATCAATCTAGTAGGAGGCTCCTCAAAAGTCCCACGCACCTACACAAACAAACAAAGAACTCGCAACCAACGCAATAAAGTGGTTGTCAATCCCTTCACGACCACTTGCGAATGTGAGATCTGATAGAGATAATATGTTAAAAAAAATATTTTTGGTATTTTATAATATAGATTGGAAAATTAAGATGCAAATAAAAGTAGATTGAAAGCTTATATGATAAGAGATAGAACTGGGGGCCATAGGTTTCACTAGTGGCTTCTCTCAAGATAGTATAAGTATTACGGTGGGTGACCAAATTACTGTCGAGCATTTGATAGAAAAGCGACTAATTATGAGATTATCTAGGCATGATCATATATATAGGCATCACGTCCGTGACGAGTAGACCGACTCCTGCCTGCATCTGCTACTATTACTCCACACATCGACCGCTATCCAGCATGCATCTAGAGTATTAAGTTCATAAAGAACAGAGTAACGCATTAAGAAAGTTGACATGATGTAGAGGGATAAACTTATGCAATATAATATAAACCCCATCTTTTTATCCTCAATGGCAACAATACAATACGTGCCTTGCTGTCCCTGCTGTCACTGGGAAAGGACACCGCAAGATTGAACCCAAGGCTAAGCACTTCTCCCATTGCAAGAAAGATCAATCTAGTAGGCCAAACCAAACTGATAATTCGAAGAGACTTGCAAAGATAACTTAATCACACATAAAAGAATTCAGAGGATATTAAAATATTTTGCATACATAAACTTGATCATAAACCCACAATTTATCGGATCTCGACAAACACACCGCAAGAAGAGTTACATCGAATAGATCTCGAAGAAGATCGAGGAGAACATGGTATTGAGATCCAAAAAGAGAGAAGAAGGCATATAGCTAATAACTATGGACCCAAAGGTCTGTGGTAAACTACTCACAACTCATCAGAGGGATGGTGTTATCTAGAAGCCCTCCATGGTCGATTCCCCCTCCGGCGGAGCGCCTGCGAAGGCTCCAAGATGGGATCTTGCGGATACAGAAGGTTACAGTGGTGGAAATAGTTTTTCGTCGTCTCCTTTGTTGTTCTCAGGGTATGTGGGTATATATAGGAGGAAGAAGTACGACGGTGGCCGCCCGAGGGGCCCACGACATAGGGGGTGCGCTCAGTCGGGGTGGGCGCGCCCTCCACCCTCGATGCCGCCTCGGCTGCTTCTTGACTTGCACTCCAAGTTCTTTGGATCACATTCGTTCCAAAAATCATGCTCCCGAAGGTTTCATTCCGTTTGGACTCCGTTTGATATTCCTTTTCTTTGAAATACTGAAATAGGCAAAAAAACAGCAATACGGGCTGGGCCTCCGGTTAGTAGGTTAGTCCCGAAAATGATATAAATGTGTAAAGTAAATCCCATAAACATCCAAAACGGGTAATATAATAGCATGGAACAATCAAAAATTATAGATACGTTGGAGACGTATCAAGCATCCCCAAGCTTAATTCCTGCTCGTCCTCGAGTAGGTAAATGATAAAAACAGAATTTTTGATGTGGAATGCTACCTAGCATAATTCTCAATGTAATTTTCTTTATTGTGGCATGAATATTCGGATCCAAATGATTCAAAATAAAAGTTCATATTGACATAAGAAATAGTAATACTTCAAGCATAATAATCAAAGTAATCATGTCTTCTCAAAATAACATGGCTAAAGAAAGTTCATCCCTACAAAATCATATAGTTAGGCTATGCTTCATTTTCGTCACACAAAAATGCTCCCAAATTATACACCCTCGATGACAAGCCAAGCAATTGTTTCGTACTTAAATAATCTCAAACTTTTTCAACTTTCACGCAATACATGAGCATGAGGCTTGGATATAGCACTATGGGTCGAATAGAATATAATGATGGGGATTGTGTGGAGAAGACAAAAAAGGAGAAAGTCTCACATTGACGAGGACAATCAATGGGCTATGGAGATGCCCATCAATTGATGTCAACATGAGGAGTAGTGATTGCCATGCAACGGATGCACTAGAGCTATAAATATATGAAAGCTCAACAAAAGAAACTAAGTGGGTGTACATACAAGTTGCTTGCTCACGAAGACTTAGGGCATTTTGAGGAAGCCCATCGTAGGAATATACAAGCCAAGTTATATAATGAAAAATTCCCACTAGTATATGAAAGTGACAACATATGAGACTTGCTATATGAATAACATGGTGCTACTTTGAAGCACAAGTGTGGAAAAGGAGATAGTAACATTGCCCCCTTTTTATTTATTTTTTTCTTTTTTTTCTTTGGCCTTTCTTTTTTTATTTTTGGCCTTTCTTTTCCTTTTTATTTGGGGACAATGCTCTAATAATTATGATCATCACACTTTTATTGATTTACAACTTATGAATTACAACTCAAAACTAGAACAAGATATGACTATATATGAATGCCTCCGGCGGTGTAACGGGATGGGCAATGAATCAAGAGTGACATGTATGAAAAATTATGCATGGTGGCTTTCCCACAAATACGATGTCAACTATATGATCATGCAAGGCAATATGACAATAATGATGTGTGCCATAATGATAAACGGAACGGAACAGTGGAATGTTGCATGGCAATATATTTCGGAATGGCTATGGAAATGCCATAATAGGTAGGTATGGTGGCTGTTTTGAGGAACATATAAGGAGGTTCGTGTGTGATAGAGCGTATTGTATCACGGGGTTTGGATGCACCGGCGAAGTTTGCACCAACTCTCAAGGTGAGAAAGGGCAATGCACGGTACTGAAGAGGCTAGCAATGATGGAAAGGTAAGAGTGTGTATAATCCATGGACTCAACATTAGTCAAAAGAACTCATATACTTATTGCAAAAATCTACAAGTCATAAAAAACCAAGCACTATGCGCATTCTCCTAGAGGGATAGATTGGTAGGAAAAGACCATCGCTCGTCCCCGACCGCCACTCATAAGGATGCACAATCTAAGAACACCTCATGTTTCAAATTTGTTGCACGACTTTAACCATACGTGCATGCTACGGGACTTGCTAACTTCAACACAAGCATTCTTTAAATTCATAATCACACAACTAGCATGACTTTAATATCACTACCTCCATATATCAAAATAATTATCAAGTATCAAATTGATCATAGCATCCAATTCACTTCCTATTATAGTTTTTATTATACCCAACTTGGATGCCTAGCATTCTAGGACCAATTTTATAACCATAGCAAATACCATGCTGTTCTAAGAGACTCTCAAAATAATATAAGTGAAGAATGAGAGACTAACAATTTCGACAAAATTAAGCCACCGCCGTGCTCTAAAAGATATAAGTGAAGCACTAGAGCAAAAACTATCTAGCTCAAAAGATATAAGTGAAGCACATAGAGTATTCTAATAAATTCCAATCAAGTGGGCTTCTTCCAAAAAGTGTGTACAGCAAGGATGATTGTGGTAAACTAAAAAGCAAATACTAATATCATACAAGACGCTCCAAGCAAGACACATATCATGTGGCGAATAAAAATATAGCTCCAAGTAAAGTTACCAATGAACGAAGACGAAAGAGGGGATGCCTTCCGGGGGCATCCCCAAGCTTAGGATTTTGGCTATTCATGAATATCTTGGGGTGCCATGGGCATCCCCAAGATTAGTCTTTTACCACTCCTTATTCCATAGTCCATCAAATCTTTACCCAAAACTTGAAAACTTCACAACACAAAACTCAACAGGAAATCTCATAAGCTCCGTTAGTGAAGAAAAGCAAAACCATCACATAAGGTACTGTAATGAACTCATTCCTTATTTATATTGGTGTTAAACCTACTGTATTCCAAGTTCTTTATGGTTCATACCACTTAATACTAGCCATAGATGCATCAAAATAAGCAAATGACACACGAAAAACAGAATCTATCAAAAACAGAACATTCTGTAGAAATCTGTAACTCTCAAATACTTCTGGAACTTTAAAAATCCTACCAAAATAGTAAGTCCTGGGGAATTTGTCTATTGATCTAAAGCAAAAACAATCAATGAAAAATCAAGTTTCTGTGATTTAATAAAATTATTTTCGTGCATGCAAAGTTTCTGTTTTTCAGCAGAATCAAATTAGCTATCACCATAGGTTACCCTATAGGTTCTACTTGGCACAAACACTAACTAAAAAATAAAAACACATCTAAACAGAAGGTAAATGCAAGATTTATTAGTAAACAGAAACAAAAACAAAAAACACAAAGAAAATTGGGTTGCCTCCCAACTAGCACTATCGTTTAACGACCCTAGCTAGGCATAAAAGCGAGGATAGATCTAAGTAGTGCCATCTTTGGCACTCAATTCATCAATAGAGCACTTCTAATCTTTAGGGTTTTCTCCCTTTTTAGCAATGATTAAACCCTTAGGCAAAAATTCTAGAAATTCATTTGTATCAAAAGGTTCCTTAATGATAGAGAGACAACTGGGATGAACACTTATTGATTTGAGATCCGCGTTTCCCTTACTAGAAGATTCACCCCTATTTTTAGGAACATAAATAAATTTGGCAGTTTTGGTAGGAGGTTTTGGTGTGTTTTTCATGCAAGAAAACACCGACCCTAAGTTGGTAATGATATCCTCAAGTTTACCAATTCTCGTAGAATCTAGATCTCTTTTTTAATTAACTATAGGTTCTTTCTCTTTAAAAAAATTCAAAGTAACTTCAACCCTAGATCCATATTGGGTAATTTCATTATGAATATTTTTATCCAAATTTTCAATTAACTCAACAGTGGCAACTTTATTTTCAATAATTTCAAGCCGTTGCATCATATGTTCCAAAGTTAAAACAGTTCCATTAACCAAAAGAGGTGGTGGGCCAAACAAATCTAATATAGCATTATAAGCATCAAACATATGGCTACTCAAGAAATCCCCTCCGGTAATGGTATCAAGAATGCATCTATTCCAAGGAGTAATGCCTACATAAAAATTGCGAAGAAGAACAGAAGTAGAAATCTTCCTAGTAGATTTATTTTGAGCATTGCAAATTCTATGCCAAGCATCTTTTAATTTTCTGCCTCCCTTTGCTTAAAATTAAGAATTTCATGTTCAGGAGTAATAACGAGGATAGGAGGACTAGCCATAGCGACGAACACACAAAAGGCAAGCGAGAGAGAAGAAGATTGGGAAAGAGAGGGCAAATAAAACGGGAAGGGTGAAGTGGGGGCGAGGAAAACGAGAGGCAAATGGAAAATAATGTAAATGCGAGGGAGATGAGTTTGTGATGGGTACTTGGTATGTCTTGACTTGAGCGAAGACCTCACCGGCAATGGCGCCAGAAATCCTTCTTGCTACGTCTTGACCTTGCGTTGGTTTTCCTGCAAGAGGAAAGGGTGATGCAGCAGTAGTATCACAAGTATTTACCTTAGTTTTTTAGAACCAAGGTATCAATCCAGTAGGAGGCTCCTCAAAAGTCCCACGCACCTACACAAACAAACAAAGAACTCGCAACGAACGCAATAAAGGGGTTGTCAATCCCTTCAGGACACTTGCGAAAGTGAGATCTGATAGAGATAATATGATAAGATAAATATATTTTTGGTATTTTATAATATAGATTGGAAAAGTAAAGATGCAAATAAAAGTAGATTTAAAGCTTATATTATAAGAGATAGACCCGGGGGCCATAGGTTTCACTGGTGGCTTCTCTCAAGATAGCATAAGTATTACGGTGGGTGAACAATTTACTGTCGGGCAACTGATAGAAAAGCAAATAATTATGAGATTATCTAGGCATGATCATGTATATAGGCGTCACGTCTGTGACAAGTAGACCGACTCCTGCCTGCATTTACTACTATCACTCCACACATCGACCGCTATCCAGCATGCATCTAGAGTATTAAGTTCATAAAGAACAGAGTAACGCATTAAGAAATATGACATGATGTAGAGGGATAAAATCATGCAATATGATATCAACCCCATCTTTTTATCCTCGATGGCCACAATACAATACATGCCTTGCTGCCCCTGCTATCACTGGCAAAGGACACCACAAGATTGAACCCAAAGCTAAGAACTTCTCCCATTGTAAGAAAGATCAATCTAGTAGGTCAAACCAAACAGATAATTCGAAGAGACTTGCAAAGATAACTTAATCACACATAAAAGAATTCAGAGGAGATTCAAATATTTCTCATAGATAAACTTGATCATAAACCCACAATTCATCGGATCTCGACAAACACACCGCAAAAAGAGTTACATCGAATAGATCTCCAAGAAGATCGAGGAGAACATGGTATTGAGATCCAAAAAGAGAGAATAAGCCATCTATGTGACAACCCAAAAATTTTATCCTTGTTTTATTAATTAAAATTTTGCCAGGAAACTAAAACTTTTATTTTCTGGATTTCCTTCTGATTTCAGAACCATTCTCTTTCTTATTATTATGGAGTTTTTACCCCAAGTGAAAACTTTTCAGCCATTATTGGACTTATTTTCCCTCTTAAGAAAGACAATTCTTTTATCAGTGGGATTATTTATACAATTATCTTTCCCTGAGCTTTACTTCTCAAAAATGGTTTTCATGGTTTTAGGGTTCCATTTGCACTGCAACCCTTTTATAAATTGTTTTAAAAATTCCATCAAAATTTGGAGATGTCATGTGATGTTTATAAATCACTTTTATGCAAAAATATATTTCATTCACTGGATATTTTGAGTTCTACACCAAGTTTTCAAATCTGGTCCAGTGGGAAATTTTGCACTACAACCTATTTAAATATTTCTTTAAAACTTCTACCAAAATTAGGGGAGGTCAATAGGAGCATGTTATTCATCTTTATGCAAAAACCCATTGATGTTCTTTGAAAGATTTGAGTGAATCATCCTCATCTTCATTCTGGTGCAACTTGGTGATTTGTACTGCAACCATCTTTTAATTTGCTCCTTTACCCATGAGATTTCTCCTGCTTGTAGTACACCTTACCAAAACCTTAAGTCCAGGAGAGTGGAACCATTGGTGCAATTTAAGTGCTTGCAATCATGCCCTTTTCTTTCTGTCCAAAACTGATGTTTTGCAAAACTTGCACTAACAAGTTTCTTCTTTTGACAAACTAACTTCACCACCCTCTCATTCATCCAAAGAGACACTAGCCTAGAAATTTTGGCCACTCCAAGAAATGCCTAAGTGCCCTTGGCATTTTGTCAAGCACCTTATGGGCATGGTCAATTTTGACATGATTTTTGTTTTGCACTGACACCTTGCACCTCTGGACAATCTAGCATGTCCACTAAGCACCTAGACGATCCTAACCTAGGTCTGCTAAGTGCCAGCCTCACCCAAGTCCTGTAGCATGCACTAGCATTTCGCCGACCACCTGGTGGACGTGCTCTGGGCGTGCCCAGAGCGCGCATTTTGCACGTGTTGCACGCGTGTGCACCGAGCCGCCGCGTCTCGCCCTGCACCCGTTCTGGCCCTTGGCCAAACGCAGCCAGCACACCACGTCTCCTTCTGCACCCCAAAGCCACCCTGACCACCCTAGGAGCCGCAGAAGGCCGCTGTCAGGTCGGCCACAGCGGCTAGCGGCCGGCCACAGTTGCTCCTGCCCCGGTCGGCGCTGCCCGATCCACCAGCACTAGCCACCTGCCCCTGGAGCAGCTCAAACTCATCCACAAGCTTGTCCTCTAGCTCTCGTCGCTGCCACATCGCCCTGACCGCTACAGAGCGGCGGTTCGCCGGCGACCTTATCCTCGGCCGCGGAACCGCCATGGATGCGCTATGAATAGGACCCCCCGAGCTCGTCGAGGCCGCAAGCAACCTCTCTCACTCCCTCACCGATCCGCCCGTAGCAGTAGGAAGACCAGATAGGTCGTCTTCCTCATCTCCGGCAATCACAGCCGCCGCCACTGTCTCGATCACTCCGGCGCTACCAGGGCCTCTCCCTCTCCACTCTCTTCACCAAGAGCTCCCTCTTCCTCTCGTGAGTCCACCCCCCTACTCAATTTTGATCAGGACTCGCCGCAGGAGAAAACCCACTCTGCCCGACGGCCACTATCCGCTGCGGAGCTCGTCGCCGGCAGCTCCGTCCACCCCAGGGACCATAACGACCACCGGAGGGACCGCCTCGACCCCCTGAGCCCGCGGATGACCTCTGTTTCTCGAACGGTGCCGCCGTTCGCCGGCGAGCATCGCCGGAGTCCCGCCCCCTCTTGGGCAGAGGAAGAGGAGGGAGGGTCGACTGGTCAAACCTTACCAGTGGGCCCCTTGGACCCACTTTCAGTGACCCAGCCCGCCTCCACGCGTTTTAAGTGGAAGCGCAAAACCCCCAGTACGTCTTCCCCACTTCGAAAGCGTATTTCCTTTTGAAACGTTTCTTTTCTATTTTATTTTAAAAAAAGATTTTGACCAGAACGTTGACTGGCTATAACTTTTTAAATATAACCCAAAATGACTTGATTCTTTTTCTGTTGTGGCCCAAATATTGTCTAGTTTATTTTCATAATTATTACAAAATTTTCCAAACAACTTTTTTGTGTTGTTTTGGAAATGTGTGTTAATTCAAATGTAGTTAAAATAGGATTTTGGAGAGAGAGAAGAAAACTTTCAAATGTTTTGGAGAGCACCCCCACCTCTCCACACCTTCAAGGCAAGCATTCTGAACCCTGGCATAATATTTTTGTGTGTTAGTTGGCACGCTTATAACACCGCCCTAATATGGAGAACGCGTTATTTTATCTGGTGACACAATCATTTACTTGAATTGCATATTTGTGATTTCCTTGCTGTTAGAAATGAATATACTTGTGAGGGTAATCATCCTCATGTGCCTTGCATGCATGCCGGAAAGGAATCTGGGAAAGCCTCTGTCTTGGGTAGGCGTGAGCTTGTCGCCGGTCTCCGTCAGGACGGTTATGTCCGGTATGGCATAGTAGGGTATAATGAGTGGTGATTCTATTGGTTGAAATATTTTTGTTACACATATCATGCAGGGCATTTATAAACCTCCTGAGTCGACCGTAGATCGAGTCTTGTTCTAGTAACCCCCATACTTGTTTCGTACTACCACTTGCCCTGCCACAGGTAGGGTGCGGTTCAGTAAGTTGTCAACCCCTTTCTTGGCACACACCGTACAGAGAGGCCATGGTGGAAGATACCGGCTGCATCCGGTAGGCAGGCCACCTGGTCCGGGGGCATGGGTGTTTCCGGTTGGGACCGAGAGGGGGCACCCCTTAGAGCGCGCGTCATAAATTTGATCCGATGCTAAGCGAGGTTGTAGCATCCCCACTTAGAGTTTTACTTGACAGGTGTCGTGGGTGATTCCAGACAACGGTAAGTTAAGCTGGTGTGTGCAAGTCAGGTTCGTTCTCAATTAAAAGATCGTAGACGGAATTAGTCCCGATCTACTAAAGGAATCCGTTACTCGTGGGTAAACAGTACACCATCTGCACAGATGATATCTATTCGAATAGCCATATCCATGGGTAAGGACCACAGTCTGGGTCGGGTCAAGTGTCGATCTTAGTGTCGGTCTTCGGAGGAGAATGTACTAAACCAGAACATGGATCATGACCTGTGACTAATGATGATTGTAATTATTATTGTTATGGACTAACACTTTATATTATTGGACTTATTTATTATCCCTGGGACGGTTCTACCTCCTGGATATTCACTGTAATTATTTTTCTTACAAGCCCTTTATGTGGTGTCGCTCAGACGCCCGACTGTGGCATGCTCGTTATTTACTTTACAAGCCCTTTATGTGGTGTCGCTCAGACGCCCGACTGTGGCATGCTGGTTACTTTCTTTATAAGCCCTTTATGTGGTGTCGCACAGACACCCGACTGTGGCATGCTTGTCATTTATTTACCTTATAAGCCATTTATGTGGTGTCGCTTAGACGCCCGACTGAGGCATGCTTCATATCATGATACTTTCGAGGTGTCGCTTCAGACACCCGATCAGTGCATGTTATTTCTACTCCATTATTGCATATTCAAGTTGTATATAAATAACCTGCGTGCATGCATCATGGAATTTATTGTGTGACTGACGTTATGACCATAGGATAATTCAGAGCATGATTATCGTTTGTTATATTATACCCGTGTTCATAATGTTTGCGAGTACATTCAAAGTACTCACTGGCTTGTCCCTGGCTATTGTCTTGGCCAGATTTCTTGCTTGGAGAGGAGCGTTGCAATGACAGCCCCGGAACCTAAGCAACGGTGATAGCAGCCTTGCGAAGATAGGAGTTAACCTGGTCAGCTGTTCCTGTCGGGAAATGGAGTCCCATAGACACTGATGGTCCACATACCGCTTCCGCCATCAACCACTAGAAACCACTTGTTGTACTCATAGGCCAGAATGGTCTTGTACTTCATATTTTGTATTTTTGCTTGGAATTTATGTATCAAGTTGGTGCCTCATCAGCTAACAGTAATCCTGGGGCTGGTGAGCACAAGGGCCATTTTCTGGAATTTGATACCCAAAAAAACCGGTCCTGACAAACTTGGTATCAGAGCCAGGCTGACCATTGGCTAATCCTATCTTAGCCAGGTCAATAAACCTAGGTTAACCAACCCACCAGACCTTAACCTAACCCCAGCCAAGCTTCTCGTGCAAGATAGCCACAAAGTGATCCTGACACTTTTGGCAGTCGGTGCCCAACCTATCAGCCTAGCCTGTCGATCACGCGCCAGTGACCGACACCCAAATTGTCCCATTCGCAAGCGTGCGAAGGAAGACTCCGTCCCCTTTTTCTATAAAAAGGGCACGCTAGCCTCAACACAACACAGCGCAGCCTATTCCTCAAACCGAGCCATAATGCCTGGCCCTGTCGTGCACAATGAGACCACAACAAACAACCTTGGAGGTTTTGTGACAGTGCTCGCGAATCTCACCCGCCGTGCCTTTGCATTAGAAGAACCCCCAGAATATGTGGTCTACCAAGTACCCATGGGCGGTGAAAGCCGTCAATACTGGGCCACCGTACACGTCTATGGTAGGGGTCTATCTCCAGAACGCCCCTACAGGTTCACCGGAAGAACAACTTCCTTTGAGCCACAAGCCATTCAGATAGCTGCTCGAGAGGCTGTAGTTCAACTCCGGCACTTGTCGCCCACAGTTAACTGTCGCTCATTATACTACTACCCTAGCCGTGACGGGTATGGTAGGCCACCCCAGGTTGCCAACGGAGATCACGAGACGGATCCTGCATTGTTGCATCTGGTGTGCTATGTAAGGGCACTAGAAGATCTATTCGATCAAATCACTCTTGATCTGATCGCAGCTCGTGGAGCACTGATCCGCCAAGCCCTAGCAAAAGGAGGAGATGAGCCCAACACCGACAACCCAGTCGTGTTGTTCGGACAACCGATCGAGTCTTTGATGTCTGCCCCAGTCCTTGACCAAAATACCTTGATGACCCCAGAAGCGCTTCGTCGCCTTTTGGGAACACACTCCAGCAGGATTGTGGCTAACAATCCCCGAGATGGTCATCATCGCTACCCCGACCCTGCAGCCCCTCAACCCCCTCCAGCTAATCACGATGGTGAAAACTATGGAGAAGCCTCGGCGTCCACGAGGCAAGCCCGTTTGGATATTAACGAGGTAGACTAGAATCGCTTGGGTGGTACCGAGTCTTAGAATGTCCCTGCCTTGTAACCTTGTGACCCTGTATCGCCATAATTAAATGATGTTTGCTTGTGCGCTCCTGATTTTAATAGTAGCCATGCAGGAGTATGTTAGTGTACGATTGCATTTTAATCCCAAGTGTAGCTACCATAGACCAACCTCGTCGACGCAAGTTTGTGCTATGAATAAACCTTTTGGTTTCAGCTAACTGTCACACCCTAGCTAGTCATGCATCAGAGTGTGTGCATCATGTTTAAATTTTCCATTTAATTTGAAATGGGGATCTGTGAAACCCTCAGAATCATTTTTGAAAATGATCCAAATAAAAATTTCTCCAAAAGGGTCCAAGAAAATGCTCATGTTGCTCTCTGAAAATATTGGACAAAGATAAAAATCAAACCAATATTTTTAAGAGCTCATAGGTATTTATTTTGGGCATTTGGAATTAATGCATAAATATTTGCATTGGAAATATATTAATTATATATATTAATATATGTCCAAATATTATGCCA
This sequence comes from Triticum dicoccoides, assembly GCF_002162155.2. Taxonomy (NCBI): domain Eukaryota; kingdom Viridiplantae; phylum Streptophyta; class Magnoliopsida; order Poales; family Poaceae; genus Triticum; species Triticum dicoccoides. Next base: position 214,841,332 of record NC_041385.1, on the reverse strand, counting down.
ATTATAAAGGAGCTCTGGAATAATATATCTAGCTCCTGCAAAAATTGGCATAAGGTAAATAAATGATTTAATATATTATTTAAATCAAAACAAATGTCAGAAATTAGAAAACAGAAAAATAAATAACAGGAGGAGCTTACCTGGGCTCCTCCACTGTGCGGCCCACCCAGCTGGCTGGCCCAGCCAGCAGGCGGCCCAGCCCGCCTCCCTCCTCTGTCGTCTTCGTCCTCGACAGAGGGAGGGGAGTGTGGCCGGCGCGCGCGCGCGCCACCGCGCCACGCCACCTGCTCGCCTGCCTGCCTGCCCTCCTCTCCTCGCTCGATGCCCCGGACGACGCCACGCCTCCCCCCTGCTCTCTCTCACTCTCCCTCAGCTCCTCCCCCCTCTCCCTCGCTCTCTCTCTCACACGGCCGAACACCACCGTCGCCGCCGTTCGCCATAGCAGCCGTCTCCGGCCACCCCTCGCTCCCCCGACTAGCTCAAGAG
>NC_041385.1:214815177-214840552 GCF_002162155.2 Triticum dicoccoides | reverse complement strand
TAGCTCAGGAGCTCCGCCTCGACCCCCTCTTCCTCCCCACCGCTCCACGGGTCTCCGGAAGCCCTGCATCGCCGCCTACGTCGCCGTTCCCCTCCTCGGCCACCGGAGGTCATCGCCGTCGATTCGCTGCACTCCGGCCGTCCCCGAGCCCGCTAACCATCCCTGCAGCTCCGCGGTGAGCCACCGATTCGATTCCCCCTCGCCCCGTCGTCCCTAGCCTCCTGTAGCTGCCGCCCCCCTTGAGCTCCGAAGCTCGACGCCGCCGGCGATGTCGCCGTCGTGGCCACGGTCACCGTAGCGCCCAACCGAGCACACCATCGTGCTCCACACCTCACTAGGAGCATGCAGCACGCACCAACGCCTCCCCAAACGCCCTGCAACGCCGATTCCGACCGCACCCGAACTCCGGCCGCCGCTCACGAGCTCGCCGTCGACGGTACAGACCACCCCAGGCACGGCCACCACCACCGTTCGACGCGCGGGAGCAAGGGCTCTCCAACGAGCCCAAGCACGGCCTCGCTCGTGCCCTGTAGCGCGATCCCGCATCGCGCCGCCGTCTCGGGCCTCGCCGGCGTCGTGTCGCCGGTGGGTTTGACCCACCTTGACCACAGCAGGAACCCCCCCTGTGTCCCTGACAGGTGGGCCCAGCCCTGTAGCTAATTAGGATTAGCACTAACCGAATCAGTTAAACTAACTACCCCCCCCCCTGACACTGACAGTGGGCCCCATCGCCACTAATTACTAATTAGGATTAAATTAACCCTGTTAAACCCCCCCTGTCACTGACGTGTGGCCCCCACACGTCAGGTTTGACCTCAGCCAGCCGCAGTTGACCACTGACGTCATGCTGACGTCATGCTGGCGCAATATTTATATTTCTGGATTTAATTTAAATCAGGAAATTCCAGAATATTATTTAAACTTCAAAAATTCATAACTTTTATTCTGTAACTCCAAATTGGACAAATTATATATGAAAAATGATCAGAAAAATCCAATCTATCCGTCTGTACTATTTTCATGCATGATCAAACAAGTTAAATTGATGTTTTAAGCAGAACAAGGAAAAGCACTTTAAAAGGCCATGTTTGAGTTTGAAATTTGAATCTTTGATTCAAATTTGTTCAAACCCTTCTGGTTTTAGTTACATTAGCCCAACACACTCATATTGCCATGTTTCATGCATGCATCATATTGTTGCACATTGTTTGGTGATGGTTGTGTATCGGTGTTCTTTGCGGCAGATTCTGCCTCCGAGGAGTACCGTGATTACCCTAACGAAGAACCGTATCAGTGCATCGAACCATCAGGCAAGCAACCAACCATTTGATCATATCGATACAATCCCATGTTCTCGCTCCTGCTCTCTTTTACTGCATTAAGACAACGCGTTTCAAACTGCTCTGTGCTACGGTAGTTGAACCCATTTTCTCTGCATGACCTGTCATTGCCACAGTAACTAGATGAAACCCACTAGCATGTGTAGGAGTTGATTGAGCCATATGTATGTGTTGTTCCTACCTTGCTATGCCTGCTATGCTTAGAGTCGTGTCAGGTCTGGTTCATATGGGTGATGGGCTAGAGTGAAATGTTTATGTCGGTAATGAGAGTGGTGTGGTGAACACGATTTGGTAAAGGTATCGATGAGAGGCCATGTAGGAGTACATGGTGGGTTGTTTCATTGAAGCCGACCTTAAGCACTGAGATCTGTATGTGTGATTTAAGATACAGCTACTACCATGCATTGGGCCCTGAAATATGACCCCGCTCGACTTCTTATTCACCCTAGCTCTCTGTCCAGGAGTTGCAAGTAGTTTCTGGTGTTTGTAGCCTACTGGAGGCCGTGGACAGCGCTGACCGTAGGGGTGGGCTGTGATGCGGTAGGTACGTGGCATGGTGTACCGAATACCCGTTAGGTATCTCGGGAACCCTGTTCACATCGTTCGGGGCCGTATGGGAAACCTCGGCCGGACTCCCTGCGGATGGAACCTGAATAGGCGATAAACCTGGACTAGAGGCTTAAGTGTTTAGGTAGGTCGTGGTCTACACCCACGTCGGCTTTCGCTTGAAGTCTGCCGAGCACATATCGTGTGCAGACGCTAAGTGGTGGAAACATGTATGAAGAAGTACACCCCTGCAGGGTTATCATAATCTATTCGAATAGCCGCGTCCGCGGTAAAGGACTACTTGGTTGCCTACACAGTTCATAGACAAGTAAATGGAAACTACTAAAAGCCTCAAGATAAGTGTGAGTGCCGAGGATGGCTCTTCCGTAGGAAGACGAAGGTGGATCCTCGGTAGTGTATTGAAGTGGTGAGTAGTGGACTCGTGTGCGCAAAACCATTTCAAGTTGGAGTATCGTAGGATAGCCTAGCCAAGAGTCAAAGCTGGCTTGCTGCAATAACTCCACCAACCCTTCTTGATGATATGCATGTATGTAGGATCTGATGTAAGTCTTGCTGAGTACCTTTGTACTCATGTTGCTATAATCTACATTTTACAGAAGACGCTGCAACCCCTTCTGATGGGTTCTATGTAGACGTTGACATCAACGAGTAGGCTAAAGGCCCAGGTGGTGACCCTGAGCTTGTGAAGGACCACGTAGTATAGCTAGGCTTTCCAAGCCTCTTTTATTTTACTAGTTGTCTGTACTCAGACAATGTACTTCCGCTGCTGGTTTGTATGACTGTATGACTTGAATGCTGGGTCGTGTGACCCGTATCTTTGTGTATGCTATGTATGGCTCTCTGAGCCTTAAATAAAGTACTTGTGTCATAGAGTCATGTTGTGATGCTTCGTTGTATTTGCACATATCGAGCATATTGTGTGTATGATTGAAATGCTTGGTATGTGTGGGATCTGACTATCTAGTTGTTTATCTTTAGTAGCCTCTCTTACCGGGAAATGTCTCCTAGTGTTACCGCTGAGCCATGGTAGCTTGCTACTGCTCTGGAACACTTAGGCTGGCCGGCATGTGTCCTTCTTCGTTCCTGTGTCTGTGCCTTCGGGGAAATGTCACGCTTTGAGTACCGGAGTCCTGTTAGCCCGCTACAGCCCGGTTTACCGGAGTCCTGCTAGCCCAGTGCTACAGCCCGGACCCACTTGCTGATGACCGACACGTTCGAAGCTGGGTCATGGATGCCTGTCCCTGTAAGTCTGTGCCACTTTGGGTTTACGACTAGTCATGTCAGCCCGGGCTCCTTATCATATGGATGCTAGCGACACTATCATATACGTGAGCCAAAAGGCGCAAACGGTCCCGGGCAAAGGTAAGGCGACACCCGTGGGGATACCGTGCGTGAGGCCGCAAAGTGATATGAGGTGTTACCGGCTAGATCGATGTGACATCGAGTCGGGGTCCTGACAGCGTTGGCATCAGAGCCGGACTGCCTGTAGGTTCTTCAAGCCAAACTGGTCGATGTTGAGTCTAGAAATTCTTTAGTTATATGTAGGGGAATTGTTTGTGGGTTGGAACGTAAGGCTCTTTTTACTCCTTTATCTTATGACATTCTGATCTGAGTCAGTCCATTCTTCCACCGGGGGTTAAGGAATTAGGACCTATACTCTCTATCAGGATCACGTGTTACTAATCAGTAGTACCTTATGAGTTTGATGGATACAAGCCCAGTTCAGTTCTACTACCACATTATGTTGTTAGAATGGATTCAGAACTTTGATATGATGATGTTGAGTGTGTATGAAATCCTTTGTCAAATGTCTCAAAATCCTTCTTGAGCATTTACAGCTGTTATGCTGCCGAAATTTTTCTAGAAATTCTAATGCCTTTGCATTATGATTGTGCTTCCAGATGGCCACACGCGACCTCAATCAAGTGGTTCGCCTGACTCGATGCCTAGATGTACCCGGCCATACCGCCAAGTTGGTCAGGGTAATGAATGAGGCTGGATACCGTTGGTATCCTGAGTACACGGTCGAAGAGCAATTCCGAGACTTTAATCAAAGCCAGTATCTCTGCACTGTCAGGATATTTCCATCTTATCCTGGGTCCACGAGCCCCTTCACTGCTCCTATGGACTCGGGGTTACTATTGAGATGGCTGTGCAGGACGCCGCCTACTCTATGATGACCATTATGCGAGTCAGATCTGGTCTATTTCGGGACTCTGATTTCCGGTATATGCCAGGATCACTTCCGGGAGCACAAGGGTATCTCCAGGCCATCTATGCTGACCCCACCCAGGAGGATTCACGGACTCGCACTACTGCTGAGATGCTCGAGGATAAGGACCGTGAAAATCGGGCCTTGAGGTTAGAGCTCTTCAATACCCGTGCTGACCACTGGGCCACTTTGACTCGGTTCGCACCGGCGGTGCAAGCTGGATATTCAGATATGCGCGATCTCTATCCTGTGAGATCTGCTCTGCCAGACGTGATGGTTTGGCGTGATGTAGGAGGCATCACCCCACCTCGCGGTCCCCGCAGGCCACCGTCTGTTGGTCCAAGACCTCATCCTAGCCCCTATGGTCCACAAGCTCCGCGAGATCGTCTGTTTTCGGATGATCATGTTGAGCTTCCAGGCTATGGAGGTGACTTCTACGAGGACTACTACGGATCGGTCTGAGTTAGTGGTAGTATCACTAGTTCGCACTAGCTGTGTCGTCTATCGTCCCGCGTGACTCGTGGGATATGACCTAGTTTGTACTCTTTCCGGAGGTGTAGAAAAATAATGTATAGGAGCTTGGGATGCCTCCGATGAGATGTAATCCTTTTCTCACCGTAATAGTACTTTGTTTGGTCTTGTACTAAACCCTGTATGGTGTGTATGATGATGGAATAAAAGAAGCAGTTTCTGTTTTTACCATGTCATACGGATGATCATCTTGCATTTCGAGTTATTCCTTACATTCTGTATCCTATGTCGGAATTTTAACATTCTGACTAAATCATTGTCTTGTTTACCTAGGATGGTCAACACGCGCGCTAACCCTGCTTCTCAAGAGCAGGCCGAAGGCAGTGAAGGCAGGAATGAAAATCTGCCTCATCCTCCTTCCCTAGCCGAGGTTATGATGGAAGCTGAGAGAAACAAGCGGGAGACCAACCGTTTGTTGGAGCGTATTGAACAGAATACAGCACACCATCAGAGGATTAACGTGGTGTCACTCAGTGATTTTATCAAATTGCATCCACCCACGTTCCACCACTCCGTCGAGCCTCTCGACGCTGATGACTGGCTTCGTAGTATCTCTCACAAGCTGCGTTCCGCGCTAGTAGCTGAGGCTGACAAGGTCACCTTTGCTGCATATCATCTTGAAGGCCCTGCCAGTCTATGGTGGGAGAATTATGGAGCTATGCGCCCAGCGGGCCATGTCACTACTTGGGCTGAATTCAGCGAGGCTTTCCGTGAACATCACATTTCGGAGGGTCTCATGGACCGTAAACGTGAAGAATTTTGCAGTTTCACCCAAGGCCGACTTTCTGTGGATGCTTACAGCAGGGAGTTTGGTAATCTCGCACGATATGCAACTGAGGAAGTGTCTACTGATGCCAAGAAGCAAGCAAGGTTCCGTAAGGGACTTAGTCCTGAGCTTCGCCGCGACCTCCGTCTGCATGAGTGCACATCTTTTCAGAAACTTGTCAACAAAGCCATCAGTGCTGAAACTGGTCAGACTGACTATGACGCAACACGCAAGCATGGCCGTGACATGGGTTCCTCATCCGGTGCTGGTCCTCAGAAGCGCCGCGTGTGGGTGCCCAACACCGCCCTGCCACCCAGGTTCACACCGAGGCCACCTTTCTAGGCGCCTCGCCCTGTTCAACAGTCTGCTCCAGCCAAGCCCTATGGGGGTCCAACTAACAATGCTCCTCCACGTACCAGTTCCGTGACTTGTTTCAAGTGTGGGGAATCTGGTCACTATATGCGTGAGTGCCCCCAGACCAACCCCAACCAGTCTGCTAAAGCTGTTGGCCGTGGCAAGCCGACAGGAAAAATATTCCACGCCAAGCCGGTCACCGCTTCACGTGGCCATGTCAACTGTATCTCTGCCGAAGAAGCTCAAGAGGATCCCAACGTCGTTCTCGGTACGCTTCTTGTTAATTGCCACCCGGCATCTGTTCTTTTCGATACAGGAGCCTCTCATTCTTTTATATCTGAAAACTATGCTCGCTTGCATAACATCGCATTCGGTGATATGCCAACTTCTATGGTAATTCAAACTCCGGGATCCAAATGGCAAACTTCTAGAGTAAGCCATGGAAATGAAATCCAAGTCGACAGACTTGTTTTCCTCGCGTCTCTGATAGCCCTTAAATCTTCAGATATTAATATCATTCTGGGTATGGACTGGATGTCAGCTCATCATGCCCAAATTGATTGCTTCTCTAGGACTGTTCAACTCACCCATCCTTCGGGGAAGATAGTCAATGTCTTGACCCGAATAGCCAAGCGACAATTATATTCTCTTAACGCCAGCCCTTTGCCAGACCTTGAGGACATTCCGGTAGTCTGTGACTTCCCGGATGTCTTTCCAGAGGAATTGCCAGGTGTTCCAACTGACAGGGATGCCGAGTTCGTAATAGACCTCATTCTAGGAACCGTTCCGATTGCTAGGAGACCTTATAAGATGGCACCCCTAGAGCTAGCCGAGCTTAAGAAACAACTCGATGAGTCCTTGAAAAAGGGTTTCATCCGACCTAGCTCTTCTCCGTGGGCTTGTCCCGTCCTATTCGTCAAGAAGAAGGATGGTACGGACCGGATGGTTGTAGATTACCGACCTGTCAATTTGGTCACAATCAAGAACAAATATCCACTTCCCAGGATCAACGACCTGTATGATCAGCTCGCTGGATCCTCAGTCTTCTCCAAGATGGATTTGAGGTTGGGCTACCATCAAATCAAAATCAGAAACGGGACATTCCTAAAACGGCCTTTGTTACTCGTTATGGCCAATACGAGTACACCGTCATGTCCTTCGGTTTAACCAACGCTCCAGCCACCTTTTCTCGGTTAATGAACTCAATCTTCATGGAGTATTTGGATAAATTCGTCGTAGTTTACCTCGATGATATACTCATCTACTCCAAGAACGAGGAAGAACATGCCGAACATTTAAGGCTAGTGTTGAAGAAACTTCGAGAGCATCGCCTTTATGCCAAATATTCTAAATGTGAATTCTGGTTGTCAGAAGTGACCTATCTAGGTCATGTAATATCTGGTAAAGGTATTGCTGTTAACCCTGAGCGAGTTCAAGCCGTCCTTAATTGGACTCCACCTGAATCGGTCAAGCAAGTTCGGAGTTTTCTAGGCTTAGCGAGCTATTGTCGTCGCTTTGTCGAGAACTTCTCCAAGGTTGCTAAACCTCTAACCGAACTCCTCAAGAAAGATAAGAAGTTCGAATGGACTCCACAATGTGAGCACAGCTTTCAGGAGCTGAAAAGACGCCTGACCTCTGCTCCCGTACTGGTACCGCCAGACTTCTCCAAGGACTTTGTTATCTACTGCGACACCTCGCGACAAGGACTAGGTTGCATTCTCATGCAAGATCGACACGTAATTGCTTACGCCTCACGGCAATTGCACCCACATGAGGAGAATTATCCTACCCATGATCTAGAGCTTGCAGCCGTAGTCTATGCACTTAAGACCTGGCGACATTACCTCCTCGGTAATCGTTGCGAAATATTCACTGATCACCAAAGTCTGAAGTACATTTTCACCCAACCGGACCTGAATCTCAGGCAAAGACGTTGGGTTGAGTTGATCACAGACTTCGACTTAGGAATAACCTACACCCCAGGGAAAGCCAACGTCATGGCTGATGCGCTAAGTCGTAAATCTTATTGTAACAACCTGATGTTACAACAAGGTCAACCGCTTCTCCATGAGGAATTTCGGAAGCTTAACCTTCACATTGTACCTCAAGGTTTTCTTTCCACCTTGGTAGCAAAACCTACTCTTACGGATCAAATCATCGCTGCCCAAAAGCGAGATAAGGGAATATCTAAAATCAAAGAGAACATTGCTAGCGGAGGTGCTAGTTGTTCCTCCACAAATGATCATGGTGTTGTGTACTTTGAGAACCGTCTAGTGGTTCCCAAGAACCAGCATCTACGGCAGTTGATCCTTAAGGAGGCTCATGAATCTCCTCTCACTATTCATCCCGGTAGTACTAAGATGTATCAGGATCTACGCCAGAGGTTCTGGTGGACTAGGATGAAGAGAGAAATTGCTCAGTTTATTGCTAATTGCGACGTCTGTCGTCGTGTAAAAGCAGAGCACCAACGGCCTGCTGGCACCCTTCAACCCTTAGCTATTCCTGAATGGAAATGGGATAAAATTAGTATGGATTTCATTACCGGTTTTCCCAGGACCAAGAGAGGGAATAATGCTATCTTCGTCGATGTCGATCGTCTTTCCAAAGTAGCCCATTTCCTACCTGTTCGTGAGAGTATAACCGCTAGTCAGCTGGCAGACTTATACATCTCCCGAATAGTGTCCCTCCATGGTGTTCCTTTGGAAATTAACTCGGATCGAGGAAGTCTTTTCACCTCTCGATTTTGGGAAAGTTTCCAAAATGCTATGGGGACTCGTCTCTCCTTTAGCACCGCTTTCCACCCTCAGTCGAGTGGTCCAGTGGAACGCGTCAACCAGATTCTAGAAGACATGCTTCGAGCCTCTGTTATCTCATTCGGAATGGACTGGGAGAAGTGCCTTCCATTTGCCGAATTCGCTTACAACAACAGCTATCAATCTAGCTGGGGTAAAGCCCCTTTTGAAGTTCTCTATGTACGACGGTGTCGAACACCCCTTAACTGGTCAGAGACCGGGGAAAGACAATTCTTTGGCCCGGATATGATTCAGGAAGCAGAAGAACAAGTTCGCATCGTTCGTGAAAAGTTGAAAACAGCCCAATCTCGTCAAAAGAGTCAATATGACCGAAAACATAAGGCTATGACTTTCGAGGTTGACGAGAAGGCTTATCTTCGGGTCACCCCTCTGAAGGGAACCCATCGTTTCGGTATCAAAGGCAAATTGGCTCCTCGTTACATTGGACCTTTTCGCATTCTCGCCAAACAAGGAGAAGTTGCCTACTAGTTGGAACTACCTCCGCATCTCTCCAGAGTCCACGATGTCTTCCACGTTTCTCAACTCAGGCGTTGCTTCTCGGATCCTATCCGTGAAGTGGACCACAAAACGCTTGATCTCCAAGATAATCTTACATATCGAGAGTACCCCATTCGTATCCTCGATCAGGCCGAACGTACCACCCGACGTCATAATATCAAGTTTCTCAAAGTTCAATGGTCGCACCATTCTGAGGATGAAGCAACCTGGGAAAGGGAGGATCGTCTTCGACTTGAGTATCCCGCCTTCTTCCCGGAGGAACCCAAATCTCGGGACGAGATTCTTTTGAGTGGGGGTGAGTTGTCACACCCTAGCTAGTCATGCATCAGAGTGTGTGCATCATGTTTAAATTTTCCATTTAATTTGAAATGGGGATCTGTGAAACCCTCAGAATCATTTTTGAAAATGATCCAAATAAAAATTTCTCCAAAAGGGTCCAAGAAAATGCTCATGTTGCTCTCTGAAAATATTGGACAGAGATAAAAATCAAACCAATATTTTTAAGAGCTCATAGGTATTTATTTTCGGCATTTGGAATTAATGCATAAATATTTGCATTGGAAATATATTAATTATATATATTAATATATGTACAAATATTATGCCAATTATAAAGGAGCTCTGGAATAATATATCTAGCTCCTGCAAAAATTGGCATAAGGTAAATAAATGATTTAATATATTATTTAAATCAAAACAAATGTCAGAAATTAGAAAACTGAAAAATAAATAACAGGAGGAGCTTACCTGGGCTCCTCCACTGTGCGGCCCAGCCAGCTGGCTGGCCCAGCCAGCAGGCGGCCCAGCCCGCCTCCCTCCTCTGTCGTCTTCGTCCTCGACAGAGGGAGGGGAGTGTGGCTGGCGCGCGCGCGCCACCGCGCCACGCCACCTGCTCGGCTGCCTACCTGCCCTCCTCTCCTCGCTCGATGCCCCGGACGACGCCACGCCTCCCCCCTGTGCTCTCTCACTCTCCCTCAGCTCCTCCCCCCTCTCCCTCGCTCTCTCTCTCACACGGCCGAACACCACCGTCGCCGCCGTTCGCCATAGCAGCCGTCTCCGGCCACCCCTCGCTCCCCCGACTAGCTCAGGAGCTCCGCCTCAACCCCCTCTTCCTCCCCACCGCTCCACGGGTCTCCGGAAGCCCTGCATCGCCGCCTACGTCGCCGTTCCCCTCCTCGGCCACCGGAGGTCATCGCCGTCGATTCGCTGCACTCCGGCCGTCCCCGAGCCCGCTAACCATCCCTGCAGCTCCGCGGTGAGCCACCGATTCGATTCCCCCTCGCCCCGTCGTCCCTAGCCTCCTGTAGCTGCCGCCCCCCTTGAGCTCCGAAGCTCGACGCCGCCGGCGATGTCGTCGTCATGGCCACGGTCACCGTAGCGCCCAACCGAGCACACCATCGTGCTCCACACCTCACTAGGAGCATGCAGCACGCACCAACGCCTCCCCAAACGCCCTGCAATGCCGATTCCGACCGCACCCGAACTCCGGCCGCCGCTCACGAGCTCGCCGTCGACGGTACAGACCACCCCAGGCACGGCCACCACCACCGTTCGACGCGCGGGAGCAAGGGCTCTCCAACGAGCCCAAGCACGGCCTCGCCCGTGCCCTGTAGCGCGATCCCGCATCGCGCCGCCGTCTCGGGCCTCGCCGGCGTCGTGTCGCCGGTGGGTTTGACCCACCTTGACCACGGCAGGAACCCCCCCTGTGTCCCTGACAGGTGGGCCCAGCCCTGTAGCTAATTAGGATTAGCACTAACCGAATCAGTTAAACTAACTACCCCCCCCCCTGACACTGACAGTGGGCCCCAGCGCCACTAATTACTAATTAGGATTAAATTAACCCTGTTAAACCCCCCCTGTCACTGACGTGTGGCCCCCACACGTCAGGTTTGACCTCAGCCAGCCGCAGTTGACCACTGACGTCATGCTGACGTCATGCTGGCGCAATATTTATATTTCTGGATTTAATTTAAATCAGGAAATTCCAGAATATTATTTAAACTTCAAAAATTCATAACTTTTATGCTGTAACTCCAAATTGGACAAATTATATATGAAAAATGATCAGAAAAATCCAATCTATCCATCTGTACTATTTTCATGCATGATCAAACAAGTTAAATTGATGTTTTAAGCAGAACAAGGAAAAGCACTTTAAAAGGCCATGTTTGAGTTTGAAATTTGAATCTTTGATTCAAATTTGTTCAAACCCTTCTGGTTTTAGTTACATTAGCCCAATACACTCATATTGCCATGTTTCATGCATGCATCATATTGTTGCACATTGTTTGGTGATGGTTGTGTATCGGTGTTCTTTGCGGCAGGTTCTGCCTCCGAGGAGTACCGTGATTACCCTAACGAAGAACCGTATCAGTGCATCGAACCATCAGGCAAGCAACCAACCATTTGATCATATCGATACAATCCCATGTTCTCGCTCCTGCTCTCTTTTACTGCATTAAGACAACGCGTTTCAAACTGCTGTGTGCTACGGTAGTTGAACCCATTTCCTCTGCATGACCTGTCATTGCCACAGTAACTAGATGAAACCCACTAGCATGTGTAGGAGTTGATTGAGCCATATGTATGTGTTGTTCCTACCTTGCTATGCCTGCTATGCTTAGAGTCGTGTCAGGTTTGGTTCATCTGGGTGATGGGCTAGAGTGAAATGTTAATGTCGATAATGAGAGTGGTGTGGTGAACACGATTTGGTAAAGGTATCGATGAGAGGCCATGTAGGAGTACATGGTGGGTTGTTTCATTGAAGCCGACCTTAAGCACTGAGATCTGTATGTGTGATTTAAGATACAGCTACTACCATGCATTGGGCCCTGAAATATGACCCCGCTCGACTTCTTATTCACCCTAGCTCTTTGTCCAGGAGTTGCAAGTAGTTTCTGGTGTTTGTAGCCTACTGGAGGCCGTGGACAGCGCTGACCGTAGGGGTGGGCTGTGATGCGGTAGGTACGTGGCACGGTGTACCGAATACCCGTTAGGTATCTCGGGAACCCTGTTCACATTGTTCGGGGCCGTATGGGAAACCTCGGCCGGACTCCCTGCGGATGGAACATGAATAGGCGATAAACCTGGACTAGAGGCTTAAGTGTTTAGGTAGGTCGTGGTCTACACCCACGTCGGCTTTCGCTTGAAGTCTGCCGAGCACATATCGTGTGCAGACGCTAAGTGGTGGAAACATGTATGAAGAAGTACACCCCTGCAGGGTTATCATAATCTATTCGAATAGCCGCGTCCGCGGTAAAGGACTACTTGGTTGCCTACACAGTTCATAGACAAGTAAATGGAAACTACTAAAAGCCTCAAGATAAGTGTGAGTGCCGAGGATGGCTCTTCCGTAGGAAGACGGAGGTGGATCCTCGGTAGTGTATTGAAGTGGTGAGTAGTGGACTCGTGTGCGCAAAACCATTTCAAGTTGGAGTATCGTAGGATAGCCTAGCCAAGAGTCAAAGCTGGCTTGCTGCAATAACTCCACCAACCCTTCTTGATGATATGCATGTATGGAGGATCTGATGTAAGTCTTGCTGAGTACCTTTGTACTCATGTTGCTATAATCTACATTTTACAGAAGACGCTGCAACCCCTTCTGATGGGTTCTATGTAGACGTTGACATCAACGAGTAGGCTAAAGGCCCAGGTGGTGACCCTGAGCTTGTGAAGGACCACATAGTATAGCTAGGCTTTCCAAGCCTCTTTTATTTTACTAGTTGTCTGTACTCCGACAATGTACTTCCGCTGCTGGTTTGTATGACTGTATGACTTGAATGCTGGGTCGTGTGACCCGTATCTTTGTGTATGCTATGTATGGCTCTCTGAGCCTTAAATAAAGTACTTGTGTCGTAGAGTCATGTTGTGATGCTTCGTTCTATTTGCACATATCGAGCATATTGTGTGTATGATTGAAATGCTTGGTATGTGTGGGATCTGACTATCTAGTTGTTTATCTTTAGTAGCCTCTCTTACCGGGAAATGTCTCCTAGTGTTACCGCTGAGCCATGGTAGCTTGCTACTGCTCTGGAACACTTAGGCTGGCCGGCATGTGTCCTTCTTCGTTCCTGTGTCTGTCCCTTCGGGGAAATGTCACGCTTTGAGTACCGGAGTCCTGTTAGCCCGCTACAGCCCGGTTTACCAGAGTCCTGCTAGCCCAGTGCTACAGCCCGGACCCACTTGCTGATGACCGACACGTTCGAAGCTGGGTCATGGATGCCTGTCCCTGTAAGTCTGTGCCACTTTGGGTTTACGACTAGTCATGTCAGCCCGGGCTCCTTATCATATGGATGCTAGCGACACTATCATATACGTGAGCCAAAAGGCGCAAACGGTCCCGGGCAAAGGTAAGGCGACACCCGTGGGGATACCGTTCGTGAGGCCGCAAAGTGATATGAGGTGTTACCGGCTAGATCGATGTGACATCGAGTCGGGGTCCTGACACTAACAGGAAAGATATTTTCAAAAACAACCCTTAAGAAATCTGGAGGACGAGATTTTTCTTAAGAGGGGTAGTGTTGTGACACCCCAAAAATTTTATCCTTGTTTTATTAATTAAAATTTTGCCAGGAAACTAAAACTTTTATTTTCTGGATTTCCTTCTGATTTCAGAACCATTCTCTTTGTTATTATTATGGAGTTTTTACCCCAAGTGAAAACTTTTCAGCCATTATTGGACTTATTTTCCCTCTTAAGAAAGACAATTCTTTTATCAGTGGGATTATTTATACAATTATCTTTCCCTGAGCTTTACTTCTCAAAAATGGTTTTCATGCTTTTAGGGTTCCATTTGCACTGCAACCCTTCTATAAATTCTTTTAAAAATTCCATCAAAATTTGGAGATATCATGTGATGTTTATAAATCACTTTTATGCAAAAATATATTTCATTCACTGGATATTTTGAGTTCTACACCAAGTTTTCAAATCTGGTCCAGTGGGAAGTTTTGCACTACAACCTATTTAAATATTTCTTTAAAACTTCTAATAAAATTAGGGGAGGTCAATAGGAGCATGTTATTCATCTTTATGCAAAAGCCCATTGATGTTCTTTGAAAGATTTGAGTGAATCATCCTCATCTTCATTCTGGTGCAACTTGGTGATTTGTACTGCAACCATCTTTTAATTTGCTCCTTTACCCATGAGATTTCTCCTGCTTGTAGTACACCTTACCAAAACCTTAAGTCCAGGAGAGTGGAACCATTGGAGCAATTTAAGTGCTTGCAATCATGCCCTTTTCTGTCTGTCCAAAACTGAAGTTTTGCTAAACTTGCACTAACAAGTTTCTTCTTTTGACAGACTAACTTCACCACCCTCTCATTCATCCAAAGAGACACTAGCCTGGAAAATTTGGCCACTCCAAGAAATGCCTAAGTGCCCTTGGCATTTTGTCAAACACCCTATGGGCATGATCAGTTTTGACATGATTTTTGTTTTGCACGGAGACCTTGCACCTCTGGACAATCTAGCATGTCCACTAAGAACCTAGACGATCCTAACCTTGGTCTGCTAAGTGCCAGCCTCACCCAAGTCTTGTAGCATGCACTGGCATTTCGCCGAGCACCTAGTGGGCGTGCTCTGGGTGCGCCCAGAGTGCGCATTTTTCACGTGTTGCACGCGCGTGCACCGAGCCACCGCGTCTCGCCCCGCACCCGTTCTGGCCCTTGGCCAACCGCATCCAGCACGCCACGTCTCCTTCTACACCCCAAAGCCACCCCGACCACCCCTGGAGCCGCACAGGGCCGCCGTAAGGTCGGCCACGGCGGCTAGCGGCCGGCCACAGTGGCTCCTGCCCCGGTCGGCGCCGCCCGAGCCACCAGCACTCGCCACCTGCCCCTGGAGCAGCTCAGACTCATCCACAAGCGCGTCCTCTAGCTCTCGTCGCCGCCACGTCGCCCTGACCGCTACAGAGCGGCGGTTCACCGGTGACCTTATCCTCGGCCGCGGAACCGCCATGGATGCGCTATAAATAGGATCCCCCCGAGCTCGTCCGGGCCTCAAGCAACCTCTCTCACTCCCTCACCGATCCGCCCGTAGCAGTAGGAAGACCAGATAGGTCGTCTTCCTCATCTCCGGCAATCACAGCCGCCACCACTGTCTCGATCACTCCGGCGCTACCAGGGCCTCCCCATCTCCAATCTCTTCAGCAGGAGCTCCCTCTTCCTCTCGTGAGTCCATCCCCCTACTCAATTTTGATCAGGAGTCGCCGCAGGCGAAAACCCACTCTGCCCGACGGCCACCGTCCGCTGCGGAGCTCGCCGCCGGCAGCTCCGTCCACCCCGGGGACCGTAACGACCACCCGAGGGACCGCCTCGACCCCCTGAGCCTGTGGGTGACCTCTGTTTCTCTAACGGCACCGCCGTTCGCCGGCGAGCATCGCCAGAGTCCCGCCCCCTCTCGGGCAAAGGAAGAGGAGGGAGGGTCGACTGGTCAAACCTGGCCAGTGGGCCCCCTGGACCCACTGTCAGTGACCCAGCCCGCCTCCACGCATTTTAAGTGGAAGCGCAAAACCCCCAGTACATCTTCCCCACATCGAAAGTGTATTTCCTTTTGAAACGTTTTCTTTTCTATTTTATTTTAAAAAAGATTTTGACCAGAATGTTGACTGGCTATATCTTTTTAAATATAACCCCAAATGACTTGATTCTTTTTCTGTTGTGGCCCAAATATTGTCTAGTTTATTTTCATATTTATTACAAAATTTTCCAAACAACTTTTTTGTGCTGTTTTGGAAATGTGTGTTAATTCAAATGTATTTAAAATAGGATTTTGGAAAGAGAGAAGAAAACTTTCAAATGTTTTGGAGATCACCCCCACCTCTCCACACCTTGAAGGCATGCATTCTGGACCCTGGGATAATATTTTTGCGTGTTAGTTGGCACGCTGATAACACCGCCCTAATACAGAGAACGCGTTATTTTATGTGGTGACACGATCATTTACTTGAATTGCATATTTGTGATTTCCTTGCTGTTGGAAATGAACATACTTGTGAGGGTAATCATCCTCATGTGCCTTGCATGCATGCCGGAAAGGAATCCGGGAAAGCCTCTGTCTTGGGTAGGCGTGAGCTTGTCGCCGGTCTCCGTCGGGACGGTTATGTCCGGTATGGCATAGTAGGGTATAATGAGTGGTGATTCTGTTGGTTGAAATATTTTTGTTACACATATCATGCAGGGAATTTATAAACCTCCTGAGTCGACCGTAGATCGAGTCTTGTTCCAGTAACCCCCATACTTGTTTCGTACTACCACTTGCCCTGCCGCAGGTAGGGTACGGTTCAATAAGTTGTCAACCCATTTCTTGGCACACACCGTATAGAGAGGCCATGGTGGAAGATACAGGCTGCATCCGGTATGCAGGCCACCTGGTCCAGGGGCATGGGTGTTTCCGGTTGGGACCGAGAGGGGGCACCCCTTAGACCGCGCGTCATAAATTTGATCTCATGCTACGCGAGGTTGTAGCCTCCCCACTTAGAGTTTTACTTGACAGGTGTCGTGGGTGATTCCAGACACCGATACATTAAGCTGGTGTGTGCAAGTCAGGTGCGTTCTCAATTAAAAGACCGTAGACAGAATTAGTCCCGATGGACTAAAGGAATCCGTTACTCGTGGGTAAAAAGTACACCCTGTGCACAGATGATATCTATTCGAATAGCCGTGTCCATGGGTAAGGACCATAGTCTGGGTCAGGTCAAGTGTCGGTCTTGCTGTCGGTCTTCGAAGGAGAATCTACTAAACCAGAACATGGATCATGACCTGTGACTTATGATGATTGTAGTTATTATTGTTATGGACTAACACTTTAGATTTTTGGACTTATTGATTATCCCTGGGACGGTTCTACCTCCTGGATATTCACTATAATTATTTTTCTTACAAGCCCTTTATGTAGTGTCGCTCAGACGCCCGACTGTGGCATGCTCGTTATTTACTTTACAAGCCCTTTATGTGGTGTCGCTCAGACGCCCGACTGTGGCATGCTGGTTATTTTCTTTATAGGCGCTTTATGTGGTGTCGCACAGACGCCCGACTGTGGCATGCTTGTCGTTTATTTACCTTATCAGCCCTTTGTGTGGTGTCGCTTAGACGCCCGACTGAGGCATGCTTCATATCATGATCCTTTCGAGGTGTCGCTTCAGACACCCGATCAGTGCATGTTATTTCTACTCCATTATTGCATATTCAAGTTGTATATAAATAACCTGCGTGCATGCATCATGGAATTTATTGTGTGACTGACGTTATGACCTTAGGATAATTCAGAGCATGATTATCATTTGTTATATTATACCCGTGTTCATAATGTTTGCGAGTACATTCAAAGTACTCACTGGCTCGTCCCTGGCTATTGTCTTGGCAAGATTTCTTGCTTGGAGCGGAGCGTTGCGATGACAGCCCCGGAACCTAAGCAACGGTGATACCAGCCTCGCGAAGATAGGAGTTAACCTGGTCAGTTGTTCCTGTCGGGAAATGGAGTCCCATAGACACTGATGATCCACAAACCGCTTCCGCCATCAACCACTAGAAACCACTTGTTGTACTCATAGGCCAGAATGGTCTTGTACTTCATATTTTGTATTTTTTCTTGGAATTTCTGTATCAAGTTGGTGCCTCATCAGCTAACAGTAATCCTGGGGCTGGTGAGCACAAGGGCCATTTTCTGGAATTTGATACCCGGAAAAACCGGTCCTGACAATCTAGCTAATAACTATGGACCCGAAGGTCTCTGGTAAACTACTCACTACTCATCGGAGGGGCTATGGTGTTGATGTAGAAGCCCTCTATGGTCGATTCCCCCTCCGGTGAAGCGCCGGGGAATGCTCCAAGATGGGATCTCACGGATACAGAAGGTTACGTTGGTGGAAATAGTTTTTCGTCATCTCCTTTGATGTTCTCGGGGTACGTGGGTATATATAGGAGGAAGAAGTACGTCGGTGGCTGCCCGAGGGGCCCACGAGATAGGGGGCGTGCCCAGGAGGGGTGGGCGCGGCCTCCACCCAAGTGGCCGCCTCGGCTGCTTCTTGACTTGCACTACAAGTCCTCTGAATCACGTTCGTTCCAAAAATCATGCTCCCGAAGGTTTCATTCTGTTTGGACTCCGTTTGATATTCCTTTTCTTCAAAATACTGAAATAGGCAAAAAAACAGCAATACGGGCTGGGCCTCCGGTTAGTAGGTTAGTCCCAAAAATGATATAAATGTGCAAAGTAAAGCCCATAAACATCCAAAACGGGTAATATAATAGCATGGAACAATCAAAACTTATAGATACATTGGAGACGTATCAGTACACCTCACAGAAGACTTGGAAATTGCATATGTTTGTCACGGAATGGGGTCCAATGTATTGAGGATGAAGATCAAAAAAGGTGCAGAACGTCCCGGAAGAATTTAGAGCCGGGCGATGAGAAGCCCCGGTTCATGTGGTCAGTAAAGAGAATAACTTCATCATCTTTTGGCTGAGGTTTTTCTTCTTCCGGGTTAGTGGCGCGATAATGCATAACCGTCTTCTATGGTAAATAGCCGGTTTTCACAAAGTCATGAAGCGTGTTATCAGTAACGATGGAGGGAACAAAGTTACAGGAAGTGGCTGTCTTCGGAGCCATTGTGAAGAAAGAAGCCTAAAAAGGAAAAGAATAATGTTTTGCCGGTTTAAGTTAAGCCGGAGGAAAAGCACTACAACACATATTCAGAATGGTGGCTTAAGAGGGGCCTAATGGTATATGAATAGCTACAACTGGTAATGTAAACCACCAAGACGAGATTGATGTAAGCCGCCATAGTCAGGTTAATCTATTAGGAAGAAAATTTTGCTATGTACTGGACAAATAGGTTTCGCAGACTGAAATTATAATTTTGGCTCAGTAGTAGTTCAGAAAAAAGAAATAAATCAAAACCTAAAAGCATGGCAGCAGCAGAAGAACTAGTACGAGGGCAAGATTTATACATCTGTGAAGCAAGCTTTGAGACAACAAAAGTAAGGGAAATAGGTTCCGCGTGTCCTAATAGACATGTTCAGATCTAAACACAAGGGTTGTCTAGAAGAACGAAGAAGAACTACGAGGAACTCGAAGAACTACAAAAACCCTAATGTGGATCTAGAGTACAGGAGGGGGATTGCTTATAGAGGCAGATGAACTGCGGTGGGGTGCCGGCGTTCTCTGATCCCGTTCAGGTTGACGCAGTGTCCAAGGGAGAGGAGATGGTGAGCTTCGCGGCGGCGGCGGAGCTCGATGTGGCAGACGAGTCGCGAGAAGAGGAAGATGAGAAGGAGAAGGGGGAGAATGACATAAGGGCGGTTTGACCCTATTTATTAGCAGAAGGTTAATAAGTGGGTGCGAAAAATGAGGAGACCAAAAGATGGTTATCCAGCTCCTCACGCGCCTCGATCTCGGGACAACTATTAAAGATAAGGATCCGTTAAGATATGTTGGATATTGTGTAAATTAATGACAGGTGATGTCATGGCGGGTTACCACAAGCCCAGGAGATTACGTCATGGCTGGATATGAGTTCTCTCATAAATGAAGAAGGGAAGATTTTTTCTAAGTATTCAGGATTGACATGAACCAGTTCAACCCAGCCGGACTGTGGGCGTAGAGGTTGCCAACCCAGCCTCTGCCAGCCAGGCTCCAACACCTAGTCTGGAGGGGGAGGCAAGCGCAAGGGGCGAGCCGGATACTCCTCCAACGGAGGATGCCGATAGACTGTCCGCCACCAAGTCTGAGGTGGCGAGCGCCATGAACCATAGGCGCCGCCGGACAGCTTTTCGTGACGCGTGCTTCTCCCCTGAGGCGTTGAACACCTTTAACGCGGGGGACGCGCACCTCCGTGCCGCTCAAGATGGTTTGACCAGAGCCGCGGAGCAGTACGTAAAGGACATACGGGTAAGAGATTTTAATAGTTGTATATGCCAGTAGCCCCCGAGACATAAAGTAGTTAGAGTAACTAATTTAAGGATCAGTTGATATGCAGGATCTTACAGAGAAGAATACCTAATTGTCCCAGGAGCTACAAGAGTGCAAGGCCCAACTTTAGGCCGCACTTGCTGCCGCAGGAGGAAACACAGATACCCCTCCTGGTAACACATTATTTTAAAAAGATAAGCAGTGTGCGGCGTGCTTGTAAGTCTGACAATGATATTGCAGATGTTGCCGGATTGGATCCGGACAAGCATCTATAGTAAGTGCTTGAGCAAACTCCTTTGAAAAGAAGAGTTCGGCAAGGAAGTCAATTCACAGAAAATATGTTTGTAGGTGTGCTCACAGGTCGCCCTGCAGAGGAGATGCCCGTATCAACGGGTGATCAACTTCCCGAGCTGGTGCAACTGCTCGAACGAGTTCGACAGGCGATGAGTGGCGTCGTCCAGGCTTTATGGCCGTCCCTCTCCCTGCCCGAGGGCCTTGGAGAGCTTGCGGAGAAGCTTCAGGGAGCGCGGCAGCGCTTCCGTTTATGGAAGATATCGGCCTGCCGCCAAGGTGCCCGGGAGGCCTGGGCCATGGTGAAGATACGGTACAAGAAGGCGGATCCCAACCACATGGCCGAAGTCGGACCTGTGGGGCCCAATGGGAAGGAGATCCCTGTGAGTTTAGTGTATGGCCAAGTAGAGTTGGCCGCGAAATACGCCCAACGGGACTGTAAATTAGATAGCCTGTTAGACGGGATTGAGGAGGAATACAGTCAGTCGATTTGACAATGTATTGTAAAATGACATGTAAAATGCCTTCTAGCCGGATTGTAGATCGTTTGTCTTTGCCGACCTTTTCGCTTCAACCTCGGGACCATAGAGTCCGGAGTGTGTCCGAATACCTTCTCGGTTAAGAAACAACCGGGGCATGCATGGAGACCAGGCGTAGGGGTCATTGGTGCTTTATCAGACAAGTGCCCAACTAGTTATGTTATATTACATGGTTAGTACGAAACATCTTCCCGAGAGAATAGTTCCGTTAAGGGTTCCTTTCCCTGGGAGGCATGCCCCAAAGTGCATGTCCGAACTGCGAAAAGAGCAGGAAAACATCTAGGGGCAGATAAATAAATAGGTAAAAAATCATCTTTCAAGCCACCGACCGAATATTCCCTTAAGAACGCTAGCTTTCGGCTTCACCCAGTCTGAGGTACACATCCGGCTGACCCGGCAGTAACAATCGCAGAGGTGCTCCCTTTACCTCCTAGCTGAACAATTGGGAACGTAGGTGTAAGCATAGGAGCCAGGCAACCCAGCTTGGCCAAAACTTAAGTCATATCGATGCATATAATGGTGAATAAAAGGTACATGTGGAAGTTTGACACATGTGCTGGGCATGAAGCCCTTATAAGTAAGCTTCTCGTAAAGAAGCCCCCAGGTATAATAAGTGCGGATAGCACATCAAGTAGGCCGTTAGGGGCTTTTATGAAAAGGGTGAGAGAAAAAAAGAAAAATGAAAGACAGCTGAAGTGTAAAAATTTGGACGGGGGAAGGAGACGAACTCTTAGTCCGGCGCTAGGCGTAGAATCTTCGGAGACAGGCTGTGTTCCATGGGTTCGGCTCGAGTCGGTTGTCCGACGCATTTCGCAGACGATACGCTCCGCCGGTCAGGAGTTGGTTGATAATGAAGGGTCCCTCCCATTTGGGCTTGAGCTTATCCTTCTTCTTGTCCGGCAGGCATAGAACTAGTTCGCCAACATTGTAGGTCTATTCCTTCGTTGATCGCGAGAGCTTGTCATGGGCTAAGTTGGGACACCCCTGCAGGGTATAAACTTTCGAGAGCCGTGCCCGTGGTTATGTGGCAGATGGGAATTTGTTAATGTCCGGTTGTAGATAACTTGACACCAGATCCGAATTAAAACGCATCAACCGTGTGGATAGCCGTGATGGTCTCTTCTCGGCGGAGTCCGGGAAGTGAACACGGTTTCTGGGTTATGCTTGACGTAAGTAGGTGTTCAGGATCACCTCTTGATCATTGCTAGTTCATGACCGTTCCTTTGTTTCTCTTCCCGCTCTCATTTGCATATGTTAGCCACCATATCATGCTTAGTCGCTGCTGCAACCTCACCACTTTACCCCTTCCTTTCCTTTTAAGCTTTGCTAGTCTTGATACCCATGGTAATGGGATTGCTGAGTCCTCGTGGCTCATAGATTACTACAACAATAGTTGCAGGTACAGGTTATGCGATGATCATGACGCGAGAGCGATGTTTGCTTGTTTTGGAGTTCTTCTTCTGCTTCTTCGATCAGGGGATAGGTTCCAGGTCGGCTGCCTGGGCTAGCAGGGTGGATATTGTTTGAGTTTCTGTTTATGTATCATCCGTAGTTGGATGTTGATCTCTTGTATGATGATGTTGTATTCATGTGGCATTGTATGCCTCTTGTATGTATCCCCATCTATTATGTAATGTTGATGTAATGATATCCACCTTGCAAAGCGTTCCAATATGCGGGTCTATCCTTGGTGGGACCTTCTAGTTCCTTTTGGATAGGGTCGCATATTGGGGGTGACAAGTTGGTATCAGATCCTCGACCGACCCTAGGAGCCCCCCTTGATTGATCGTATAGTTTGGCCGTTGTTGAGTCTAGAAGAAAACTGTTTTCTGGGTCTAGTTATATCGGAGAGTAGGAATTCTTTTTACTCCTCAGCCTCTTCATCGCTCTGGTGAGGAATCTTGATGTAGGTGTTTTGAATTACTCCTCTTCCCATTCAAATTTTTCTTTAGGATCACGCAGTTGGTTTTCCGATCGTTGGTTCTCAGCTCTTTTCATCCGGTGCACCTCTCTTCGAGTGGTTTCGATCCTCGTCATCTTCTGCAGGATCAATCCTCAGCTCTTTTCGATCGATGTTGTTTCCCTGTCCGAAGTTGTCTTTCTTTTCCCACCCGCCCTCCCTTCTTCTTCTCGAATCCAGAGTCCGTAATCGAGTATCCATCCTACTCATGCGAAGTATTGACTTTCTTTCCTCAATGATTTCAAACGGTGTTTTTCTCTTCAAGATATTCGTCGATTCCCCTTCCAGTTGCCTGTGCTTTCCCGCCCTCCCACCCTTTTCTTCCGGAGCCTGAGTCTCTTTCGTCCGTCAATTTCATTCGTACGGAACCTCTTCAGTCTTCCCTCAATTATTTCAACCGGTGAATTCTCGTCTCTGTGGACATTCTTCATCTCTTTTCTTCTCCGGTGGACTCAATTCTAGTTTTTCGGGTTGATCATATTCTTTTCCTCGGCTCAAGTGTTTTCCCTGCTCGTTCGCCTCTCGCCAGTTAATCATTCCGGAGTTCAACATCCTTTTAAACAGTGTTTTCTTTTAGTGGGCCCTAACCCACAGGGCTTTTCCCAGGATCTTACCTGACTCTTCTAATTACCCCGGAGTTATTCTCAATTCTTTTCAAGTGTGACATAAGAATGGATTTCATCAGTCACATGCCTTTTCCAAGATCGATTTCAAATCATTTTCATTGTTGGCTAAACCCCCTTCGCTTTCCATTCTCCTGGAGTACCTCAGTAATTTTGGTGGTTTTTCTCGTCGTCATTTGAAGACCGAAGAAGAGTGTTTCCTCTAAATCTGCCCGTTCTCCCGGAGATTCGCGGTGCTAGCTCGATGTTATCCTATCAAATTGTTTCTATTCATGCAAATTCTTTTCATCCATCTGGAGCATTTTAGGAGTTGCTTTCTCTCTCGATCATCCGGAGACCATCTTTTCGGAAGATTTCTTCGTTCTAAGTTTTCCAAATTTGTTCTCCAATTATTCTATATTCGTGCCCTTCGTTCGTCTCAATATTCTTCCGGTGCTTCATTCAAGTATTCTTCAATCAGTTCGCGATCTCTTTGTTCTTTTGCATCTAAATTCCCTCAAGCATATTGGTTCTTCTAATTCTTCCCGGTGATTCATACTCTTTCACCAGTCATTTTTGAATTCTTACGGTGGTTCGTTCAAGATTCTTTTTCCTTGTTTATCATATTAATCCATTCGTTCTGTTAATCCTACCGGTGATGCATGAAGACCTTCTCAAGTTTGCGACATGTCATTTCTCAATCCTTTTCAAGAAAAATAAGTAATATGTAAATCCACTGCTTGTCATCAATTTAATTTGATGAAGGATAAGCATACAATAAATCTTATTCTTATTTCATCCAGGTGATTAATCCCTACCTTCGGAGTTTGTTCTTGAGGAATAAATTCTAGTTCCAAGTGTTCTCCATCTTTTTTTTCTGGAGTTCAAATTTCCTCGGCCATCTCGTTGGTACCCCCATCTAAATCATCGCAAGGCTCATCTTATTCTTTCATCCTTCATTCAATCTCATCATCCTTTTGTCACCGGACTTCTTCATGGTGGTTCTTCATGACGTAATTCATTCGTCAAGAGTCAGTGTCATTCCATCTTGTGAAGCTCGTGTTCTATTCTTTCATGCTCAGTCAGAGTTCTTCCTAAATCCTTTCAGTCTTATCCGTTTCTTTTCTCATTCTAACCACTCCGGTTACAACGAGTGATTTCATAGTCTATTTGGTTCCGTGAGCTTTCGATTCTCGTCATTCTCATCGTTCCTCTCTTCTTCTCGAATGCTCTCGATTCTTTGCTTCTTCTCTTGAGTTCTTGTTTCACCGCATCCTTTTTCCCTTCTGTCTCGGTCCTAAGATCTCCGGACGAGATCTCTTGTTAGTGGAGGAGTGTTGTATCACCCCGGATTTGATGCGCCAGGTGTCTGCCAGTTATTCGTTGTTGTTGCCATGTCATTTGCTTGCGTGTTGCATTTTGTCATGTCATCATATGCATTTTATCTTGTCATCATGTGCATCTCATTTTGGATACGTGTTCGTCTCATGCATCTGAGCTTTTTCCCCGTTGTCCGTTTTGCAATCCGGCACTCCTATGTCCTTCGACGTTCCCCTTTTGCCTCTTCTCTTGTGCGGGTGTTAAACGTTCTCGGAATGGACCGAGGTTTGCCAAGTGGCCTTGGTATAGCACCGGTAGACCGCCTGTCAAGTTTTGTGCCATTTGGAGTTCGTTTGGTACTCCAATGGTTAACCGGGTAACCGCGAAGCCCTCTTTTGTTGCAGCCCAACACCCCTTCCAAAGTGTCCCAAAACCCATCTAACTCTCCTCCATGCTCTCGGTCGTTCGATCACGATCGCGTGGCGGAAAACCGCACCTCATTTGGATTCTCCTAGCTCCCTCTACCTATATAAAGGCCCTCCCCTTCCATTTTCGCGGATGAATCCACCCTAACCCTAGCCTCCACCTACCTCCGCCGCCGGACATGTCCGTTTCCCGCCGGACAAAGCCCGCGCCGCCGCCTCCGGCCAACCGGCGCCCGCCACATGGC
>NC_041385.1:214760276-214814359 GCF_002162155.2 Triticum dicoccoides | reverse complement strand
CCGCGAGCTCGCCGCCAGCCGCCTCCCGCTTTCCCCCGCCGCAGATCTGGCCGGGCCGGGCCGGATCTGGTCGGCCCCGGCCTCCTCCGGCCGCCTCCCCGCTCGCTCCGGCCGCCACGGGCTCGCCGGAGCTCCTCCCCGCGGATCTGCACCGCGCCGTCACTGGACCGCCTCGCCCCGCCAACCAAACGCTCCGACTCGTCCACGGGACCGTCCCGTCCAGCTTTTCCCGCGAGGTGAAAATTCCACCAAGTCCCTCAGATCTGCAACTTAATCATGCCATGTTCATCGCATCGTGACTCTGCATCCGTAGCACCGTTTCGTGCGTATAATATGTCAAATTGTTCGCCTCGACGAGTACTTCATTTCATTCCATTGCGTCATTTTCATTTGAGCTCATCTTGATGCCCGAAATGTTGTTGGAAGAGTGCATGTTGATGTTAACCTGCTGAAACTGTTATAACTTGCTCATTTGTCATTTTTGCCATGATTGATGTGTGCATCCTATGAGTATGAGCTCTACATGTGTTTTGATCTATGCTATGTCATCTTTCCAGGGGTGCCAACCATGTATTTTTGTGAGTTGTGTGCTGAGTGTATCAAGCTTGCTAAGTAGAGTACTTGCTGTTGCTGTTTTCCTGACAGATTCTGTTATATTTTTGTTGCTATGTAAACATGTTGCTACTAATCATTCTCTGCATAATATGGAGATGTTTTATAAACATGTTTTGATCTACATGTCATGCTCTATCCATTCATGCCCTTAGTTGCAATTATAGCCTGCTGTATCATGTTGTAATCTTGCTCCAAAATTACTTCAAAATATTGCTGTCAACCTGTTAACACGAAGTTCAATGTTTCCATGATTGTTTGCTAGTGATCCATGCACCCTATGAACTTGCTCTTGCCATGCTTAGCTTCATAAACATGTCTTCTTACTGTTGGTTGTCTTGCCATGCCATGTATTGCTCTGTGGTCAGTGGTTCAAGATCTCCAACATGCGTACTTATTGTTGTTCCTGCCATGTATGAATCAGTAATATAACTTGCCATGTTTACATGGGTGCCATCATATTTTCCGTGCCCTTTTGGCTCATGGTCAGTAAGGGACTTTTGATCTATGCAACTAGTAGATTCATGCCGTGCCTTGTTTGTCATGATAAGTTCTTGTAACATGTTGTTTGACAGCTCTAAACATTGCAACCTGATGTTATTTCTGCTAAAGTCTGAAACTGTTATTATGTGCAATATCTCCATGTCCTTTTGAGCATGTTCTAGTTGTTTCTGGAGATAGCTCAGTGTTCATGTTTTGTTGTGCTTTACCAGTAATTCACGCCCATGCCTTTTGTTATTATGTTGGGATGCTGTAGCATATTGTTTTGATGCTTGTAAGATGCCTAGTTGCTGTTATGGACAGATTGTTGCTATGAATTGTATAGAGTGTATGTGTTGCACCGTTGCTCCGTTTTGAGTGTGCTCTATATGAAACTTGCTTGTTTTTGCATGTAGCTTCATATTACCATGTTGCATCCTTGTTTTGGTGTGTTTGCTTGATGTTTCGGTGCATTTTGCATCAATGCCATGTTTAACTTGTTTTGCTCACATCTTCTAGGCCGTAGCTCCGAATCTAATGAACTTTATATGTAACTTGACTAGAATTTCGTGTAGATCATCTTGGTGCATCTTAACTTTCTGTTTAACTACTTGAACTTAAGGATTATACAGTTCTGGACCAATTTCGAAATTTGCATATGAGGACTTACAGGAATTGTTATATGTTGTTCCCGGCCTCATTTAAACTTGCCTTGATGTGTTGTTCTTGTTTGCATCATCTCTTGTCATGAGTAGCTTCATGTAGACTTTGTCATGCATCATGCTTGTTGTGCATCATGTCTTGTCATGTGTGGTGTGTTTACCATGTTGTGTGCTTCTTCTCAATAGTTCCCGTTTCGTTGCGATCGTGTGGATTCGTTCGTCTACGTGTGGTTCGTCTTCGTGGCTTCTTCTTCTTCATGGACTCGTTCTTCTTCCTTGCGGGATTTCAGGCAAGATGACCGCTACCCTGGATCTCACTACTATCATTGCTATGCTAGTTGCTTCGTTCTATCGCTATGCTGCGCTACCTATTACCTGTTTATCAAGCCATCCCATATTGCCATGAACCTCTAACCTTTGACACCTTTCCTATGCAAACCGTTGTTTGGCTATGTTACCGCTTTTGCTCAGCCCCTCTTATAGTGTTGCTAGTTGCAGGTGAAGTTGAAGATTTCTCCATGGTGGATAGGATTTTGGTTGGGATATCACAATATCTCTTATATTATTAATGCATCTATATACTTGGTAAAGGGTGGAAGGCTCGGCCTTATGCCTGGTGTTTTGTTCCACTCTTGCCGCCCTAGTTTCCGTCATACCGGTGTTATGTTCGCGGATTTTGCGTTCCTAACGCGGTCGGGTGATTTATGGGATCCCCCTCACAGTTCGCTTTGAATAAAACTTGTCCAGCAAGGACCAACCTTGGTTTTACCATTTGCCTCACCACCACCTACATTTCCCTTGGGAGTAATTAACCCAAGGGTCATCTTTATTATGCCCCCCCCGGGCCAATGCTTGTCTAAGTGTTGGTCCAAACTAGAGCACCGTGCGGGACCATTCCTTGGCAACTTGGATTCGTCGGTACCTGTACGCTTCGCTTATCCGGTGTTGCCCTGAGAACGAGATATGTGCAGCTCCTATCAGGATGTCGGTGCATCGGGCGGTTTTGCTGGTCTTGTTTTACCATTGTCGAAATGTCTTGTAAACCGGGATTCCGAGACTGGTCGGGTCTTCCTGGGAGAAGGTCTATTCCTTCGTTGATCGCGAGAGCTTGTCATGGGCTAAGTTGGGACACCCCTGCAGGGTATAAACTTTCGAGAGCCGTGCCCACGGTTATGTGGCAGATGGGAATTTGTTAATGTCTGGTTGTAGATAACTTGACACCAGATCCAAATTAAAACGCATCAACCGCGTGTGTAGCCGTGATCGTCTCTTCTCGGCGGAGTCCGGGAAGTGAACACGGTTTCTGGGTTATGTTTGACGTAAGTAGGTGTTCAGGATCACCTCTTGATCATTGCTAGTTCACGACCGTTCCTTTGTTTCTCTTTCCGCTCTCATTGTTGTATGTTAGCCACCATATCATGCTTAGTCGCTGCTGCAACCTCACCACTTTACCCCTTCCTTTCCTTTTAAGCTTTGCTAGTCTTGATACCCATGGTAATGGGATTGCTGAGTCCTCGTGGCTCACAGATTACTACAACAACAGTTGCAGGTACAGGTTATGCGATGATCATGACGCGAGAGCGATGTTTGCTTGTTTTGGAGTTCTTCTTCTGCTTCTTCGATCAGGGGATAGGTTCCAGGTCGGCAGCCTGGGCTAGCAGGGTGCATATTGTTTGAGTTTCTGTTTATGTATCATCCGTAGTCGGATGTTGATCTCTTGTATGATGATGTTGTATTCATGTGGCATTGTATGCCTCTTGTATGTATTCCCATCTATTATGTAATGTTGATGTAATGATATCCACCTTGCAAAGCGTTCCAATATGCGGGTCTATCCTTGGTGGGACCTTCCAGTTCCTTTTGGATAGGGTCGCATATTGGGCGTGACACGCAAGTGGCGTGTCCGGAATTGACCGAGGACGCAGGCCTAAGCTGCAATCGCCCGGATACTCAGGTAAGTAGCTCAGAGTCCGGACGTTCTGTTTATTTGCTTTTCTAAAATTCGCCTCCTAACCCATTACTCTTCATCAGGAGTGGGTAGCGCGATCGAAGCTGATAAGGTGTCCGGCCCCCCTCCCAGAGACCGCACCAGAGCCCGTGCTGGTCAGAATGTTGGAGGTCGCGCCCGTAGAAGGGGGCGATGGGGAAAATAGAAGAGCTATCACTTCGCCCAAGGGGGCGTCTGAAGAGGGGGGGGGGATCGAAAATCCCTCCTTCCAGGGGGAGAAGAGGACCGCCTCCGAAGATCCGGAGGCCAAAGCGCCTAAGCGGGGGAAGAAATCTTCACCGGGGGTCCTGCGTCCAGGGAGAACCCGGACATACAATCGTCTCTAAAGGACCAGCCCTCCAGCGAGCCGTGAGTAGGAAAATGTGACACCCCAAAATTTTGACCTTGTTTCATTAATTAAAATTTTGCCAGGAAACTAAAACTTTGATTTTCTGGTCTCCCTTTTTGATTTTTGAACCTTTTCTCCCTTGCTATTATGGAGTTTTCCCCAAAGAGAAAAGAGAAAACTTTTCAAATATGTTATTGGACTTGTTTAACCTCTCAAGAAAAACTTTTCTTTTATTAGTAGAACTAATTACATAATTAATCTGCTTGATCTTTATTTTCTTGAAAAATAGTTTTTCAGGGTTATATGGCCATATTTGAACTACAACCATTTGATATATTTATCTAAAAATCCAACCAAAATTTGGAGATGTCATGTGATGTGTTTGAATCACTTTTATACAAAAATATCTCTTATTCTTGAAATACTTTGAGCTCTACACCCAATTTTCTTCTCTGGTCCAGAGAGCAACCTTGCACTACAACCCTTTTAAATAATTCTTTCTAGCCTCCACCAAAATTATGGGATGTCAGTAGAAGCATATTATTCAGCTTTATGCAAAAACCCAGCTATGTTATTTGAAAAATTTGAGTGAATCATCCTCATTTCCATTCTGGTCCAACTTGAGGTTTTGTACTACAACTATACTTTAACTTGCTCCTTTTGCTGTGATTCCTTTTCCTACTTGTAGACCACCCTACTAAACCCCTAAGTCCAGGAGAGTGGACCCATTGGATGATTCTAAGTGCTTGCAACAATGCCTTTTGCTTTCTGTACAGAATTGAAGTTTTGCAAAACTTGCACTAGCAAGTATCTCCTTTATGCAAACTAACTTCACCACTCCCTCTTGCGTCCAAAGAGACACTGACCTGGAAGATTTGGCCCCTCCAAGAATAGCCTAGGTGCCTTTGGCATTTTGACAAACACCTAGAGTGCATGGGCTGAATTGGCATGATCTCAAGCCTACATTGTGAACTTGACCACATGACCAAACCAACTTGTCCCTTGAGTTTCCCTCTACTTATAACCTAGTTCTGTGGCTTGCCAGACTCACCGGTGACCTGTAGCATGCCACGACATTACGCCGAACACCTTCAGTGCATGCTCTGGACGCGCCCAGAGCACGCGTATTGCAGCCGCGCGCCCGAGCCGACACGCTGGCCCCACGGCCTTGGCCCGATCTGCAGCACCACACCACGCGCTCCCCTCCTCGCAGCAACGCGCCAAGCAGCCCCCGCCGCGCCCGGCAGGCCAAGAGCTAGCCGCCGCCGCCGCCCGACAGCCCCTGCTCCGTTCAGCACCGCCCAAGCCACCCCGGCTCGCCACCTGGCCCTTGGCACAGCCCAAGCTCATCCTCAACCTTGTCCGCTAGCTCTCGTCGTCGCCACGACGCCCCGCGGCTACAGAAAGATGGTCGCCGGCGACCTTATCCGCGGCCACCGTCGGAACCGACCCCGAATGCCTATTTAAGGAGGCCCCCGAGCACGTTCCGTTCGCAGGCGGCCTCAGTACACTCCTCCAGTCTCCCCATTGCAGCCAATCGACCTGAGGAGGTCGTCTTCCCCACCTCCGGCAGCAGCGGCCGCCGCCATGGCTCCAGCTCTCCCAGCGCCACCAGGGCCTCTCCCTCCCAATTCTCTTCGCCAAGAACACCTCCTCCCCTCCAGGAACCCAAACCCCCACTTGATTTTGATCGGGAACCACATTCACCCCAAAACCACTCCGTCACCGAAGCTCCATCCGCCGCGGAGCTCGCCGCCAACGAACCCCTCCGTCCCCGCCAACCAGTCGACCACCGGGAGGACCGCCTAGGAGAGGTGGATCCATCCCTGGCCTCGGATGCCCTCGAGGAGCCTCCCTTCGCCGGCGACGATCGCCGGAGCCCCGCTTCGCTCGGGCAGAGGAGGGAGAAGGGGCGCGGCGACTGGTCAAACCTGACCAGTGGGCCAGGCGGGCCCACCGTCAGCGACCCATCCCGCCGCCACGCGTGTTAAGTGAAAGCGTAAAACCACGAAGTGCGTTTCCTCCGCTCCGAAAACGTATTCCAGTCTGAAACGTTTTCTTTTCTATTTTTTATTTTAAAAACAGATTTTGACCAAATCTTTGACTGGCTTTATCTTTTTAAATATAACTCCAAATGAATTAATTCTTTTTCCTACCTCTCTCAAATATTGTCTAGTTTATTTTAAGATTTATTTGAAAAAAATTTAAAACAACTTTTGGTGCTGTTTTTATTTTGTGTGTTAATTCTTTATATTGCTAAAATAGGATTTTTGAAGAGAGGAGAAACTTTCAAAAGTTTTGAAGTACACCCTGACTTACCACACATTGAAGGCAAGCATTCTGAATCCCGGCATAATATTTTGGTGTGATCGTTGATACATTTTTTAACACCACCGCATTTCGAAGGACTTGTTATTTCATGTGATATGATCATATGCATGAGTGCATAATAGTGATTTCCATGCTGTTGGAAATAAACATACCTATGATGATAATCATCCTCATGTGTCTTGCATGCATGCCGGAAAGAAATCCGGGAAAGCCTCTGCCTTGGGTAGGTGTGAGCTTGTCGCCGGTCTCCGTCGGGACAGGTATGTCCGGTATGGCATAGTAAGATATAATGAGTGTTGATTGGATTGGTTGAAGTATATTTGTTATATATGTCATGCAGGAAACTATAAACCTCCTGAGTCGACCGTAGAATGAGTCTTGTTCCAGCAACCCCCACACTGGTTTCGTGCTACCACTTGTCCCTGCCACAGGTAGGGTATGGTTCAGTAATTTGTCAACCCCTTTCGAGCACACACCGTACAGAGGGGCCGGGATGAGGGTACCACGGCCATGGATTAAAGCCAGTCATCCGGTCAGGGGGCATGGGTGTTTCGGTTGTAACCGAGGGGGTAGCTCCCCCAGTTTTGCGCGCGGTATAAATTTTGTGATCCCATGCTAATCGAGGTTGTAGCCTCCCCACTTAGAGTTTTGCTTAACAGGTGTCGTGGGTGATTCCAGACACTGGTAAGTTAAGCTGGTGTGTGCAAGTCAGGTGTGTTTTCGTTTAAAAGACCGTAAGCGGAATTAGTCCCGATGGACTAAAGGAAATCTGTTACTCGTGGGTAAAGAGTACACCCTCTGCAGAGATTAAAACCTATTCGAATAGCCGTGTCCATGGTTATAGATTACAGTCTGGGACGGGTCAAGTGTCGGTCTTAGTGTCGGTCTTCGGAGGTGATAACTGTTAAACCAGAACTGGAATACTACTGGTGACTTGTGATAATTATGATTATTATTATTGTTGACTAACCCGTGATATTATTGTTATTATTGAGTATCTCCGGGATGGTTCTACCTCCGGGATATTCACTGGGATTGTTTATTTTAAAGCCCTTTATGTGGTGTCGCTCAGACGCCCGACTATGGCATTTATTTTAAAAGCCCTTTATGTGGTGTCGCTCAGACGCCCGACTGTGGCATTTCTTTTAAAGCCCTTTATGTGGTGTCGCTCAGACGCCCGACTGTGGCATTTCTTTTAAAAGCCCTTTATGTGGTGTCGCCAAGACGCCTGACTGTGGCATTGCTTGTTATTTGTTTCATATATTTTTAATACTACTATGTAATTGCATTGTTATAAATAACTTGCTTGCATGCATCAGAGTTTTATTTATCTTTTGTGACTGACGTCATGAGCATAAATATTTTCAGCACATCATGGTTATATTATACCTGTGTTCATAATGTTTGCGAGTACATTCAAAGTACTCACTGCCTTGTCCCTGGCTATTGTCTTGGCCAGATTTTCTTGCACGGAGAAGAGTGACGCGATGACAGCCCCGGAACCTAAGCAATGGAGATAGCAGCCTCGCGAAGATAGGAGTTAACCTGGTCAGCTGTTCCTGTGGGAATTGGAGTCCCATAGACACTGATGATCCACAAACCGCTTCCGCCATCAAACACTAGAAAACATTTGTTGTACTCACAGGCCAGAATGGTCTTGTACTGCATATTTTGTATGTTGCTTGGAATTTCTGTATCAAGTTGGAGCCTCATCAGCTAACAGTAATCCTGGGGCTGATGAGCACGACGGTCTTTTCTGGAAATCTATTACCCGGAAAACCGGTCGTGACAGAAAAGGGGAGTTCATTAATAAGAAAATGCCCCTATTTGTGCTTCTATGGATAACCGAAATTTTTACCTTATAGTTCGGATCTGCGGCCTTCTCAGATGAGTTCGTCTTCGGGGGATCTTCGTCCGGAGATGATGGAGAGCGAAACGCCTCTGTCTGCTGCGCCGTCGGACAGGGCAGACGAGCCTGAAGTATCGTCCCGGAGGGTATCCCAGAGTCCGGTGGGGCCGGAGAGTTCGGTGCCAACTAGTGTCCGGCCGGGGGAGCTGAAGGATCTGCTTGAGAGGGCATCCATCTCAGAAGATCACCGTGCTTTGATGAGTATGGTGATTGGAAGGATTTCGTCCGCCGAAAGCAGATTGCATAATGCCGTCAGGAGTTTGCTGGAAGGATTTGAGGTACGCAGGAACGACGCACCTTTTTGACAGTTTTGCACATAGAAGTGCGCCCTGTATAGATAGTAGCCCCTGAGACTCGGTAGGTTGTCGAAAGCGACAGCGTGCCGAGGATCAAAATAGCAGGTATTGAATGTCGCCCTTCCTATGCAGGTGGCGGATAGTCCGAGGGCTAGCCGGACTATTGGAGTTGCCGAGTTAATGCGGCAACTCGATGTGGCGGATGCGGACATCGCGCTTGTCAACCGGCGACTTGACGAGTCGCAAGGTAAATGAATTCTCCGCAGTCACTTATGTAAGGGAGTCAAAGCCCGCTTCTGACAATATATATGCTGTGATATAGACGGTGCTGCTGCTGTGGAGAGCCTTCGGGCCGAGCTTGCTCAATCTAAGGAGCGAGCCCGAAGGAGTGATGCGGCTGCCTCGAGGGCGGCCGAGGAGTTGAAAGCCGAAAAGGCTGCACACTGCCTAAGCAGATAAAAGATGGCCGAATTGGCCGTGAAATTGAAGGATGCTGCCGACCGCAACGAGGCTCTTGAAAAGGAGCGCCTATCGGAGCGGGAAGACCTGGGGAAGGCCACCGCCGAGGCCAAGGATGCCCGTTCTGCATTGCGGGCTATGAAGGAGGAGCTGCGCCAGGCCGGAGATATTGTGGCTGGCAGGCCTTTTCTGTTGCGTCGCCGGTTTACGGATCCAAAGTATGCGCAAGTTGGCCAGCTGTGGGGTCCGGAGGATCCATATATGGACTTAGCGGCAAGTGCGGCTGATGCCGTTGTGCACTTCCGGAGCCAGAAGGATCACAAGACGGAAGAGCTATTTTGGTCTCAATTCCATAGTCCGGATCGTTCACTTCCGTTGACCGATCCGTTGGCCGAATGGGCTGAGCTAAACAGATTGTCCGGACTTGCCATGACTGATATCGTGGCTCATGTCTGGCCAGAGAGGCCCAAGGCGACGAGCTATTTTGGCTTATTGCAGCAATTTCTTGGAGCGGTGCCGCATATCAAGGAGATGAAGTGGTCGGCCTGCATAGAAGGTGCGCGGATGGCCCTTGCCCGTGTGAAGACACATTGGACAGAGATGGATGCCACCGCTATTGCAGCCCAGGGTTCGGACGAAAGCCGGTTACCCGCCGAGCACTATTTTGGGGAAGTTATGCGTGGCGCTCGTGTAATAGAGTCGCAGTGCTCGAAAAATGTCACATTCAAATGAACGTTTTATCTTGTAAAACAATGATTATGTTGTAATCGCTTTTTATACTTGTGCATTCCAAGTATTAAAATATCTCCTATGCGGCCGTTTATGTATACGTTTGTATAACCTGAAAGATTGCAGTCTTCGGCTTCAGCCCCCACGCACAAGGTGCGGGGGTGTTCGCAAAAAATAGCGCGTTTTCACACTTAATCCGACGTCTCGGTCCTGTTAAGGAGGTGGTAGCGTAGCAAATGAGGCAATCCGGACTATGATGCTTTAGCACTTTCACTTAGCCAGTGGAGTTCGAGGGTGGGGCTACGATATAGCCCCTTGGGGCACCGCGCTTCTCCGAATGCGGGGCGCGTGTGTGCCTGACCGGGAAACGGTCCTTCGTCAAAGCGGGGAATTCTAAACATTCCGGTACTTGATCGAGTGGTTGACCAGTCTCTCGCTGTATCATGACAGTCAGTTTTCGGCTTTCTCTACTGAGGTGCTCGCCCAGCCGAACTGGGGCACAATCACAGTAGTTCTCCTTGTGCCGCGTTAGCCGATGATACGGAACGTAAGGCAGCAAATCACAGGAGCCGGGCAAACCCAACATTTGACCGAAGACATGATTCGAAGCTGATGCGTATAAGGCCTAACTCGAGACACCGAACACTCCCTAAGGTGTTCGGTGTTTGTAATAATGGGCAGAACAATGCCCTAAGCCCCTAGTGTCCAGGTACGGGCATGGTCCTCTGACGCGGTCGATGCCAAAATGTCAGGCTCCGCTTTGGTTATAATGAGAAACTAAGGGATTATAACAACAAGAGACAGTAAAAAAGGTTTACGCAGGGTCTTAATCTGAAAAGAATCCTCGCGACGGTTCCCTACTACACGTCTGCGCCTGTGTCTCCATTGTGATGTTATCCTGGACGGCTGTGCACGTTGTTCATATGTAAAAAGAGAGGAACTTAGTGTGAAAGAAACTTGTGCATAAAATATATACGAAGGAAGAAATATAAATAAGTAAAGCGGAGTTTGTGTGAACTCGCTGTTTGCTTGTGCGCGCAACCCCTTGTGAAGGGATGTGCGGCTAGGGAGCCCCTAGCTTACTTATGCCGGACTCGTCTGACCATGTCTGGGGTCTTTAAATGACCCTCGCACTGAAATGATGCCACGTGGACCGGGCATCTTGAGTGTAAGAGACGCGTAATGTGGTATGGCGTTGAAGCGGACAAAAGCTTCTCGTCCCAAGAGTGCTTGATAGCTACTTTTAAATGGGACGATATGAAAGATTAGTTTTTCGTGTCGGAAGTTGTTTGGTGATCCGAACACAACTTCTAGTAATAAGGAGCCTGTGCACTTGGCGTAAGGGCCTGGCATCACTCCTTTAAAGGAGGTGCGGCTGTGTCGAATTTTAGTAAGGTCTATCCCCAACTTGCGGATTGTGTTTGGATACAACAGATTTAAGTCACTGCCTCCGTCCATCAGGACTTGTGTAAATTGTAGTCCGTCGATTATAGGATCCAATATCAGGGCAGTCCATCCTGCATTTCGAATGCTTCTGGAATAATCCAGGTGGTCGAAGGTGATTGGTTTTGATGTCCAATCTTGATGTTCCGCTGGGTTGGACCGTGCGAGACCCATTTTAACGGGTGCCGCACTGTTTTTCCGTATTATCACATGAAGTGAATTTACTGCTTTGACCTCTTGTGGGGAATTCTTTTGTTTTCCGGTGCTCTGCTGGTGGGGTTTATCATCTTCGCTTGATGCGTCGAGCCCCTTTTGTTCGGCGTTTAGTCGGCCGGACTGTTTGAAAACCCAACAATCTCAGTGGGTGTGGTTTGCAGGCCTTCTGGGGGTACTGTGGATTTGACATATCTGACCCAAAATTTTGTTTAAGTTGGATAGCTCATCGCTGTTATCCTTAAGAGGCGGTGTTTTGTTGTTTGGCCGCGAGCTTTTGAATCCGGCGTTGACTCCCGTGCTCTTTGGGCTTTTCTCTTTATTCCGGCGCTGCTCTTTTCTGCGCCGTGATTTTCCGTTTCCATCTCTGATCTCGGATGTACTTGGGTCGCTGGTGCTGCATCTTGCTAGCCAGTTATCCTCTCCCGCACAAAAGCGGGTCATGAGGCTTGTTAGCGCGGACATTGTCCTCGGCTTCTCTTGGCCGAGGTGTCTGACGAGCCATTCATCTCGGACGTTGTGTTTAAAAGATGCTAAGGCTTCGGCGTCCGGACAGTCGACTATTTGGTTCTTTTTGGTGAGGAACCTGTTCTAGAATTTGCGCGCTGACTCTCCGGGCTGTTGAGTTATATGACATAGATCATCTGCATCCGGAGGGCGGACATAAGTTTCTTGAAAATTTGCTCTAAACGCGTCCTCGAGCTCTTCCCAACTTCCAACAGTGTTTTCTGGGAGGCTGATGAGCCAATGACGGCTGGCCCTTTGAGCTTGAGGGGTAGGTATTTTATGGCGTGGAGATCCTCTCCTCTAGCCATGTGTATGTGTAGTATATAATCTTCTATCCAGACTCCAGGGTCTGTTGTTCCATCGTAGGCCTCTATGTTTATGGGTTTAAATCCTGCTAGGAATTCATGATCCAGCACCTCATTGGTGAAACATAGTGGGTGTGCGGCGCCCCTGTATTTGGGTGTACCGCTGTCTTCGGACACTTGGCGTGTTGTATTGCTTCCTGGGGCCCTCTTCTTTGGCCCGTAAATGGACCTGGCTGGGCCATCTGTCTTTCCAGGGTCATTAGTAGGTTTATATGCGGTGCCGCTTTCAGATTTTGGCCTATCATCTGGCCGTCTATCCAACCAGGCGGCCTCTTTGTTTTTTGACTCTGGCGGCTCTATGGCCTCCTCATCAAATTCTGGCAGTAGCTTGCGCTTCGGGTAGCTCTTTGATTGATGGCCATTTGTAACACCCCGAGACCGATGCTCCAGAAGACTTCCAGCTACTCCGAGTTTCGTCGTGTGATTTATTTGTTTGATGCATTCATCATTGCGTCATTTGCATTGCATCATGTCATCATGCCATCATCTCATAAATCTTTTGCACCTCAACTAAATAAATTGCATAGATCTTTTGATCTATTTAAATCGAGGGAATTCACGATGGTGATTTCTCTTTATAATATATCCTCCCGATATTAGTGGAGCTATTATAAAATAATCCATTCTTTGGAATCACCATAACACACTTGCAAAATCCCAATGCCCTTTATTATTTCAATTTTGGCCCCTAACTTTGCCATATATCCTTTCGTCATTTTCCGGAGCTCCACCTAAATTCTCAACATTTTTGGACTCTTCTAAATCCGTGCCCTTGTTCAAACCTTTTAAATTAAATTCAAATGACTTTGAATTTAATTCTTGCAATCCATGCCCACTCCTATTTTCTTGGATTAAACTCATTTTTCTGAGTATGAGAAAATTAACTCCTTTCCCAAATTGCTTCTCTAACATCTTGTTTTCTCTCCTTTTCTTTCCTTCTAATTTTTCTCCTCTGTTTTTGGAAGAGAATTAGAGATAGAGAGAGAGAAGGAGCTTTCCAGCCCAGCCCAGCCGACCATTTGGGTCTCCTGTAGCCGGCCCAAGGCCCAGCCGCGCCCCCCTCCTAACCCTAGCCCGATCGAACCCCCTCCCATCGATTCCCATCTCCCCCCGTGCAGCGCCGCCACCCTTCGCCCGATCCCCACCTCTCTCGCTCGCAGTCCCGCTCGGTCCCCCTCGTCTCTTCCTCCCCCCAGCTCTATTCCTTCGTTCTCCCGACCGCATCACCATGGCGCCCGCAGCCATCCTCTCCGCCGCGCCCCTTCCCCTCGTTGACCTCCTGGAGGCCAACTCCGGCGGCCCCGTCGCCTCTGCGCGCGATCCCCTCGCCGCCCTCCTCCTTGGTCCGGCCCGACGCCGCCCCGTCTCCGCTCGCCGCGCCCTGCTTCTCCTCCCGAGCGCCCCCACTCCACCTTGCCCTGTCGTCCCCGTGCCAGGACCTCCTCGCCCTTCTCCTCGCCCTGTGCGCCCGACGCTGCTGCTCTGCTCCACTCCGCCGCCCCTGCTCCGTCCAGCAAGCGCGCCGCCGCTGCCCTCCTCTGTCCGTCTCCATGCGCCTCACCTACTGCTTGCCTATGTCGCGAGTGCCTAGTCGAGTTCGTGGTTTACCTGGGACCGACCATTAGCTTCGCACGCACGACCTACTGACCTCGTCTCCCTCCTGCCCTGCTGCTGCCTCCAAGCACCATCGATGCATCTACGTGGTTAGCACCGTCGTCAAATCGCCTTGGGTCACCTTCAGAAGTGGCACGGCAAGTGCACCGATGACCCTTGAAAACCCCCAAGTGTACCTCTACCGCCGCTGCGGGATTCGCCAAGTACCAGGATGACGACGACTCGTCAAGTTCGTCTACGTGCGTGTACCACTACCGTCGCTGAGGACCCATGCAGCGCAAGCAAAAAGTTCCACTACGTCGCCACGTGAACAACGACTTCCACTACGCCGTGTACGACTACTTCCCACGACGACCCGTGAACGTCTACCTCCACTACGGCCCGTGAACGACTACTTCCCTTGACGAACGCGAACCGTCCCGTTTGAACGCTTCAAAGGTATAACCCGAGACGACCGCCGAGATGCCCTTCCGAGAACGAATGTTTACGATGCATGAGATGCTCACGCTTGCACCGTGTCCGAGTTGTCTTTGCTCGTTCCTTTTTTCCCATGCCATTGACACGTGGGAACCCGGAATCCGGGATCACCCCACCATCCTTGCATGACACGTCACGCCTCCTTTTGCACCGGTATCTCCGTGAGCTACCGGAACCGATATGATGCCGTGGCATCATTTTCGGATATGTTGTCGTGGCACCATTTCCTTTTCGCCGCCGTGGCACCCTTTTCGTTTCGCCGCCGTGGCACCCTTTTGTTCCGCCATGGCGACAAATGCTTCATAACATGCTCATGTCAACATTTTCATAAAATTGCATAAAACTTGCATATGTCATCCGCATCATGATAACAACAATTAAAATGTTTTAAACTTGTTGTTGCATTAAATTGCTAAATGACATGAGGATTTTCCGGAATTATCATTTGTTGTTTCCGGCCTCATTTAAACTTGCCTAAATATGTAGTTTAACTATGTTTCACCTCTTGCCATGTTTAACAACATTTAATATTGTTGAGTAGCTCATAATGAGAGAGAACTAAATAATTGATGTGGTGTTTCGTTAATATGCAACTCGTTGCATATTGAGCTCCACTTAACTTCTAGTGTTGTTTGTGCATATTGCCATGCCATGCCTCATTAAACCGGTCATGCATCATACTTGTTTGTGCATCATGTCATGTTTATGCTTGTGCATTTACTATGTTGTTGTTTCTTTCCGGGTTGCTTCTCTCGTTAGCTTCGGTTTCGTTCCGGAGATGTGAGGATTTGTTCGACTTCGTCCGTTTGTCTTCTTCATGGACTCGTTCTTCTTCCTTGCGGGATCTCAGGCAAGATGACCATACCCTCGAAATCAGTACTATCTTTGCTATGCTAGTTTGCTCGCTCTTTTGCTATGCCAATGCTACGATGCCTACCATTTGCTTGTCAGCCTCCCAAATTGCCATGAACCTCTAACCTTTGACACCATTCCTACCAAACCGTTGTTTGGCTATGTTACCGCTTTGCTCAGCCCCTCTTATAGCGTTTCTAGCTGCAGGTGAAGTTGAAGATTGCTCCATGGTGGACAGGGTTTATGTTGGGATATCACAATATCTCTTATATTATTAATGCATCTATATATTTGATAAAGGGTGGAAGGCTCGGCCTTATGCCTGGTGTTTTGTTCCACTCTTGCCGCCCTAGTTTCCGTCATACCGGTGTTATGTTCCCGGATTTGGCATTCCTGACGCGGTCGGATGATTTATGGGACCCCCCTGACAGTTCGCTTTGAATAAAACTTGTCCAGCAAGGCCCAACCTTGGTTTTACCATTTGCCTCACCTAGCCCTTTTTTTTCCCTTGGGTTTCCGGAGCCCGAGGGTCATCTTTATTTTAGCCCCCCCCCCCGGGCTAGTGCTCCTTCGAGTGTTGGTCCGAAACGGGCAGACTGCGGGGCCCCCTCGGGGCAACTCGAGGTCTGGTTTTACTCGTAGGCTGACCTATCCGGTGTGCCCTGAGAACGAGGTACGTGCGACTCCTATCGGGATTTGTCGGTGCATCGGGCGGCTTTGCTGGTCTTGTTTTACCATTGTCGAAATGTCTTGATGTACCGGGATACCGAGTCTGATCGGAGTGTCTTGGGTGAAGGTCTATTCCTTCGTTGATCGCGAGAGCTTGTCATGGGCTAAGTTGGGACACCCCTGCAGGGTATAAACTTTCGAGAGCCGTGCCCGCGGTTATGTGGCAGATGGGAATTTGTTAATGTCCGGTTGTAGAAAACCCGAAGTTGACCTTAATTAAAATACATCAACCGTGTGTGTAACCGTGATGGTCTCTTTCCGGCGGAGTCCGGGAAGTGAACACGGTGTTGGAGTTATGCTTGACACAGGTTGCTATAGGATCACTTCTTGATCATACTTTTATCGATCGTGCTTTGCCTTCTCTTCTCGCTCTCATTTGCGTATGTTAGCCACCATTTATGCTAGTCGCTTGCTGCAGCTCCACCTCATGCCTTTACCTTACCCATGAGCTTAAATAGTCTTGATCTCGCGGGTGCGAGATTGCTGAGTCCTCGTGACTCACCAGATACTTCCAAAACCAGTTTGCAGGTGCCGATGTTACCGAGCAGGTG
This sequence comes from Triticum dicoccoides, assembly GCF_002162155.2. NCBI lineage: Eukaryota > Viridiplantae > Streptophyta > Magnoliopsida > Poales > Poaceae > Triticum > Triticum dicoccoides. The sequence goes on along the minus strand of NC_041385.1, from coordinate 214,797,794 downwards.
ACGCAACCAAGCTTAAGGAGGAGCTCGCTGAAGATCTTGCCCTTTGTGTTGTTTTGTTCTAGTTGATCAGTAGTGGAGCCCAGTTGGGGTCGATCGGGGACCTTTGTCGCATTTGGGGTTCTTCTTTTATTTTGGTTCCGTAGTCGGACCCTGATTGTATCTGGATGATGTAATGCTTTATTCATGTAATTGTGTGAAGTGGCGATTGTAAGCCAACTATGTATCTCTTTCCCTTATGTATTACATGGGTTGTGCGAAGATTACCTCACTTGCGACATTGCTTTCAATGTGGTTATGCCTCTAAGTCATGCTTCGACACGTGGGAGATATAGCCGCATCGAGGGCGCTACAAGTTGGTAATCAGAGCCTTCCCCGACCTTAGGAGCCCCACTGCTTGATCGGTTTTAGCGGCCAAGTTGTGTCTAGAAAAATGTTTTGAGTCATTTAGGATTATATATATCGGAGAGTTAGGAATTCTTTTTACTCCTCAGTCCGTTCGTCGCTCTGGTGAGGTATCCTGACGTAGAGTTTTGACTCTTCTCTTCTCAAATTTCACTATATTTTTTTTAGGATCACGCGGGTATCTTAGAATCGTTCCGATGGTTTTATGATGACAACATTGTCTTGGTTGCCTCCCGTCAGCAGGGTTTTTTTACTGGAGGTGTCCCGGGGAGTTGAGCTCCGAGGTGTTGTCGTCATAATTTTATCGTTGCAGTTCTGGAATACCTGAGTTTAGTACGCCGACATCGAAAATCTCTTTTATGCAGTTCGTTGGTGAGATAACCCCGCTAACCCAGTACTGAGGTGAGTAAGGGAGTATTGCCATGACTCGTATAACGGATGCTTTTCGAAGGTTGAGGTAGACGATTTCTGAAGGTTTCTTGGTTATGTGTTGAAGGATGGATACAGCTGGATGTAGGATTTGTTAGTTTGGGTGAGATATTATGCTTCCCCTGTATCCCCAACACCAGATTGCATAACCAGAAAGTTTCGGGAGTTTTATAGGTGGGAATTCAAGTAGCTCCTAGAATATATTTTCGACAGATGCATGATATGTGATTGGGTAAATCTCTATCATATGTGTTTGTTCCGGCTTATTCTGCAAGCCAAATCCTTTGTTTTGTGTTATTTGTGGTATTCGAGTTGCTTAGAAGTCAAATGTTGAATCCATACCTTTTCCTAAATGGTGTTCTCATATTTCTATGTGAATACTAATCCTTCTTGATCATCGAGATCGTCATGTCAATTCTTTTCCAACCGGTGCGCTTCTCTTCGAGATGATCCCATCATTCTCCCCATCCGCAAGATCAATTCTAAGTTTTCTCAACGGTGTTTCTTTTGTTCATCCCAAGTTGTCTTTGTTTTCCCCACCCTCCCACCCTTTTCTTCAAGGACTCATTTATTTTAACCAAGTATCCTTTTATTTTTGTGGAGTTTCTCCATTCTTTTCCGTCAATGTTCTTACCCGGTGATTTCCCATGAAGATGCTCAACAGTTTCAAGTTCATCATCCTTCATTGTTGTTTCTTCTCCGGTGGATCCAATTCAAGCTTTCAGTGTTGATAATATTCCTTTCCTCGTGTCAAATGCTTTCTCATGCCGGTGCACCTCTTAATCATTCACTTCTTCCTATTCATTTGTTCTGGAGTGCTGAAGATATCTTGGAAGATTTGTGTTTCCATTCTTAATCCGTTCAAGCCATTTGGAGATTGTTATCTCATTCAAGCCATTTAATCCAACCGGTGCAATTTCTCTTTAAAATCATTTTCAACGGTGTTTTCTTTTGAGTGGGCCCTAACCCACATTTCTTTTCCCAGGATCTTACCTGACTCTTCTATTTTCCCAGAGCTATCCTAAATTCTTCTCCAAGTTTGACGTAAGAATGAGTTGTCATCAGTCAAATGCTTTTCTCCAAGATGTTTCAAATTCTTTTCATAGTTGGCTCAACCCCTTCGCTTTTGATTCTTCCGGTGTGCCTCAATAATTCTTGGTGGTGTTTCTCGTTGTCATCTCATCATTTGAAGACCGAAGAAGAGTTCCTCCTTAATCTTGCTCTATTCTCTTCAAGATTCATGGTGCTAGCTTGTTGCCATCCTCTCATAATTGTTTTCAATTGTGAGAATCTTTTTCACCCATCCGGAGCATTTTAGGAGTCTTTTCAGTTCCATTCTTTGAAACCCATCATCTCAGTATTATTCATTCAAGCTTTCAGCTCTCGTTCTCCAAATCATACCGGTGCATCATTCAAGTATTCTCTAATCAGCTAGTGATCTATTCGTTCATTTGTATTTAAATTCCCTCAAGTATCTTCATTCGTTTTCCAATTCTTCCTGGTGAATTGTGCCTTTGCTACGTTCAATTTCAATTCTTACGGTGGTTCGTTCAAGAGTTCTCTTTCTTGTTATCATATCAATTCATTCGTTCTTTCCAAATCCTACCGGTGGTTCGTTGAAGACCTTCTCAAGTTTTGATATATCTCTTTTAATCCTTTCTACGAGAATAAGTAGTATGCCAAATCCGTTGCTTCTCATCAATTTAAATTGGTGAAGGATACGCATAACGTAATTCTTATTATTGTTTCATCCAAGTGATCTAAGTTGTTCATCATGTCACATTTCTCGGTTATATCATTTCAAAGCTTCATCTTATCACTGCAAGGCTTCACCTTGTGTTTTCAACTTCTCTTTCTTTTATCATCCTTTTTTTAACCGGAGTTCTTCATGGAGGCTCTACAAGGTGCTTCGTCAAGGTTTCCTTTCATTCTTCAATTGTTCTTCAAGATTTCTCTCGAAGTTATGATCCGCCAAGCTATACTCTAAAGATAAACATGGTGCTCAACACATGTTTTGTTTTGAGGAGTTCAAGCATTCTTCATCTTGCATTTCGAAGTGCAATTCTTTCTACCTTATCTCTTGAGGTGGTGTTATGCCATTCTAGACAATTCCCTTCGTGTTTCATGATTCACAAGTTTTCAAGAATGACATATTTTAAACCCATCATTTTCTTCCTTGGAGTTGTCTTGGTATAGGTTTCACCTAAAGCATTCCCTAAGTAATGTTGCTAATTGTGGTGCCTATTGATAATCCAAGTTTCCTCCTATTCTCTCATTAAAAGGAGTTTTCATCTCCTTGTTGATCTCAATCCAATTAACTGTTTACATCAGTGGCCGGTTGTCACATCATCATTTTGAGATGTCTGCCATAAGCCCACAACAAGCTTGTGCTTTTCATTGTTGGTTTTCCAACAACTCCGTTCAATTATTCTTTGCAAGGATGCTTTCCAAGTTCACTTGGGGCAAAAGTTGTCATTTTCTTCTCCGTCCCTTTATCCCAACGGGCTAACTTCTATTCTTTCGTTACGGAGGCATTGTGATGTTGCTCTTTTCACTCATCACCTCATTTTGTCAAGATCATGTTATTTTCTTGCTTATCCATTTAACCGGAGTGTTGTGTTCTCATTCAAGTTCTTTCATCTTATCAAGTTTTCCCTCCTTCCTCAACTGGAGAGCTGTCTGAAATCCTTCTTACCCATTGTGCCATTCTTTCAATAATTCCGGATGCAGTGTGTTGTTGATTTCATTATGTATCCTCTCATCTTGTCAAGTTCATGTTCAATTCCTTCCATTTACAGTCGGAGTGCTGCCCAAATTATATCAATCTTATTCCTTCTCTATCTAGTTTTAACCGGAGTGGTTTCAATATCTATCTTATCACTAAACCTCTTGGTTCTCGTCGTATCCCTTGTTCCTCTTTTCTGACGGAGTGTTTTCAACTTTGTTCATCTTCGTTGTTCTCTTTCATTCATTTTGCTCAACCTCTCAAGGTTCATGGTATCACTCAGTTTGTCGAAGAAGCAACTTAGTTCTACCTCTTCTCTTCCTCTTCTGTTTCTCTCCGGTGCCATCCTAGACTCGGGACGAGATCCTCTCGTAGTGGTGGAGTGTTGTAACACCCCGAGACCGACGCTCCAGAAGACTTCCAGCTACTCCGAGTTTCGTCGTGTGATTTATTTGTTTGATGCATTCCTCATTGCGTCATTTGCATTGCATCATGTCATCATGCCATCATCTCATAAATCTTTTGCACCTCAACTAAATAAATTTCATAGATATTTTGATCTATTTAAATCGAGGGAATTCACGATGGTGATTTCTCTTTATAATATATCCTCCCGATATTAGTGGAGCTATTATAAAATAATCCATTCTTAGGAATCACCATAACACACTTGCAAAATCCCAATGCCCTTTATTATTTCAATTTTTGGCCCCTAACTTTGCCATATATCCTTTCGTCATTTTCCGGAGCTCCACCTAAATTCTCAACATTTTTGGACTCTTCTAAATCCGTGCCCTTGTTCAAACCTTTTAAATTAAATTCAAATGACTTTGAATTTAATTCTTGCAATCCATGCCCACTCCTATTTTCTTGGATTAAACTCATTTTTCTGAGTCTGAGAAAATTAACTCCTTTCCCAAATTGCTTCTCTAACATCTTGTTTTCTCTCCTTTTCTTTCCTTCTAATTTTTTCCTCTGTTTTTGGAAGAGAATTAGAGATAGAGAGAGAGAAGGAGCTTTCCAGCCCAGCCCAGCCGACCATTTGGGTCTCCTGTAGCCGGCCCAAGGCCCAGCCGCGCCCCCCTCCTAACCCTAGCCCGATCGAACCCCCTCCCATCGATCCCCATCTCCCCCCCGTGCAGCGCCGCCACCCTTCGCCCGATCCCCACCTCTCTCGCTCGCAGTCCCGCTCGGTCCCCCTCGTCTCTTCCTCCCCCCAGCTCTATTCCTTCGTTCTCCCGACCGCATCACCATGGCGCCTGCAGCCATCCTCTCCGCCGCGCCCCTTCCCCTCGTTGACCTCCAGGAGTCCAACTCCGGCGGCCCCGTCGCCTCTGCGCGCGATCCCCTCGCCGCCCTCCTCCTTGGTCTGGCCCGACGCCGCCCCGTCTCCGCTCGCCGCGCCCTGCTTCTCCTCCCGATCGCCCCCGCTCCACCTCACCCTGCCGTCCCCGTGCCAGGACCTCCTCGCCCTTCTCCTCGCCCTGTGCGCCCGACGCTGCTGCTCTGCTCCACTCCGCCGCCCCTGCTCCGTCCAGCAAGCACGCCGCCGCTGCCCTCCTCTGTCCGTCTCCATGCGCCTCACCTACTGCTTGCCTATGTCGCGAGTGCCTCGTCGAGTTCGTGGTTTACCTGGGACCGACCATTCCCTTTGCAGGCACGACCTACTGACCTCGTCTCCCTCCTGCCCTGCTGCTGCCTCCAAGCACCATCGATGCATCTACATGGTTAGCACCGTCGTCAAATCGCCTTGGGTCACCTTCAGAAGTGGCACGACAAGTGCAGCGATGACCCATGAAAACCCCCAAGTGTACCTCTACCGCCGCTGCGGGATTCGCCAAGTACCAGGATGACGACGACTCGTCATGTTCGTCTACGTGCGTGTACCACTACCGTCGCTGAGGACCCATGCAGCGCAAGCACCAAGTTCCACTACGTCGCCACGTGAACAACGACTTCCACTATGCCGTGTACGACTACTTCCCACGACGACCCGTGAATGTCTACCTCCACTACGGCCCGTGAACGACTACTTCCCTCGACGAACGCGAACCGTCCCATTTGAACGCTTCAAAGGTATAACCCGAGACGACCGCCGAGATGCCCTTCCGAGAACGAATGTTTACGATGCATGAGATGCTCACGTTTGCACCGTGTCGGAGTTGTCTTTGCTCGTTCCTTGTTTCCCATGCCATTGACCCATGGGAACCCGGAATCCGGGAGCACCCCACCATCCTTGCATGACACGTCACGCCTCCTTTTGCACCGGTATCTCCGTGAGCTACCAGAACCGATATGATGCAGTGGCATCATTTTCGGATATGTTGCCGTGGCACCATTTCCTTTTTGCCGCCGTGGCACCCTTTTTGTTTCGCCGCCGTGGCACCCTTTTGTTCCGCCATGGCGACAAATGCTTCATAACATGCTCATGTCAACATTTTCATAAAATTGCATAAAACTTGCATATGTCATCCGCATCATGATAACAACAATTAAAATGTTTTAAACTTGTTGTTGCATTAAATTGCTAAATGACATGAGGATTTTTCGGAATTATCGTTTGTTGTTTCCGGCCTCATTTAAACTTGCCTAAATATGTAGTTTAATTATGCTTCACCTCTTGCCATGTTTAACAACATTTAATATTGTTGAGTAGCTCATAACGAGAGAGAACTAAATAATTGATGTGGTGTTTCGTCAATATGCAACTCGTTGCATATTGAGCTCCACTTAACTTGTAGTGTTGTTTGTGCATATTGCCATGCCATGCCTCATTAAACCGGTCATGCATCATACTTGTTTGTGCATCATGCCATGTTTATTCTTGTGCATTTACTATGTTGTTTGTTTCTTTCTGGGTTGCTTCTCTCGTTAGCATCGGTTTCGTTCCGGAGATGTGAGGATTTGCTCGACTTCGTCCGTTTGTCTTCTTCATGGACTCGTTCTTCTTCCTTGCGGGATCTCAGGCAAGATGACCATACCCTCGAAATCACTACTATCTTTGCTATGCTAGTTTGCTCGCTCTTTTGCTATGCCAATGCTACGATGCCTACCATTTGCTTGTCAGCCTCCCAAATTGCCATGAACCTCTAACCTTTGACACCATTCCTAGCAAACCGTTGTTTGGCTATGTTACCACTTTGCTCAGCCCCTCTTATAGCGTTGCTAGCTGCAGGTGAAGTTGAAGATTGCTCCATGGTGGACAGGGTTTATGTTGGGATATCACAATATCTCTTATATTATTAATGCATCTATATATTTAGTAAAGGGTGGAAGGCTCGGCCTTATGCCTGGTGTTTTGTTCCACTCTTGCCGCCCTAGTTTCCGTCACACCGGTGTTATGTTCCCGGATTTTGCGTTCCTTACGCGGTCGGGTGATTTATGTGACCCCCCTGACAGTTCGCTTTGAATAAAACTTGTCCAGCAAGGCCCAACCTTGGTTTTACCATTTTCCTCACCTAGCCCTTTTTTTTCCCTTCGGTTTCCGGAGCTCGAGGGTCATCTTTATTTTAGCCCCCCCCCGGGCCAGTGCTCCTTCGAGTGTTGGTCCGAAACGGGCAGACTGCGGGGCCCCCTCGGGGCAACTCGAGGTCTGGTTTTACTCGTAGGCTGACCTATCCGGTGTGTCCTGAGAACGAGGTACGTGCGACTCCTATCGGGATTTGTCGGCGCATCGGGCGGCTTTGCTGGTCTTGTTTTACCATTGTCGAAATGTCTTGATGTACCAGGATACCGAGTCTGATCGGAGTGTCTTGGGTGAAGGTCTATTCCTTCGTTGAACGCGAGAGCTTGTTATGGGCTAAGTTGGGACATCCCTGCTGGGTATAAACTTTCGAGAGCCGTGCCCGCGGTTATGTGGCAGATGGGAATTTGTTAATGTTCGGTTGTAGAAAACCCGAAGTTGACCTTAATTAAAATACATCAACCGTGTGTGTAACCGTGATGGTCTCTTTCCGGCGGAGTCCGGGAAGTGAACACGGTGTTGGAGTTATGCTTGACGCAGGTTGCTATAGGATCACTTCTTGATCATACTTTTATCGACCGTGCTTTGCCTTCTCTTCTCGCTCTCATGTGCGTATGTTAGCCACCATTTATGCTAGTCGCTTGCTGCAGCTCGACCTCATGCCTTTACCTTACCCATGAGCTTAAATAGTCTTGATCTCGCGGGTGCGAGATTGCTGAGTCCTCGTGACTCACCAGATACTTCCAAAACCAGTTTGCAGGTGCCGATGTTACCGAGCAGGTGACGCAACCAAGCTCAAGGAGGAGCTCGCTGAAGATCTTGCCCTTTGTGTTGTTTCGTTCTAGTTGATCAGTAGTGGAGCCCAGTTGGGGTCGATCGGGGACCTTTGTCGCATTTGGGGTTCTTCTTTTATTTTGGTTCCATAGTCGGACCCTGATTGTATCTGGATGATGTAATGCTTTATTCATGTAATTGTGTGAAGTGGCGATTGTAAGCCAACTATGTATCTCTTTCCCTTATGTATTACATGGGTTGTGCGAAGATTACCTCACTTGCGACATTGCTTTCAATGCGGTTATGCCTCTAAGTCGTGCTTCGACACGTGGGAGATATAGCCGCATCGAGGGCGTTACACCATTGCCGTATTTGTCTGCGGTTTTGAGCACTTTGCTCCACCTCATTCTGAGTGTATCTTCCGCTGTTTTGAGCTTCCGTTTTTCTTTCTTCAAGCTTCTTGCGGTGGCGACGAGTCTTTTCCGAAGGTTTTTATTTTCCGGCGGTGTGTCCGACGTGAGGTCGTCTGGACTGTTGTTTTCGCCGGGCCTGGATTGATTATCCGACTGGTCCTGTTCGGACGGGTGCTTGTCTGCGTGTTTGCCGTCCCCTGGTTTGCCCTGCTGTATTGCTGGGTCATTAGGAGCGCTGTTGTTGTCGAGGCGGGACTTAGTGCGGCGTCTGCGTCGCTGTTTTGTTTGTTTGTCGGCGGGATTATCTTCTGCCGCGCCCCGTTGGTCCTCGTTATCGCTTCCTTTTGGGGTATCCACCATGTATACGTCGTATGACGAGGTGGTCTTCCCTTGCCCTGTAGGCGCTGGTTCTTGTTCGTCTCCGGCATCGTCGTCCATAACGTCGATGTCTTCGGAGTCATAGTTTAGCATGTCAGTTAAATCATTGACAGTGGCTACAAAGTGGGAGGTGGGTGGGCTCTGAATTTCTTCGTCGTCCGTATCCCAACCATCCTGGCCATAATCCGGCCAGGGCTCTCCCGATAGCGAGAGATGCTTTAGCGAATTTAGGATGTCGCCAAAGGGCGAGTGTTGGAAGATGTCCGCGGCGGTGAATTCCATAAGCGGCGCCCAATCAGATTCGATTTCCAGGGGCGTGGGAGGTCCGGAGTCCGGCACCTCGGAGTCACGAGCTTCGCGAGGGACAATGCTAGTGTTCGGCTCCATCGCCGTAGAAGTTGAAGCCCCCGAGGTGGTGTCCATCCACCTGTCCTCGATCTGGGCGATCGGCTCCGGGCTAAGGGCTGGAGCGGATTCATGTGCGGCCACCAAGGCACTGTTCGGCGGCAGAGCTAGATCATGCCCATCGTAACAGTGCAGCGTGCTTGGCTGTGGCTCTAGCCCGTCGAAGATCAAGTCCCCGCGGACGTCGGCTGTGAAGTTTAGGCTTCCGAATCTGACCTGATGGCCAGGGGCGTAGCTTTCGATCTGCTCCAGATGGCCAAGTGAATTAGCCCGCAGTGCGAAGCCGCCGAATACGAAGATCTGTCCGGGGAGAAAAGTCTCACCCTGGACAGCGTTGTTGATTGAAGACGCCATCGAGCCTATCGGTGACGACACAGAGGAACTCTCAATGAAAGCACCAATGTCGGTGTCAAAACCGGCGGATCTCGGGTAGGGGGTCCCGAACTGTGCGTCTAGGCGGATGGTAACAGGAGACAAGGGACACGATGTTTTACCCAGGTTCGGGCCCTCTTGATGGAGGTAAAACCCTACGTCCTGCTTGATTAATATTGATGATATGGGTAGTACAAGAGTGGATCTACCACGAGATCAAGGAGGCTAAACCCTAAAGCTAGCCTATGGTATGATTGTTGTAATGTATGTTGTGTCCTACGGACTAAAGCCCTTCGATTTATATAGACACCGGAGAAGGCTAGGGTTACACAGAGTCGGTTACAATGGTAGGAGATCTACATATCCATATCGCCAAGCTTGCCTTCCACGCCAAGGAAAGTCCCATACGGACACGGGACGGAGTCTTCAATCTTGTATCTTCATAGTCTTGGAGTCCGGCGGACGATGATAGTCCGGCTGTCTGGACACCCCCTATTCCAGGACTCCCTCAGGTAGGCTGCGGAATGGTGTATAAAACAGATTTAATGCTCGTAATGGAGACCACCTGGATACTCGTCGTAGCCTTTCTCCTTTCCTGGCTGTTGCATCATGAGTTCGGCAGGTCTATTGCCGGACAAGGCCTCTGGTGAACGGAGTCCTGTGGATAAGAAAAAGAGAAAAAAATGGAAAAAAAAAGATGACAAACTTGGGAGCCCCTGGTGTGGTTAAGCCGCATTCTGGGCCTGTCGTGGTCGTGCCCCTCCCCCTATGCCCACGGTATCTCCAGAGTGTAATGATGTACGCGAAGGACCAGTCTTGCAACTTTGCAAGGGCTGGGGTTGGGGCGCATTGCTACGTGTGGTCGGAATGTGCCAGGTGGTCGTGTTGTAGGTTACTCCGGGCGCATTTAGCCGTGTCCGGTCGCTTAACGGCCGGACTCGAGAATTGCCTTAAGAGGCTGCATTGTACTTCTGCCGCGAGAGCCGCTGTGTGTTCCTCCGTTCGGAGGGAGCGTTCCGTGTTTCCGTTGACCGTGATGACTCCTGGAGGGCCTAGCATTTTGAGCTTGAGGTATGCGTAGTGCGGCACCGCGTTGAAATTTGCAAACGCGGTCCATCCGAGCAGAGCATGATAGCCGCTGCGGAACGGAACTATGTCGAAGATTAACTCCTCGCTTCGGAAGTTATCCAGGCATCCGAAGACCACTTCTAGTGTAACTGAGCCTATACAATTGGCCTCTACACCTGGTATGACGCCTTTGAAGGTCGTCTTTGTGGGTTTAATCCTTGAGGGGTCTATGCCCATCTTGCGCACTGTATCCTGATAAAGCAGGTTCAGGCTGCTGCCACCGTCCATCAGGACTCTGGTGAGGTGAAATCCATCGACGATTGGGTCTAAAACCAACATGGCGAATCCGCCGTGGCGGATGCTGGTGGGGTGGTCCCTTCGATCAAAAGTGATCGGGCAGGGGGACCATGGGTTGAGCTTCGGGGCGACTGGCTCCATCGCATATACGTCCCTGAGTGCACGCTTCCGCGCCCTCTTGGGTATGTGGGTTGCCTATATCATGTTCACCGTCCGCACTTGTGGGGGGAAACCCTTCTGTCCTCTATTGTTTGGCGGTCGGGTTTCTTCTTCGTCATTGCTATGCAGCCCCTTGTCATTGTTTTCGGCCATTAGCTTGCCTGCCTGCTTGAATACCCAACAGCCTCTGTTGGTGTGATTAGCTGGCTTTTGGGGGGTGTCGTGTTGAAAGTGCAATCTTGCTCTTAAAAAGTATTTTTGATATTGATGACAAACTTACATATAGGGGACTAACCTTGTTTGCTAAGTATATACACAGGCCGTCTGTCCTCTGGGTTTCTTTAGTAAGCATCATGATCACATCATATGAGATTTTACTCATGCTAATTATCAATGAGGAAAGGAGCAAACCAAGATGAAGTATTGTGCTCTTTTCGTATTTCTTGAGTAATAGGAACCCCGCACTATTAAGAGGGGATCCGAAGTGTAGGGTCAAGACTTGCTCACTTTTTTGTCTCTTAAACAACTCTACCACAATAGACTAAAAAACCCTAGCAATATCACTTAGCCAAAACATACCACCATATCCTAGCCGGATCATCCGGATGGATACCCAGATCATCCGGGCTTTACCTGGATCAGCCGGACCCTGCACCGGATCATCCGGATAATTGGTGCCCTTCTTTACAGAACGGGATGGCTGAAGCCGGATCATCCGGACGTTCCTCCGGATCATCCGGGCTGTTCCCCGGATCGTCCGGATCCTCCTCCAGATCGTCCGGATACCCGTGCCCATTTTTCACAGAAGCGATTTGATTGTAGCCGGATCGTCTGGCCAGCCATCCGGATCATCCGGGGCATGTCCGGATCATCCGGGCTTGCCTCCGGATTATCCGGGCTGCTCGCAACTAGGCTGAAACCACCTGCATCCGGATCATCCGAACAAAGGTCCGGATCATCCGGATGGTGTCCCAGATCATCCGGGGTGGTCAACTTATGTCCAAACGGCTCTATTCTGGACACTGGTATATATAGCACCTTACCCCTTCGGGATAAGGTTGAACACTACACACAAACACGCCTCCAGAACACCAGTGCTTTCCCTCTCTTGCTCACACACTAAATCCCAGATCCCGGTTTGATTCTTGAGAGTTTTGAAGAGTTGTTCCAATCAAAAGAAAGATCTCCTTCCTCCCCTTCTTGTGACCAAAGCAAATCGAAGTTTGAGCAAGTCTTGAGTCTTTCCCCTCGGATCTTGTTACTCTTGGAGGTTGGAGACTCCTAGGCGGTAGGAGTCATTCGGTGAGGAATCAACGATTGTGATTACCCCCGGAAAGTTTGTGAGGGTTTGGAGACCACCCCAAGGTCTACCACTAGTGGTTGAGAAACACCTTTGTGGTGTTGTCTCAAAGGGAGAATAGGGTGAGCCTTCATGGCGTAGGTGTGCCTTCGTGGTAACATCCGCCCCTCTAACGGTGACTAGCTTCCCTCCAAGGAAGTGAACATCAGCACACATCCTCGTCTCCCGGAGTTGCGGTTATTCCTAACCCTAACTCTATACTTGTGGTTACTTGTTGTGATTGCTCTTACTTACATCGTATTGTGCTTGCTCTCTTATATGCTTGTGTCAACTGCCTAGTACTTTGTACTTACTAGCAATTGTTAGGCTCACTTTCATATTCCGCTCTATTGCCTAAAATTGCTTAGTAATAATTAAAATTTGTAACTGTACCTGTTCACCCCCCCCTCTAGGTCCATCTCGATCCTTTCATTTGGTATCAGAGCCTCATGCTCTATTCTTGTGGCTTACCCGCCCTAGAGCGAGATGAACCCGGATGGGACTCCCCTTGTTGTAGATCCTAAGGATAAAGGTGTGGCTTCCTCTGAAGTCAAAACCTTTACGTCGGAGGATCTAGAACGGGCCCTTGCTAAACAAAAAGAGGAGAATGATGCTTCTCTTGAGGCCTTGGTCCAAATGTGATTAGCCACGTTGTCCACAGTGCTTGCACCATTCTCGGGTGGTGCTGCTTTGAGGCCAACTGTGCCTACTCCATCACTTGGTCAACAACCTCCTAGCAATGAACACGCCAGTGTTCCTTGGCTTTATGCAAGACCTCAGGTTGAGAAACCAAGATATAACCCTCAAGGCAAACCTCCTTTACTAAGTGCCACTTCCGATTTTTCCTTGTGGAGAGTTGCTATGCAGGATCATCTTCGACATGGAAATGATGAGATGCTGGAAATCTTGGAGTATGGCTATCATGTGGTTGATCCAAAGAACCCCACACCAAGAGAAATATATGACAAGAACCTCAATGACACTGCTATCATGTGCATAAAGAGAGGCATGGATGAAAAGCAAAGGAGACCGTTCATACACATCACAAGTGCCAAGGAATTATGGGAAAGTATCATACGATCCAAGACTGGCACCTCTACCCTCCGAAGTGCTCAATATGAAATTGCCAAGGGGCAATTGCAAAATTTTTGTATGGAGAAAGGTGAAACCCCCAATCAACTCCATGAGCGCCTCATGACACTCACTGCCGATATTGAGTCATGTGAGTGTGACAAGACACAAGATGGATTCAACATGACTAAGAGATTCCTTGTGGATAAATTGCTTCATGCTCTTGCTCCATATCACCATCAAATGGTGTGGGACATAAGACAACACCATACTTTCAAGGAAATGACTACAGATGACATCATATCCACCTTTCAACTATTTGAAGAGTCAAAGGCTAATGCCACAAAACATCTTGCCATGCATGGTTCCCCATCATCAAAGGTCAATCTTGCATTGAAAGCCAAGCATGTATGTGAAGATGAGCAAAGTGAAGAAGAAGAAGAAGATGATGATGATGAAGATGGTAATGAGATTGAATCCGACGAGGGCCCGTCATATGAAGACATGGCTCTCTTTGTCAAGAAGTTTACCGCGGGAAAATTCAAGGGAAGATTCCAAAAGAAGAAAGTAAGAAAATGCTACAACTGTGAGGAAACCAACCACTTCTCAAATGAGTGCCCTTATGAGAAGAGAGAAGATAGACCATGGTTTCCCAAGACCTTTCCGAAGAAGAAGTTGCCAAATCCTTTGAACTCCAAGCTCAAGAAGAGAGATGGGAAAGAAATGGTTGCTCAAGAAGAATCCGATCCGGATGATGTTAGTGGTGTTGCCTGAGTTTCTCAAGATTCGCAAAACACATTGAGGCTAGTCAATAAGAGTGGTGAAGTTGTCACCTACAACTACATGAAGGATTACAAGGGCAACGCCCACAAGTGCCTCATGGCGAAGGCCATGGTAGAAGATGGAGAGGATCAAGACTCTCCTGACAAGGTCAAGGTAACCCCACGAGCAAACCCTCCTCTTCTCACTCCTCCTATTTCTAGTGATGACTATCTTGATGCGGAGGATAGTTATGAGGATGATGATCTAAATGATCCTATGCTTGCTAAACTTAATAAATTCATGTGCTCCCTCAAAGGAAGGAAGCTCACTATGTTTCACATGCTTATGGAGATGGTGAGTAAGCACACCATCACCATTAAGGAACTCGAAACCCTCGTCACCGAGGAAAAGGAAAAATGGGAAATCCTTGAGCGAAAAGTCCAATATGAGGAAACACGAAATGATGAACTATGCTTAAAAATTGGCTCAAATATTGATGTTCATACTAAAGATCTTGCCTCCTTGAAAAAGGCTATTGGCTCTTGTGAAGAGTTGATGAATGATAAAAGTAAGCTTGTGAAGTCTCATGCTTCTCTCTCTAAGGATTGTGAGCTTCTATCCATGTCCCTCAAGACTAAGGAAGAAGAGCTCACCCTTCTTACAAAGAGTTTTGAGACGCTCAAACTTACTTATCTTGAAACTCTAGCTAAGGCCTATTCATCTCCCATTATAAATGTTGATGCTTGTTCTACTAACTCTAGTAGTGATCTAGCATCTATTCTTGAGGAAAATCGTTTTCTCAAGGCTCAAATTGAGAAGGGGCTGATGACATGTGCTCAAGGGCAAAAGAACCTTAATGAGGTGTTGAGCCAACGCAATGAAGTGTTCGCCAAAGAGGGACTCGGGTTTGACCCAAGCACAAGCAAGAAGAAGACATTCTCTCAAAAGTGCACCACTCCTTTGAAAGAAACTTTTGTACGAGAAGGACACAAGGAGAAAGGTAAGGTTGCTAGTGGGAAGGCCACTAGGGGCATGCCCACTCCCAACAAGCCAAAAGAGTTCATGCCTCCATCCTATGTACTTCGTAAGACTAAGGATGGAGAAGTTTATGCAAAGTTTGTTGTTCCTCGAAATGCATTTCGGTTTTATGCTATTTGGGTCCCTAAGACCCTTGTGACTAACTTGAGAGGTCCAATTGCAAGATGGGTGCCTCTAACCAAGTAATAATTGTGTGTAGGTTGCCTTCTCCGGTGGAGTAAAATGGGTAATTGATAGTGGATGTACCAATCATATGACTGGAGATAGAAAATTTCTCTACGATTTCATGGAAGCTATTCAACCATTTATGAGCATTATGTTTGGTGGAGGATCAAAAGGACAGGTACTTGGGTTGGGAAGGTGGCTATCACAAATGACATGTCTCTTGCAAATGTCATGCTTGTCCAATCCCTTAAATATCATTTACTTTCTGTTCGTCAATTGGCATCTATTGGTTATGATACACTATTTGGACTAACGGATGTGAAAGTCTTTAAGACAGATACTCTCGAAGTGGCCTTTGTTGGAGAGTTGGATGGCAACCTTTACACGGTTGATTTCTCGAAAGAGAGCACATTCCATGCAACTTGTCTAATGGCCAAGGCCGACAAGGGGTGGCTATGGCATCGCCGGCTAGCCCATGTCGGCATGAGAAATCTTCAAGATCTCTTAAAGGGAAATCACATCCTTGGACTAACAAATGTCTCTTTTGAGAAAGATCGTGTGTGTAGTGCTTGTATAGCCGGGAAGCAACATCAATCAAAGCACCCACCCAAGAATATTGTGTCTACTTCAAGGCCTTTGGAGCTCCTTCATGTGGATCTTTTTGGGCCTCCTTCATGGGATAGTCTTGGTGGGAAAAAGTATGGACTTGTCATTGTTGATGATTACTCAAGATATACATGGGTGTTTTTCCTCAAATCCAAGGACGAGACGAAGATCACTTTCATTGACTTTGCCAAGCAGGCACAACGCAAGTTTGACAAAGAAATCTTGGCAATAAGAAGTGACAATGGATCTGAGTTCAAAAACTACACCTTGGAAGAATTACTTAGTGATGAAGGGATTGAGCATCAATATTCACCTCCATACACTCCTCAGCAGAATGGTGTAGCCGAAAGGAAGAACCGCACACTTGTGGAGATGGCAAGGTCAATGTTGGATGAATACAAGTCACCACATAGTTTTTGAGACGAAGCTGTCAACACCGCATGCCATGCATCAAACCGGCTCTTCCTCCCCACTATATTGGAAAAGACTCCATATGAGCTTCTAACTGGAAATAAGCCAAATGTCAAGTACTTTCGTGTATTTGGGTGCAAATGCTTCATCCTCAACAAAAGAGAACGGTTAGGAAAATTTCAATCCAAAACAATTGAGGGTATATTTGTTGGCTATGGATCAAACTCGCACGCCTATAGAGTCTACAACAAATCCAATGGATGTGTTGTAGAAACTTGTGACGTGGTGTTTGATGAATTTAATGGCTCCCATGGGGAGCAAGTTGATCTAAGTGATGTAGGTGAAGAAGATTCTTCTCAAGACATTTTGACCATGGGTGTTGGTGCACTTCTTCCTATGGAACAAGAACCTCATGATGATGAAGAAGAAGATGGAAGTCTCACACATCATCAAACTACTTCAACATCCATACCTCCACAAGCTCCTATTGTTCAACCTATACCCTTAGCCCATGTTGAAGAAGATGATCCTCATGACAATCTTCAAGAGCAAGAACAAGAAAATCCAATCATTGATGATGAACCTCAACAAATGCAATATGAACAAGAATATCTTCCTCCACACATTAATGATCCATATGTTGAGGATGTGGATGATGGACATGAAGTTGAACCTCGTGAAACCCTTACCTCTATCATGCCACGAGTGGCCGGTCGTGTTGATGTTGACAAAATACTCACCGGCATATCGGAAGGTAGGGTCACTCATAAACATTTGACCAACTTTTGTGCTCACTTTTCTTTTGTGTCTAGTTTTGAGCCCATCAAGGTACAAGATGCATTGATGGACAATGATTGGCTAGTTGCTATGCAAGAAGAGTTGAACAGCTTTGAACGCAACCAAGTGTGGTCACTAGTCAAGAGGCCACATACCGAGAACAATGTCATTGGAACAAAATGGATTTTCAAGAACAAACAAGATGAGAATGGTGTGATCATCTGAAACAAGGCAAGGTTAGTGGCACAAGGGTACTCACAAGTTGAAGGTTTGGACTTTGGTGAGACCTTTGCCCCCGTTGCTCGTCTTGAATCCATTCGCATCTTACTTGCTTATGCTGCTTTCAATGGTTTTACATTACATCAAATGGATGTGAAGAGTGCTTTCCTTAACGGCCCTCTACAAGAAGAAGTATATGTATCACAACCACCTGGGTTCGTTGATCCCGATCACAAAGACTATGTGTATAAACTTCATAAGGCTTTGTATGGCCTCAAACAAGCACCTCGTGCTTGGTATGATCATCTTAAGAAGTTTTTACTCGATGATGGTTTTGTGAGAGGGGTGATCGATCCCACTCTTTTTAATAAGAGGGATAAGGGTGATTTGATCTTATGCCAAATCTATGTAGATGATATCATTTTTGGTTCTCCTAACATTCATTTGTGCAAGAAGTTTGCGGACTCAATGACCAAGAATTTTGAAATGTCACTCAATGCGGATTTGAAGTTCTTCCTCGGATTTCAAATTCAACAATTTCAAGAAGGAATTTTCTTGTCTCAAGCAAAATACCTCAAGGATATCTTAGAGAAGTTTGGGATGTCTGATGCTAGTCCATGTAAGACACCAATGCCAACCAAAATAACTCTCACTAAAGACACAAACGGTATCCCTTTCGACCCATCTAAATACCGCTCTATGATTGGTTCATTGCTTTATCTTTGTGCATCTAGACCAGACATCATGTTTAGTGTATGCATGTGTGCTAGATTTCAAGCTTCCCCTAGGGAAAGTCATCATAAGGCGGTTAAGCATATTCTTAGATACCTTGTTCACACCCCAAAGTTGGGTCTATGGTATCCCAAGGATGCTAAGTTTGATCTCACTGGGTACACGGATGCGGATTGGGCCGGAGACAAAGTGGATCGTAAGTCCACTTCCGGTGCATGTCAGTTTCTTGGACGCTCCTTGGTAAGTTGGTCATCGAAGAAACAAAACTGTATTGCCCTCTCTACCGCAGAAGCTGAATACATTGCTGCCGCAAGTTGTGCAACTCAGTTATTATGGATGAGGCAAACTTTAAAGGATTACGGTATCACCTATAGAAATGTGCCTCTTCTATGCGATAATGAAAGTGCCATCAACATTGCTGAAAACCCCAAGGATCATCTCCGCACCAAGCACATTGATATTAGGTATCACTTCTTGAGAGATCATGTTGAGAAGGGTGATATTCACATTGATCACATTGGTACAGATTTGCAACTGGTAGATATTTTCACCAAACCATTGGATGAAGCAAGGTTTTGTCGACTTAGGCGTGAACTTGGTATCTTGGAGCTTGACAGCATTATGTGAAATCTCGTACTCATGCATGCATCTTCATAATGTCTTGTCTTGATGTAGGCATATACTTAGGGGGAGACATTCAATTTATGAGTACTCTCTCCCTTACATAATGCATAAATAGAACCAACACTCTCAAAGTCACTATGGCACTTACTTTGTGTCCATAGTACTTTAAAATGATGGAGTAATAACCAAGGGCCCAAAAGTTCAAATTTTTGGTTTCCAAAGTTATATATACTCATACATGGTGACTTAGCCTAATTATTCTTTTGGGTGTTTATATGGTTGAGATATTGCTGTGACTAAGGCTACTTATATATATATATATATATCTCTATAACAAACACACACAAAATATATATATATATATATATATATATATATATATATATATATATATATATATATATATCGTCATCACCCCATCGCATCAGAATCATATCTCAGAAATCTGGCCAGCCGGATCATCCGGACTTACATCCGGACGTCCGGGCTGTGTCTGCCCGGATATCCGGGTTCACTTCCGGACATCTGGCCTTGCTCGGATCATCCGGGGCGCCTTCCGGACGTCCGGGTGGGTCTTCGACTTATCCAATAGCTATCGGGCTGAGGGGTAGGGGGGCACAGGGAGTTATCCTGTTTCAGTTTCCCCTCGCCCTCATCCGTCTCATCTCGCCAGCGGCTACTGCTCTGCGGCTCGCCCCGCCAGTCCGGCCGGCCGCCCCGCCAGCGGCTACTGCTCTGCGGCTCGCCCCGCCAGTCGGGAACACGGGCCGCCGCCACCTCGATCTACTCCCTCCTCCCGCCGTTTTCCCCAGGGGTCGACGGGATTCTCTCAAATCTCAGCCTCCGTCCCCAACTCAGCCATGGTGGTCGGACGTGGTGGCACTGGCCGGAGCTTCAAATCGACCACCTCGGGCCCCTCTCGTGGTATCTCGTCTGCGCCCTTCCCTCGTTTTTCCTCTTGTACTCATCTAGGGTCAGTTACTCATCGAGCTCGCGATTTCTTTTTGTTTTGTTGTTGTTCTTTTCGCTCCAATGCGTATGCCTAGAACCACGACGCCGAGCATCAACGGACTCTGAGGAAGCTGCTCGTCCACTCAAGAAAGCACCAGGTCATGCTCGTCCGTCCTATGCCGGGCAGGACGATCCTGATTATGAGGACGATCTCCAGGAGGACGAGCTCGTGCCGGTTCGCTCAACCACCAAGGCCAAGAAGAAGAAAGCGGCTTCTGCCTCCAGCTCGCAGCCTGCCGCACCTACCGGTCTCATTTTGTCCATGGCCAACCCCACCAACCGGGGCCGTCGTACGATCAGCTATCTGTCCATGGATCCCTCTGAGTATGCAGCTTTAAGGAGTGAAGTCAACCAATTTGCTGCCCCGGCCAATGCAACCGACCCTAGGTTTCGCAATTTGGTTCAACAGGACATCTATCAATCGGTCATTGCTCATCTAGGTTTCTCTCCTCAGCATTATGTGAACTTGGATTACATTGCAAACAATCCAACCAAGTTCGATGGTGTGTTAGAGAAGATTGATGGCATGGGGCTGCGTCGTGCTATGACTCTCCACTGTGATTGGAATGAGGCTGCCATTCGGCAATTCTATGCCACATGTTTCTTCCATCCGGATCGTTTGATCACTTGGATGACTCATCATTCTCAGTTCACTGTCTCTTTTGAGGAGTTTGCTGCTGCCTTGGGCATGCCTGGTTCTGAGGCAGGTCTTTTTCGAATCCGTGAGGTGAACCCCAAGTTTGAGGCTATGCCTATCAGTGCTTGCAGTTGTCTCACCATCCCTCCTACTCAGCTATCCACAGTGCAGCAAAGCAAGGAGCTTAATGACATCAGTATCTTCCGTCTCAAATACTGATGGCTTTTTCAGTGCATCCTCATCTCCATTGCTCCCAAGAAAGGGGATCGTGGGATGGTACGAGCTTATAGCATTGAGTTGATGTACCATTCACGGAAGAATCCCACTCGTCCCATTGACATGGCAGATTTTCTTTGGCATGAGATTCGCATGGCTAGTTGTCTGAAGGTTCGTACTCTTCCACATGCTCCTTTCATTCAGACCATCATTGATTCTGTCTTCACTTGCCCCATCAACAAGAACAACATTCACTCCATGTGGACTCCGCGTGATGACACTTCTAGGGTCAAGGATCCTGCTCCGTCGTATGGTGAGAGCTCTTAGGGCTCGTCGTGAGGAGGTTTGCCGCATCTCCGAGGCAAATGCTCTTAGGGCTCGTCTTCGTGCGCGTCCTGGCAGTCCTGTTGAGCCTGATGAGCCTATTCCTGCTCGACTTCCTCTTCCGGAGGTTGATTTTCCTTCTGCCACTGAGTTCCCCGAGTTCTTCCTTGTACCTGAGTGATGGTGGTGATGATGATGATGGTGAGGATGAGGATGATGTGTGATTCTCCTACTTTCTCGGCCGTCTTTCCCTTTTTCGGTACTTGCTGTCAAGGGGGAGATGTAATTCTTAGGAGTTTCAGTGTGTGTCTGGTATGCTTATGCTTAGAGCTTTAGTGGACTCATTATTATTATTGTAATGGTACTATGGTACTTTGGTCATGAGTTATGGGTCTATGTCACTATGCAAGTGCTTATTGTAATGGTACTATGGTACTTTGGTCATGAGTTATGAGTCTATGTCAAGTGCTTAATTATGCTGTTTTTATTCATTACTCATGATGATTTTAACGATGTATGCCTGTACTATACTCCGAATGTGGGCATCCACTTCATATGTGCATGACTTTGTATGGGTATCATTTTATTCCATGCATACATTAAGGGAGAGCTTCTCTTAAAACACATTCATATACATAAATTAAGGGGGAGCTCTTCCTAAAACACATACCGGTCTACTCTCCTAGAATTATTCGTATCACATTTTCACTATAAAATGCTATATGTAGTTTGTCATCAACTACCAAAAAAGGGGCAGATTGAAAGTGCAATCTTGCTCTTAAAAAGTATTTTTGATATTGATGACAAACTTACATATAGGGGACTAACCTTGTTTGCTAAGTATATACACAGGCCGTCTGTCCTCTGGGTTTCTTTAGTAAGCATCATGATCACATCATATGATATTTTACTCAAGCTAATTATCAATGAGGAAAGGAGCAAACCAAGATGACGTATTGTGCTCTTTTCGTATTTCTTGAGTAATAGGAACACCTCACTATTAAGAGGGGATCCGAAGTGTAGGGTCAAGACTTGCTCACTTTTTTGTCTCTTAAACAACTCTACCACAATAGACTAAAAAACCCTAGCAATATCACTTAGCCAAAACATACCACCATATCCTAGCCGGATCATCCGGATGGATACCCAGATCATCCGGGCTTTACCCGGATCAGCCGGACCCTGCACCGGATCATCCGGATAATAGGTGCCCTTCTTTACAGAACGAGATGGCTGAAGTCGGATCATCCGGACGTTCCTCCGGATCATCCGGGCTGTTCCCCGGATCGTCCAGATCCTCCTCCGGATCGTCCGGATACCCGTGCCCATTTTTCACAGAAGCAATTTGATTGTAGCTGGATTGTCCGGCCAGCCATCCGGATCATCCGGGGCATGTTCGGATCATCCGGGCTTGCCTCCGGATTATCCGGGCTGCTCGCAACTAGGCTGAAACCACCTGCATCCGGGCCTTCTGCCAGATCATCCGGACAAAGGTCCGGATCATCCGGATGGTGTCCCAGATCATCCGGGGTGGTCAACTTATGTCCAAACAGCTCTATTCTAGACACTGGTATATATAGCACCTTACCCCTTCGGGATAAGGTTGAACACTACACACAAACACGCCTCAAGAACACCAGTGCTTTCCCTCTCTTGCTCACACACTAAATCCCAGATCCCGGTTTGATTCTTGAGAGTTTCGAAGAGTTGTTCCAATCAAAAGAAAGATCTCCTTCCTCCCCTTCTTGTGACCAAAGCAAATCGAAGTTTGAGCAAGTCTTGAGTCTTTCCCCTCGGATCTTGTTACTCTTGGAGGTTGGAGACTCCTAGGCGGTAGGAGTCATTCGGTGAGGAATCAACGATTGTGATTACCCCCGGAAAGTTTTTGAGGGTTTGGAGACCACCCCAAGGTCTACCACTAGTGGTTGAGAAACGCCTTTGTGGTGTTGTCTCAAAGGGAGAATAGGGTGAGCCTTCGTGGCGCAGGTGTGCCTTCGTGGTAACATCCGCCCCTCTAACGGTGACTAGCTTCCCTCCAAGAAAGTGAACATCGGCATACATCCTCGTCTCCCGGAGTTGCGGTTATTCCTAACCCTAACTCTATACTTGTGGTTACTTGTTGTGATTGCTCTTACTTACATCGTATTGTGCTTGCTCTCTTATATGCTTGTGTCAACTGCCTAGTACTTTGTACTTACTAGCAATTGTTAGGCTCACTTTCATATTCCGCTCTATTGCCTAAAATTGCTTAGTAATAATTAAAATTTGTAATTGTACCTATTCACCCCCCCCCTCTAGGTCCATCTCGATCCTTTCATGTGTATCTGGCACGAGTGGTCGAGTATTCTGTCCAAATTGGACGGACCTGGAGTAGTTCTTCTGAATGGCTTTTTCCGCTGACCGGATTTGGAGCCTCTGAATCTGGCATTGACTGTCGTATCCTCAGTATTGTCACCGTTAATGCGGCGTTTGTGCCTGTTGCGACGCGACCTCCCGTTGCGATCCTTGGTATCCGGACTGCCAGAATTTTTGCTGAGGTTGTTGCTGCGGGCTAGCCAGCTGTCCTCTCCCGCGCAGAAGCGGGTCATGAGTGATGTGAGGGCTGCCATGGATTTCGGCTTTTTCTGTCCCAGGTGCCGGGCAAGCCACTCGTCACGAATGTTATGTTTGAAGGCCGCGAGGGCCTTCGCATCCGGACAGTCGACGATTTGATTTTTCTTAGTTAAGAACCATGTCCAGAATTGTCTGGCCGATTCGTATGGCTGCTGAATTATATGGCTTAGGTCGTCAGCGTCTGGTGGTCGCACATATGTGCCCTGGAAGTTATCAAGGAATGCGGCTTCCAGGTCCTCCCAACACCCAATTGATTCTGCTGGCAAGCTGTTAAGCCAATGCCGAGCTGGTCCTTTAAGCTTGAGTGGGAGGAATTTGATGGCGTGAAGATCATCACCGCGGGCCATGTGGATATGAAGGAGATAGTCTTCGATCCAAACCGCGGGGTCTGTTGTGCCATCATAGGATTCAATATTCACGGGTTTAAACCCTTCGGGGATTTGATGATCCATTACTTCATATGTGAAGCATAGTGGGTGTGCGGCGCCTCTGTATTGGGCTATATCACAACGTAGCTCAAACGAGCTTTGTCTACTGTGTTCGGCCCGGCTGGACTTGTTGTGTCCGGCGCGATGGTTGTCGTCGCGTATCATCGGGCGCCCACGCGATTCGTAGATCAATCTTGGTTGTCTTGCCTTATCCTCCAATATATCTCGCATGTCCGGAGCGTTCCCCTGTGGCTTTGTGCTTTTCGAGCGATGCCGGGGTACGGTTTTAGTGGAGGGTCTAGAGGCCTCTCTATCGCGGCCACGGGGTGGTCGGTCAGCCGTATTGTGCGCTGGTGATGCAGGTTTATATGCCTCCTCCTCTAATAGGGGGAGCAGCTTGCGTTTGGGGTAGCTTTTGGAGGGGCGTTCGAGTTCATGCTCTTCGGCCGCAAGGACTTCACTCCATCTGTCGGCTAGCAGATCTTGATCAGCTCTAAGTTGTTGCTGCTTTTTCTTGAGGCTGCTTGCCATGGCCATGAGCCTGCGTTTAAAACGCTCTTGTTCGACGGGATCCTCAGGCACGACGAATTCGTCGTCATCGAGGCTTGCCTTGTCTCCGGAGGGGGGCATGTAATTATCATCCTCTACCTCTTTGTCTGCCGCTCTCTCATGAGGGCTGGCTTCTCCGTCCTCCTGTGCTGAATCTTGCTGGAGGGGGTTGTATTCGGCACTATCTGGGGTGTTATTATCTCCGGTGCCGGAATCTCCATTCTTGGTGTGGCGGGATTTAGAGCGGCGCCGCTGACGTCGGCGCTTAGGCTGTGTCACATCCCTAGTCTGGTATGACCTAGACTAGCTAGTCAGTTGTGCATCATATTTAAATTTCATTTAAATTTGAAATGAGGATTGGTGGAACCCTCAGAATCATTTTTAAAAAAATGACCCAAATAAAAATTTCTCCAAAAGGGTCCAAGAAAATGCTCATGTTGCTCTCTGAAAATATTGGACAGAGATAAAAATCAAAACAATATTTTAGGAGCTCATGGATATTTATTTTGGCCATTTGGATTAATTCGATAAATATTTGCATTGGAAATATATTAGTTATATATATTAATATATCTCCAAAAATTATGCCATTTATAAAGGAGCTCTGGAATAATACCATTAGCCCCTACAAAAATTGGCATAAGCAAATAAAACGGTTTAGTATTTTTATTAAAACAAACAAATGCCAGAAAAGTAGAAAAGAAAACAAAATTAGAAAAACGCCTACCTGTGCTCACCTGAGGCCTGGCACTGTGCGGCCCAGCTGGCCGGCCCAGCCGACTGGCTAGCGCCAGTCGTCCTCCACCTCCCGCCAGGAGGCCAGGGCGTGTGGCCGACGCGTGCGCACTGCCGTGCCGCCACGGCACCTGCCTGCCTGTCCTCCCCCTCGACGCCTGGACGTCCGGAACGTCGCCACGCGCTGCCCCGCACCGCTCTCACTCCCTCTCCCTCGCCCTCCTCCTCTCCCCCTGCTCTCTCTCTCTCTCACCCGAGAACCACCGCCGCCGCCGACGGGCATCACCGTAGCCACCGCCTCTCCCTCGCCTTCCCGACACGCTCCCCAGATCCGCCGCGACCCCCTCTACCTCCTCGTCGAGCCACGCAAGACGGAGCACCCCGTGGAGCCGTCGCCGTCGCCAAATTCGCCTCCGGCCGCCGTGGATCCTCGCCGGCGATTCGGGAGCTACTGGGCATCCCCGACCTCGCCCTCGCGCTCGCTGGTCTCGCTGTGAGCCCCCGCACCGAACCCCATCCTCCCCGTGCTCGTTTGCCCCGTCTAGCTAGCTCAACCACCGCGCCCGTAAGTTCCTCGCCGCCGGCCATGGCGCCACGGTGGCATGAGCCCAAGCCAGCCACTCCCGCGCGCGTCACCGTGTTCCTGGTGACGCCAGGAGGCCGTAGGAGCCCTCCGCTTCCGCTGCCGTGCACCACAACACCGCGGCCGCAAGTTGCCGAGCTCCGGCCGCCGCTGTGAGCTTTGCTCCTGTGAGCTCCGGCGCCCCCGCAACCCCCCACCAGCTCCCCTGGTTGCGGACGACGACGGGCTACGCCCCGGTGGTCCTCGCGCGACCAAACGCCGCCTGTAGCGCAAGTCCGGCGAGTCGCCGCCGCGCTATTGGTCGCCGCCGGCCAGAACTCCGGCGGGCTGACGTGGCTCTGCTAATTAGGCACTAATCCCCACCTACTGACGCTGACGAGTGGGCCCCAGGGTTAGTCAAAGCTAATCAGCCAGGTTTGACTCGGGGTTAACCCCAGTGTCACTGACGTGTGGATCCCACACGTCAGGTTTGACCTGGACAGCCGCGTTGACCGCTGATGTAGTGATGACGTCATGCTGGCGCAATAATATGATTTCTGGATTTAAATTAATCAGGAAATTCCAGAAATTGATTTAACCTTCAAAAATTCATAGAAATTCAACCGTAGCTCAGATTAAAATAATTTATATTTGAAAAATTATCAGGAAAATGCAATCTTTCCATCTGTACTAGTTTCATGCATGAAAAACCAACTTACACATGCTGAATATGGGAAAACACATTATGGCACATTAAGAAACTTAATTTGGGGATACATTTGAACCTTTGGTTCAAATGGACTTCAAACCAAATGACTACTAGTTGCATTAGCTCAAACAGCATCACATCTACATGCCATGTTCATGCATCATATTGTTGCATATGATTGTGTATTGATTGCCGGCACTGTTCCTTCTCGATAGGTCCTGCTCCGGAGACCGTTCCAGAGTACCTGTCTGTGAAGCAGTGCCTCCTCTGTTGATTTACCAGGCAAGCAAACCCCCTTGTTCATTTCGATAAAACCCTACTCTCTCGCTCCTGCTCTCAGTTATTGCATTAGGACAACAACGATTCATCTGCTACTTTGTGCTGCGGTAGTTGAACCCATCCCTCTGCATGACCTGTCATTGCCACAGTAAATAGTTGAAACCCACTAGCATGTGTAGGAGTTGATTGAAGCCATTGTTGTGTTCCTACCATGCTATGCCTGCTATTGCTTAGAGTTGTGTCAGGTCTGATTCATTGGGAATGAATTGGGGTGTTACGATATGTTCTGATGCTGAGAGTTAAGTGTGTGAACACGATTTGGTAAAGGTAGCGGTGAGAGGCCATGTAGGAGTACATGGTGGGTTGTCTCACTGGGACCGTCCTTAAGCACCGAGTTCTATGTATGTTGTCCAATGACTCGATACTACCACACATTGGGCTCCGGGCGCTCCAAGCCCTCTCGACTTATTAACCAACTTGATCTCTGTCTAGGAGTCGCAACTAGTTTCTCGTGTTTGTAGGTAGTGTTAGTAGTCTACCAAGTGGCACCCGGCCAGGTGGGCTTGGGACAGACTAGGCACAAGTGGCACGGTGTACCAAGCGTAGATCCATCCGGCGAGGTGGGCTTGGGAACCCTGCACACATCGTTTGGGGCCGTGAGTGAAACCCCGGCCGGATCTCCTTGCGGATGGAACCGAATAGGCGATAAACCTGGATTAGAGTCTTGTGTGGTTAGTCAGGTCGTGGCCGACACCCTCGCCAGGCTTCTGCTTGAAGATTGCCGAGATACATGACGTGTACATGGCGGTAAGTGGCGAGAGCGGGTGTGAAGAAGTACACCCCTGCAGGGTTAACATGATCTATTCGAATAACCGGGTCCACGGTTATGGACTTCTTGGATGCTTACATGGTACATAGACAACCTGAAGTGGATACTCTAAAATGCTCAAGACAAGTGTGAGTGCTATGGATGGCCTTCTCGTAGGGAGACGGGGATGAATCCATAGTAGTGTATTGTATGGTGACTAGTGGACTCGTGTGCGCCATATTACCTCAAGAGTTTCTGGTAGTCGTAGAACAGGATAGCCACAGAGTCAAAGCTGGCTTGCTGCAACTAAACCCCACATTACCCTCTTGATGCAAATGCATGTATGATAGGATCTGATGTAAGTCTTGCTGAGTACCTTTGTACTCATGTTGCTTTATTTATGTTTTTGCAGCGGAGACTTTGGTCTTACTAGGGTTCTCATGGACTTCGACTAGTAGCTAGTACCTCAGCTACGATCTTGATCGGATGTTGTAGATAGTCAGGCTTTCAGCCTTTTTCATTTATAGATGTCTGTACTCAGACATGTAATGCTTCCGTTTGTTGCTTGATTGCTCTGACTGTGGGTCATGTGACCCCTGTTTGTAATAATGCTATGATGGCTCTTCTGAGCCTTTATCTATTTGAGTTGTTGAGTTATGCTGTGATGCCATGTTGTACAACACATACTTGCATGTTATGCGTACGTGTAATGTGTATTGCTATGTGTGGGATCTGACTATCTAGTTGTTTATCCTTAGTAGTCTCTCTTACCGGGAAATGTCTCCTAGTGCTTCCACTGAGCCCTGGTAGCTTGCTACTGCTCCGGAACACTTAGGCTGGCCGGCATGTGTCCTTCTTCGATCCTGTGTCTGTCCCTTCGGGGAAATGTCACGCGATGAATACCGGAGTCCTGTTAGCCTGCTACAGCCCGGTTCACCGGAGTCCTGTTAGCCCAGTGCTACAGCCTGGATTCACTCGCTGATGACCGACACGTTCGATGCTGGGTCATTGATGCCTGTCCCTGTAAGTTAGTGCCACTTTGGGTTTACGACTAGCCATGTCAGCCCGGGCTCTTTATCATATGGATGCTAGCGACACCATCATATACGTGTGCCAAAAGGCGCAAACGGTCCCGGGCAAAGGTAAGGCGACACCCGTGGGGATACCGTGCGTGAGGCCGCAAAGTGATATGAGGTGTTACATGCTGGATCGATGTGGCATTGAGTCGGGGTCCTGACAGCGCTGGTATCAGAGCCTGACTGCCTGTAGGATTACCAAGCCAAACCGGTCGAAGTTGAGTCTAGAAATTCTTTAGTTATGTAAGGGAATTGATTGTGGGTTGGAACGTAAGGCTCTTTTTACTCCTTTACCTCATGGCCTTCTGATCTGAGTCGTCCTATCCTTCCTACGGGGTTAAGGAACTAGGCTTTCTCTTTCGTCTATCAGGATCACGTGTTACTACTCCGTAGTCCCATAGGATTGGTTGATCAGAGTCATACCCTAGTTTTGAGTATTTCCGGTGTAGTCTGTTTAGTATGATCTCAGAACCTTGAGTAATGTTGATGAGTATGTTACCACCCCACTTTTAGTAGGATGTCTGATTCTGAGCATTTTACTGCCGTTATGCTGCCGAAATTTCCCTAGGAGTTCGAGAGATACTAATTCCTTGTCCTACATTCTACAGTCCATAGTTGATGCTAATTCCGTCCTTGGTTCTTTTCTCAGGATGTCATCAGCTAAGCGAAGTTCCGTTGCTCGTAGCCAGAACCACGGAGATGGTAGGGATGAGGATCCTCCCGATCAGCCTTCGTTGACAGAGTTCATGCTAGAGATGGAGAGGAACAAGCGTGAGTCTAACCGGTTGTTGGCACGTATCGAGAAGAACACCGCACATCAGTTCAAAGGATCTGTGACCATTCATGACTTTATCCGCTTGCACCCACCCACCTTTCATCATTCCATTGAGCCACTCGATGCAGATGACTGGCTCCGTAGCATCACCCATAAGTTGCGTTCCGCGAACGTAGCTAAAGATGACAAGGTCACTTATGCCACATATCACCTGGAAGGTCCTGCTAGTCTTTGGTGGCAGAACTATGAGGCTATGCTTCCAGCTGGCCAGACTTCCACCTGGAGGGATTTCGTTGAGGCTTTTCGCGAGCATCACATTCCTGAAGCCCTCATTGATCGCAAGAGAGAAGAGTTCTGTAGTTTCACCCAGGGTAAGATGGCTGTTGATGCCTATAGTAGAGAGTTTGAGAACCTCGCCCGTTATGCCACAGAAGAGGTGTCCACGGACGCCAAGAAGCAGGCTAGGTTCCGGAAGGGTCTCAACCCCAAGTTGCGTCGTGATCTCCACCTGCATCATTGTGATACATTCCAAGCCCTTGTGAACAAGGCCATTAATGCAGAGACAGCTCAACTCACTTACGAGGAGTCTCGTAAGCACACTCGTGCTTTGGGATCTTCCTCCGGTTCTAGCTCTCAGAAGCGCCGGATTTGGGTTCCAAACTCCGCTCTTCCACCCAAATATGTACCGAGGCCATCTTATGTGGCACCTCATCAAGTTCAGCAGTATGCTCCGCCCAGGCCTATTGGTGGACTGCCTTCTAATACAGGTCCACATCCTACCTCCAAGATTTGTTACAAGTGCGGAGAGCCAGGCCACATTGCCCGTATTTGCACTCAGACCAGAGTTGCTCCACCCCAGCCCGAGAAGTCTATTGGCCATGGTAAGCCATCACGCAAGATGATCAGTGCCAAGTCAGCTCCCACTGAACATGGACATGTGCATCACGCCTCAGCTAAAGCCGCTCATGATGATCCAGATGCCGTTCTTGGTACACTCCTTGTCAACTGTCATCCGGCATCGGTTTTGTTCGATACTGGAGCGTCTCATTCCTTCATTTCTGAAAGCTATGCCCGCTTGCACGACATGTCATTTTGTGATATGCCCTCCCCACTACTTATTCAAACTCCTGGATCCAAATGGCAAACTTCTAGGATAAGTTATGGCAATGAAATCCTTGTGGACAGACTTGTATTCCTTGCTTCCTTGATATCTCTCAAGTCTTCGGATATTAACATCATCTTGGGTATGGACTGGATGACAGCTCATCATGCCAAGATTGATTGTTTCACCAGGTCTGTTCAGCTCACACACCCATCTGGCAAGATAGTCACCGTCTCCACTAGAGTTGCAAAGCATCAGCTCTATTCTCTTAATGCCAGCCCTCTTCCAGACCTTGAAGATATTCCGGTAGTCCGTGACTTTCCGGATGTCTTTCCAGAGGAACTGCCAGGTGTTCCACCTGACAGAGATGTAGAGTTCGTCATAGATCTTATTCCAGGAACTGCTCCAATCTCTAGGAGACCTTACAAGATGGCACCCTTAGAACTAGCCGAGCTTAAGAAACAACTTGATGAGTCCTTGCAAAAGGGTTTCATCCGTCCTAGTTCTTCTCCTTGGGCTTGCCCCGTCCTCTTCGTCAAGAAGAAGGATGGTACGGATCGGATGGTTGTAGACTATCGCCCCGTTAATTTGGTTACAATAAAGAACAAGTATCCGCTCCCCAGGATCAACGACCTGTATGATCAGCTCGCTGGATCCTCAGTCTTCTCCAAGATGGATTTGAGGTTAGGATACCACCAAATTAAGATCAGAAATGGGGACATTCCCAAGACAGCCTTTGTTACTCGTTATGGTCAGTACGAGTACACCGTCATGTCCTTTGGCCTAACCAATGCCCCAGCCACATTCTCCCGCTTGATGAACTCGATCTTCATGGAGTACTTAGATAAGTTCGTCGTGGTTTACCTCGATGATATTCTTATCTACTCGAAGAACGAGGAAGAGCATGCCGAACATCTTAGACTTGTGTTAGAAAAACTCAGAGAGCACCGCCTTTATGCCAAGTTCTCCAAGTGTGAATTTTGGTTGCCAGAAGTGACCTACCTAGGCCACGTAATCTCTGGTAAGGGCATTGCTGTCAATCCCGAGAGAGTTCAGGCTGTTCTCGATTGGACTCCACCTGAGACCGTTAAACAAGTTAGGAGTTTCCTTGGTCTAGCCAGCTATTGTCGCCGCTTTGTTGAAAATTTCTCCAAAGTAGCCAAACCCCTCACGGAACTTCTCAAGAAAGATAAAAAGTTTGAGTGGTCCCCACAGTGTGAGTACAGTTTTCAGGAACTGAAAAGACGCCTGACTTCTGCTCCCATACTTGTGCCATCGGATTTCACTAAAGACTTTATTATCTACTGCGACGCCTCACGACAGGGACTAGGTTGCATTCTTATGCAGGATCGTCATGTGATTGCCTATGCATCTCGACAGTTGCATCCACATGAGGAGAATTATCCTACACATGATCTAGAGCTTGCAGCCGTAGTCTATGCACTCAAGACCTGGCGACATTACCTTCTTGGTAAACGTTGCGAGATCTACACCGATCACCAGAGTCTCAAGTATATCTTCACCCAACCAGATTTGAACCTTAGGCAAATACGTTGGTTGGAGTTGATCACAGATTATGATCTAGGGATTACCTACACCCCAGGAAAAGCCAATGTCATGGCTGATGCGCTAAGCCCTAAATCCTATTGCAACAATCTCATGTTGCAGCAAGGCCAACCACTTCTCCATGAGGAATTCTGTAAGCTTAA
Organism: Triticum dicoccoides; assembly: GCF_002162155.2. NCBI lineage: Eukaryota > Viridiplantae > Streptophyta > Magnoliopsida > Poales > Poaceae > Triticum > Triticum dicoccoides. The sequence goes on along the minus strand of NC_041385.1, from coordinate 214,765,632 downwards.
TCTTCACATTGCTCCTCACGGATTCCTTTCTACCCTGGTGGCGAAACCTGATCTTAAGGATCAGATTATCGCAGCTCAAAAGCAAGACACAGGAATTTCCCGGATCAAGAGAAACATTAAGAAGGGAGTTGGTGGATGTTTCACTATGAATGATCGTGGTGTTGTTTTCTTTGAGAATCGCTTGGTGGTTTCCAAGAATCAACATCTTCGACAACTGATTCTTAAGGAGGCGCATGAATCTCCTCTCACGATTCATCCCGGTAGTACTAAGATGTATCAGGACCTATGCCAGAGGTTCTGGTGGACTAGGATGAAGAGACAAATCGCTGAGTTCATTGCTAAATGTGACGTTTGTTGTCGCGTTAAGGCAGAGCATCAGAGACCTGCTGGCACCCTTCAGCCTTTAGCTATTCCTGAGTGGAAATGGGATAAAGTTGGTATGGACTTCATCACCGGCTTTCCCAGGACCAAGAAAGGGAATAACGCTATCTTCGTAGTCGTTGACCGTCTCTCCAAAGTGGTGCACTTCCTACCTGTTCGAGAGAGTATCACCGCTAGTCAGCTTGCTGACTTATACATTTCTCGAATAGTATCACTCCATGGTGTTCCACTAAAGATCAATTCAGACCGTGGCAGTCTTTTCACTTCTCATTTCAGGGAGAGTTTCCAAACTGCCATGGGAACCCATCTTTCCTTCAGTACTGCTTTCCACCCTCAGTCGAGTGGTCAGGTGGAACGGGTCAACCAAATTCTCGAAGACATGCTTAGAGCTTGCGTTATCTCATTCGGTATGGATTGGGAGAAATGTCTTCCTTTTGCCGAGTTTGCTTACAACAATAGCTATCAATCCAGCCTCAAGAAAGCTCCTTTTGAGGTTCTCTATGGACGAAGATGTCGAACACCTTTGAACTGGTCAGAAACCGGTGAAAGACAATTCTTTGGACCGGACATGATCTAGGAGGCAGAAGAGCAAGTTCGCATCATTCGTGAGAATTTGAAAACAGCCCAGTCTCGTCAGAAAAGCCAGTACGATCGTCATCATAAAGATATGACTTATGAAATTGGCGACCAAGCTTACCTTCGAGTTACTCCTTTGAAGGGTACCCATCGTTTCGGTATCAAGGGCAAGTTGGCTCCTCGTTACATTGGTCCCTTCCGCATTCTCGCCAAACGAGGAGAGGTTGCCTACCAATTGGAACTACCCCCATATCTTTCTCGAGTTCATGATGTCTTCCACGTCTCTCAACTCAGGCGTTGCTTCTCGGATCCTATCCGCGGAGTGGACCACGAAACGCTTGATCTCCAAGATAACCTCACATACCGAGAGTACCCGGTTCGCATTCTTGATCAAGCAGAGCGTGTCACTCGACCTCAGAACATCAAGTTTCTCAAAGTTCAGTGGTCTCATCATTCCGAGAGAGAAGCTACTTGGGAACAAGAAGATCGCCTTCGATTGGAGTACCCCGCTTTCTTTCCGTCGACCCCTGAATCTCGGGACGAGATTTTTTCAAGTGGGGGCGAGTTGTCACATCCCTAGTCTGGTATGACCTAGACTAGCTAGTCAGTTGTGCATCATATTTAAATATCATTTAAATTTGAAATGAGGATTGGTGGAACCCTCAGAATCATTTTTAAAAAAATGACCCAAATAAAAATTTCTCCAAAAGGGTCCAAGAAAATGCTCATGTTGCTCTCTGAAAATATTGGACAGAGATAAAAATCAAAACAATATTTTAGGAGCTCATGGATATTTATTTTGGCCATTTGGATTAATTCGATAAATATTTGCATTGGAAATATATTAGTTATATATATTAATATATCTCCAAAAATTATGCCATTTATAAAGGAGCTCTGGAATAATACCATTAGCCCCTACAAAAATTGGCATAAGCAAATAAAATGGTTTAGTATTTTTATTAAACCAAACAAATGCCAGAAAAGTAGAAAAGAAAACAAAATTAGAAAAACGCCTACCTGTGCTCACCTGAGGCCTGGCACTGTGCGGCCCAGCTGGCCGGCCCAGCCGACTGGCTAGCGCCAGTCGTCCTCCACCTCCCGCCAGGAGGCCAGGGCGTGTGGCCGACGCGTGCGCACCGCCGTCCCGCCACGGCACCTGCCTGCCTGTCCTCCCCCTCGACGCCTGGACGTCCGGAACATCGCCACGCGCTGCCCCGCACCGCTCTCACTCCCTCTCCCTCGCCCTCCTCCTCTCCCCCTGCTCTCTCTCTCTCTCTCACCCGAGAACCACCGCCGCCGCCGACGGGCATCACCGTAGCCACCGCCTCTCCCTCGCCTTCCCGACACGCTCCCCAGATCCGCCGCGACCCCCTCTACCTCCTCGTCGAGCCACGCAAGACGGAGCACCCCGTGGAGCCGTCGCCGTCGCCAAATTCGCCTCCGGCCGCCGTGGATCCTCGCCGGCGATTCGGGAGCTACCGAGCATCCCCGACCTCGCCCTCGCGCTCGCTGGTCTCGCTGTGAGCCCCCGCACCGAACCCCCTCCTCCCCGTGCTCGTTTGCCCCGTCTAGCTAGCTCAACCACCGCGCCCGTAAGTTCCTCGCCGCCGGCCATGGCGCCACGGTGGCATGAGCCCAAGCCAGCCACTCCCGCGCGCGTCACCGTGTTCCTGGTGACGCCAGGAGGCCGTAGGAGCCCTCCGCTTCCGCTGCCGTGCACCACAACGCCGTGGCCGCAAGTTGCCGAGCTCCGTCCGCCGCCGTGAGCTTTGCTCCGGTGAGCTCCGGCGCCCCCGCAACCCCCCACCAGCTCCCCTGGTTACGGATGACGACGGGCTACGCCCCGGTGGTCCTCGCGCGACCAAACGCCGCCTGGAGCGCAAGTCCGGCGAGTCGCCGCCGTGCTATTGGTCGCCGCCGGCCAGAACTCCGGCGGGCTGACATGGCTCTGCTAATTAGGCACTAATCCCCACCTACTGACGCTGACGAGTGGGCCCCAGGGTTTAGTCAAAGCTAATCAGCCAGGTTTGACTCAGGGTTAACCCCAGTGTCACTGACGTGTGGACCCCACACGTCAGGTTTGACCTGGACAGCCGCGTTGACTGCTGATGTAGTGATGACGTCATGCTGGCGCAATAATATGATTTCTGGATTTAAATTAATCAGGAAATTCCAGAAATTGATTTAAACTTCAAAAATTCATAGAAATTCAACCGTAGCTCAGATTAAAATAATTTATATATGAAAAATTATCAGGAAAATGCAATCTTTCCATCTGTACTAGTTTCATGCATGAAAAACCAACTTACACATGCTGAATATGGGAAAACACATTATGGCACATTAAGAAACTTAATTTGGGGATACATTTGAACCTTTGGTTCAAATGGACTTCAAACCAAATGACTACTAGTTGCATTAGCTCAAACAGCATCACATCTACATGCCATGTTCATGCATCATATTGTTGCATATGATTGTGTATTGATTGCCGGCACTGTTCCTTCTCGATAGGTCCTGCTCCGGAGACCGTTCCAGAGTACCTGTCTGTGAAGCAGTGCCTCCTCTGTTGATTTACCAGGCAAGCAAACCCCCTTGTTCATTTCGATAAAACCCTACTCTCTCGCTCCTCCTCTCAGTTATTGCATTAGGACAACAATGATTCATCTGCTACTTTGTGCTGCGGTAGTTGAACCCATCCCTCTGCATGACCTGTCATTGCCACAGTAAATAGTTGAAACCCACTAGCATGTGTAGGAGTTGATTGAAGCCATTGTTGTGTTCCTACCATGCTATGCCTGCTATTGCTTAGAGTTGTGTCAGGTCTGATTCATTGGGAATGAATTGGGGTGTTACGATATGTTCTGATGCTGAGAGTTAAGTGTGTGAACACGATTTGGTAAAGGTAGCGGTGAGAGGCCATGTAGGAGTACATGGTGGGTTGTCTCACTGGGACCGTCCTTAAGCACCAAGTTCTATGTATGTTGTCCAATGACTCGATACTACCACACATTGGGCTCCGGGCGCTCCAAGCCCTCTCGACTTATTAACCAACTTGATCTCTGTCCAGGAGTCGCAACTAGTTTCTGGTGTTTGTAGGTAGTGTTAGTAGTCTACCAAGTGGCACCCGGCCAGGTGGGCTTGGGACAGACTAGGCACAAGTGGCACGGTGTACCAAGCGTAGATCCATCCGGCGAGGTGGGCTTGGGAACCCTGCACACATCGTTTGGGGCCGTGAGTGAAACCCCGGCCGGATCTCCTTGCGGATGGAACCCGAATAGGCGATAAACCTGGATTAGAGTCTTGTGTGGTTAGTCAGGTCGTGGCCGACACCCTCGCCAGGCTTCCGCTTGAAGGTTGCCGAGATACATGACATGTACATGGCGGTAAGTGGCGAGAGCGTGTGTGAAGAAGTACACCCCTGCAGGGTTAACATGATCTATTCGAATAGCCGGGTCCGCGGTTATGGACTTCTTGGATGCTTACATGGTACATAGACAACCTGAAGTGGATACTCTAAAATGCTCAAGACAAGTGTGAGTGCTATGGATGGCCTTCTCGTAGGGATATGGGGATGAATACATAGTAGTGTATTGTATGGTGACTAGTGGACTCGTGTGCGCCATATCACCTCAAGAGTTTCTGGTAGTCGTAGAACAGGATAGCCACAGAGTCAAAGCTGGCTTGCTGCAACTAAACCCCACATTACCCTCTTGATGCAAATGCATGTATGAGAGGATCTGATGTAAGTCTTGCTGAGTACCTTTGTACTCATGTTGCTTTATTTATGTTTTTGCGGCGGAGACTTCGGTCTTACTAGGGTTCTCATGGACTTCGACTAGTAGCTAGTACCTCAGCTATGATCTTGATCGGATGTTGTAGATAGTCAGGCTTTCAGCCTTTTTCATTTATAGATGTATGTACTCAGACATGTAATGCTTCCGTTTGTTGCTTGATTGCTCTGACTGTGGGTCATGTGACCCCTGTTTGTAATAATGCTATGATGGCTCTTCTGAGCCTTTATCTATTTGAGTTGTTGAGTTATGCTGTGATGCCATGTTGTACAACACATACTTGCATGTTATGCGTACGTGTAATGTGTATTGCTATGTGTGGGATCTGACTATCTAGTTGTTTATCCTTAGTAGTCTCTCTTACCGGGAAATGTCTCCTAGTGCTTCCACTGAGCCCTGGTAGCTTGCTACTGCTCCGGAACACTTAGGCTGGCCGGCATGTGTCCTTCTTCGATCCTGTGTCTGTCCCTTCGGGGAAATGTCACGCGATGAATACCGGAGTCCTGTTAGCCTGCTACAGCCCGGTTCACCGGAGTCCTGTTAGCCCAGTGCTACAGCCTGGATTCACTCGCTGATGACCGACACGTTCGATGCTGGGTCAT
>NC_041385.1:214738419-214760076 GCF_002162155.2 Triticum dicoccoides | reverse complement strand
GATGCCTGTCCCTGTAAGTTAGTGCCACTTTGGGTTTACGACTAGCCATGTCAGCCCGGGCTCTTTATCATATGGATGCTAGCGACACCATCATATACGTGTGCCAAAAGGCGCAAACGGTCCCGGGCAAAGGTAAGGCGACACCCGTGGGGATACCGTGCGTGAGGCCGCAAAGTGATATGAGGTGTTACATGCTGGATCGATGTGGCATTGAGTCGGGGTCCTGACAGCGCTGGTATCAGAGCCTGACTGCCTGTAGGATTACCAAGCCAAACCGGTCGAAGTTGAGTCTAGAAATTCTTTAGTTATGTAAGGGAATTGATTGTGGGTTGGAACGTAAGGCTCTTTTTACTCCTTTACCTCATGGCCTTCTGATCTGAGTCGTCCTATCCTTCCTACGGGGTTAAGGAACTAGGCTTTCTCTTTCGTCTATCAGGATCACGTGTTACATGCTGGATCGATGTGGCATTGAGTCGGGGTCCTGACAGGCTGTTTCTTGGACGGGTCTTCCTCCGCTGTTCCCTCGCCATTCCCATCCTTTGGGATATCCACCATGTATATGTCATATGACGAGGTGGCTCTCCAGTGCCCAGTAGGTGCTGGTTCTTAGTCGTCTCCAGCATCGTCGTCCATACCGTCGATGTCTTCGGAGTCGAAGTCTAGCATGTCGGTTAGATCATCGACAGTGGCTACTAAGTGAGTGGTGGGTGGGCTTTGAATTTCTTCGCCGTCCGCATCCCAACCATCCTGACCGCAGTCCGGCCAGGGCTCTCCTGATAACGAGAGATACTTTAGCGAATTCAGGACGTCGACGAAAGGTGAGTGTTGAAAGATGTCCGCAGCAGTGAACTCCATGCTCGGCGCCCAATCGGATTCGATTGGAGGGGGCGCGGGAGGTTCGGAGTCCGGCACCTCGGAGTCACGAGCTTCACAGGGGACAAGGTTAGTATTCGGCTCCATCGCCGTAGAGGTTGCAGCCCCCGAGGCGGTGTCTAGCCACCCGTCCTTGATCTGCGCAGCCAGCTCCAAATTAAGGGTCGGAGCGGAGTCGTGTGCGGCCTCCAGGGCACTGTCCGGCACGAGAGCTAAATCATGCCCATCGTGACAGTGCGGCGCGCTCGGCTGTGGCTTGAATCCGTCGAAGATCAAGTCTCCGCGGATGTCAGCCGTGAAGTTCAGACTTCCAAATCTGACATGACGGCCAGGGGCGTAGCTTTCGATCTGCTCCAGATGGCCAAGCGAATTGGCCCGCAGTGCAAAGCCGCCGAATACGAAGATCTGTCCGGGGAGAAAAGTCTCACCCTGGGCTGCGTCGTTGTTGTTGATGATCGAAGGAGCCATCGAGCCTATCGATGACGACATAGAGGAACTCTCAATGAAAGCACCAATGTCGGTGTCAAAACCGGCGGATCTCGGGTAGGGGGTCCCGAACTGCGCGTCTAGGCGGATGGTAACAGGAGACAAGGGACACGATGTTTTTACCCAGGTTCCGTCCCTCTCGATGGAGATAAAACCCTACTCCTGCTTGATTGATATTGATGATATGGGTAGTACAAGAGTGGATCTACCACAAGATCAAGGAGGCTAAACCCTAGAAGCTAGCCCATGGTATGATTGTTGTTCTGTCCTATGGACTACAACCCTCCGGTTTATATAGACACCAGGGAGGGCTAGGGTTACACAGAGTCGGTTACAATGGTAGGAGATCTACATATCCGTATCGCTAAGCTTGCCTTCCACGCCAAGGAGAGTCCCATCCGGACAAGGGACGAAGTCTTCAATCTTGTATCTTCATAGTCTTGGAGTCCGGCCGATGATGATAGTTCGGCTATCCGGACACCCCCTAGTCCAGGACTCCCTCAGTCTCACTCTTTGTCAGGAGATGCTTGGCCGTACTATGTCCAGTAGGAGGGGAAGAAGGCGACGAAGAAATTCGTTCCCCACCCACCACCCACTTCATAGCCACTGTCGATGACGTAACAGACATGCTTGACTTTGACTCTGATGACACTAACAGTATGGACGTCGGCGTAGGGGACGATGCTGAACCACCGCCCACGGGGCGCTGGACTGCCACCTCATCATATGATATATACATGGTGGACATGCCTAAGGAGGACGATGGCGACAAAACGGAGGATAAAACCCCCGGACAAAGGCCAAAACGACGGTGCAGACGCCGGTCTAAGACCAGCCACAGTAAAAACAACGATAACAGCGCTAGAAAGATCGACACCCCAGTCAAATCCAAAGGCAACAATGACCATACGGACCAAGCGATGGAACAGGATGAGCCAGGTCACGCCGAACACAGCTTGGAGCACACGCCCGATCACAGTGATCCCAAGGGCCAAACTCATCAACCTGCCCCAGGAGAGGAGCACAGTCCGGACGATGATGCATTCATCATCCCGGAAAAACATTTGGAACGAGATAACCTCCACAGAAGGCTTATGGACACTGCGAGAAGTCTAAAGAAGCAGAAGCAAAGGCTTAAGGCCGCACAGGAAACACTCAATCGCAGATGGAATAAAGTGCTAGACACCGAAGAAAAATACGGCGACGATCGCCACCCAAAGAGCTATCCAAAGCACAAGTTGCTGCCAGAATTCGACGATGAGGCCGTTCCACCGGAGAACAATATGGCCAGTACCCCGGACCAACAATGACCATATAGAGAAGCTATTGACACCACCCATGATTTACGTGAGCTCCTGGATAAAAATTTTGGCGCGACTAGGTCCATCTATGGATCTTGAGGACACGCTCCAGTTCAGGATTATGGTCACCAAAATGATCAGACTGATCGAGTACCAGCTCTGAATCAGCACCAGGCAAAACAACAGTCGACAGCATGCCACAACATGTCCAGATACATAGGGGCCGCTCACCCTCTGTGCTTCACCGAAGAGGTATTGGACCACGAATTTCCACAGGGTTTCAAACCCGTGAACACAAAGGCATATGACGGAACGACAGACCTTGGAGTCTGGATTGAGGATTTTATCCTTCACATCCACATGGCTCGTGGGGACGAACTCCACGCCATCAAATACCTTCCCCTCAAGTTGAAGGGACCAGCTCGGCACTGGTTGAAAAGCCTCCCCGAAAACTCAATCGGAAGTTGGGAGGAACTTGAGTATGCTTTTAGGGCCAATTTTCAAGGAACCTATGTCCGGCCTCCGGACGCTGACGATTTCAGTCACATAATTCAACAGCTCGGAGAGTCTGCCCGCAAGCTTTGGAATATATTCCTCACTAAGAAGAATCAGATTGTCGATTGTCCGGATGCCGAAGCCCTAGCGGCCTTCAAGCACATTATCTGGGATGAGTGGCTCGCCAGACACCTCGGCCAACAAAAGCCGAGGACAATCGCAGCCTTAACAAGCCTTATGACCCGCTTTTGCGCGGGTGAAGACAGCTGGTTGGCCCGTAGAGGCACCAGCGACCCAGGCACATCCGAAATGAGGGATGGCAATGGGAAGCCACAGCGCAATAAAAACAAATGTCGAAACAAGGAAGAAAGTCCGGACAACACAACGGTCAACACCGGATTCAGGGGCTCTCGACCCGGTCAACAAAAGAAGCCATTTAAAGGCAGCAAAGTGGGACCGTCTGGCCTGAACAAACTCCTGGACAGACTATGCCAAATTCATGGCACCCCCGAAAAACCTGCGAACCACACTCACAGAGAATGTTGGGTCTTTAAGCAGGCCGGCAAGTTAAATGCCGAACACAAGCGAAGGGAAACACCAAGTGAAGACGAGGATGAGCCTTGCCAACCGAACACTGGGGGATAGAAAAAGTTCCCACCAAAGGTAAAAATAGTAAACATGATCCACGCGGCTCACATACCCAAGAGAAGGCGCAAACGCGCGCTCAGAGACGCATACGTTGTAGAGCCTGTCACCCCCAAACTTAACCACTGGTCGGCCTGCCCGATTACCTTTGATCACAGGGACTACCCGACTAGTATGCAGCACGGAGAATCAGCTTCCTTGGTGCTCGACCCAATAATCGACGGATACCATCTCACTCGCGACCTCATGGACGGCGGTAGTAGTCTCAATCTAATATACCAGGACACTGTCCGTAGGATGGGGATAGACCCATCCAGAATCAGCCAAAGTAACACCACCTTTGAAGGGGTGATACCAGGTGTTGAAGTCCGCTGCAGGGGCTCCCTCGTACTAGAGGTGATATTCGGTTCCCTAGACAACTTCAGAAGCGAAGAACTACTCTTCACCACCGCCCCCCTCCAAAGTGGTTATCATGCATTGCTCGGGAGAACGGCCTTCGCCCGATTCAACGCAGTACCGCACTACGCCTACCTTAAACTCAAGATGCCCGGTCCACGTGGCGTCATCACCGTTAACGGAAATACAGAGCGTTCCTTATGCGCGGAAGAGCATGCAATGGCTCTAGCAGCTGGACACTAAGAGGCCTCTAATATCAGAACGCATGATCGGTCATTAAGACCACGGACACGGTTAGACGAGTCCGGTAGCCCAGATAAACCTGAGCTGGGCGCTATACATGCAACCCCATAGAGGACACCAGGGGCTATAGATATTTAATAAAGCCCACCTTTTGGCTTGACCTTATTAACAGGCCAATGTCCTACACTTCTACTATCCATTGATAATAGCCAACCCTTCGCATGCTTACTTCATACTCTTCTACATGAGTTTTCCTTTTTACAGACACCATTCGTGCGACACCCTCCCAGGACAAGGCACAACAGAGACAAATCAAGGCGCAGATGTGCAGCAGGGCCCTGGTCAAAGGTTTCTCTTTAGATTAAGCCCCTCTGTAAACCTTCTATATTGTCTCTTGTTGCTTACACATCCCATGGGTACTACACCAACAGGGGATACTGCCGTTATTAGCATTTCGCCACGACAGACTAATGCACGTACCTGGAAATACAGGGTTCATAACAAAGGGCGTCATTCAACCCAGTATATGTTCTAAAGTCCGAATACCTTCAGGAGTGTTCGGAGTCGCGAGTTTGGCCTTATATGCATCAGCTCCGAATCATGTCTTTGGTCAAATGTTGGGTTTGCCCGGCTCCTGGGTTTGCCGCCTTATGCTCCGTTCTTATCGGCTAAGGCGGCCAAAGGAGAACTACTGTGATTGTGCACTGGTTATTCCGGATGAGCACCTCAGTAGAGAAAGCCGAAAACTAACTGTCATGATATAGCAAGAGACTGGTCAACCACTCGAGGACTCATAAGAATCTTTAGGATTCCTCCGCATTAACAAAGGACCGTTTCTCGGTCATGTACACACGCACCCGTATTCGGATGCACGCAAAGGTACTAGGGGCTACATAGTAGCCCCACCGTCAAACTGCTATGGCTAAGTGAAAGTGTTTATAGTCCGGTTGCCTAGTTCGACGTGCGATCACCTCCTTAATGGACCAAGACGTTGGATCAAGTGTGATTACGCATATTCTTGCAATCACCCCCGCATTGTATGCGTGGGGGCTGAAGCCAACAACTGCTAACTTTTAGATTACATACATACATCAAACGGCCACACAGGAGGCACGATAACACTTTCAGGCAAAATGTATAAACATAGCCTCCATAATTAAAATAAAATTGTTTTTACAATGAAACGATTTGTCACTCGAACATGACATTCTTCGAGCACTGAGCCTCTATTAAACGAGCACCTTCTGTTACCTGCTCCAAGTAGTGCTCGGCTGGATCCTGGCTTCCCGCCGGATTCTGGGTCACAATGATGGTGGCCTCCATATCTGTCCAATATGCTTTAACATGGACAAGAGCCATCTGTGCACCCTCTATGCATGCCGACCTCTTCATGGCATCGATTCGCGATACAGCACCAAGGAATTGTTGCACTAAACCAAAATAACTATCCGGCTTCGGCCCCTTCGGCCATAGATGGTCTATTACAGACCCCATTGCAAGATCGGACAACCTATGGAGCTCGGCCACAACAGCCATCCTCTCACTCAATGGCAACGGGCGCGTTGGAGCACTGAATTGCAACCAGAACAGCTTTTCTACTTCATTATCTTTTTGATGCTCGAAAAACTTGGACACATCAGCCATACTCTTCGCCAGATCCGGATACACGTCTGCAGGGCTCCAGCGTCGATCCAGAGGAGCGTACTTTGGACCTAAGAACTTCATCCGCAACAAATAGGTGTTTCCAGCCGCGATTTCTCCGGCCTGTCGAAGCTCCTCCCGTGCATCCCTAATTTTGGAACGCGTCTCCTTGGCCGCATCAAGGGCCTTCTTCAGGTCAGCTGAATTAGCCGGATTCTCTTTTTTAAGGAGCTCATACCGGTTGGCGGCATTTTTCAGCTCCACAGCCATCTCGGCTATTTTATCTTCGCTTCAGCGATGAGCAGCCTAATCGGCTCTCAACTCTTCGGCCGCCTTTAGGGCATTCGCATTGCTACCCCGGGCTCGTTCCTTGGCTAGGGCAAGTTCCGCCCTCAGGACCTCCACGGCAGCAGCTCCGCCTATAGTCCAAGCATATCACATTAACATTATGCTCCTCTTAATATTTCCTATAAAAAATAAGGAAAGCAGAGCACATACTTTGTGACTCGTTAAGCCGCTCGTTCACAAGTGTGATATCGGCATCCACAACTTCAATCTGTCGCCTTAGTTCGGTGACTTCAATGGACCGGTCGACTGCCGAACCCTTAGGCACCTGCGCATGAATAGAGTGCGATCATTACTCAACAATGTGATCCTCCGTTCGCCGCCTAGGGCTGGCAACCAGAGTCTCAGGGGCTACTATCCATATGGAGCACACCCAGCGCATGCGCCACAATCAAAAAATTACGTATTACATACCTCAAAGCCTTTGAGCAGGCTCATAAAAGCTTCATTCAACCCGCTTGTGGCGGACGAAATCTTCTCAAGCACCGTACTCATTAATGAACGGTGATCCTCCAAGAGAGAAGCTTGCTCCAGAAGGCCCGTCAGCATGTCCGGCCGGTCTCCGAACTGTGCCGAACCCTTCTTATCACTCCCCGTGGGAGTCGCACGCTCCGGGCTCAGGGCAGCCGATGTACTAGCTTCTGGCCTCGGCAAATCTGGACTCCTCCGTGATGACACCTCGGGGTTGCCCGCCCCATGAGGCGGAGAGGCTAGTGGGGTTTCACTCTCCATCATCTCCGGAAGGAGATCCCCCGAAGATGAACTCTGTCGAGAAGAGCTGCTAGCCGGACTGCAAAGGATGGATCCTAGTTATTGTTTTCGGAGGAGAGAGCAGTAGCTTTGTATTTACGACTAACTTACAGCTCGGCTGAGGGCTGGCTTGTTTGCGGCCATGACACGGTGAGGACACCCTTCGAGGGAGGGCCCCCCTGGTGAAGTTTTGTTCCCTTGTCTGGGCACCTCCATCTCCAAGTCTTCGGAGGCGGCCCTCTTCTTCCCGCGGGGGGAGGAGACCCTAGATTCCCCTCCCCAACTATGCTCCTTCATGGAGGTAGTAATTCCCCCGGTTTGGATGTGCAATGTGTGAAGTTTTGCTTCTCTGTTCTTCCCTTTGTATTTCCCCGAGGGCACTTGACTTAGCACACGACTAAGCATCTTGGCTATGACAGGACTAGGCGAGCCTTCAGGAAGTGGCGCCGGTCACCTGATTCTCTCCGCCTTGCTGAGCCATTCCTGGCCACGGATGGTTTTCAGAATAATGTTATGATAAATATAAACGAAGTGTTCGGTTTCTGGGTTACTTACTCAGGTATCTGGGCGGTTGCAGCTCAGGCCCGCATCCTCGGTGGTGTCCGGACACTTTACTTGTGGTCCGAAGAATAACTTACACATCCCTTAGAGCGACATGCCGAAGAAGTGCAGAATAGTCCGCGGACCTTTCGGATTGAACTCCCACATCTGGAGAAGCCGGCATTTGCACGGCAAGATCCGTCGGACTAGCATTACCTGAATTACGCAGACAAGGTTAATGTCCCTCTCAAGAAGCTCTCGAATGCGGCTCTGTAATGTTGGTACATCATTAGCAGGCCCCCAATCCAGTCCCACATTGGACCATGATGCCAGTTGAGGTGGAGGGCCCTAACGGAAGTCAGGGATGGCCACCCACTTTGTGTCTCTGGGAGCCATGACATAAAACCACCTCCGCTGCCATAGATCGGACACCTTCGGGAAGAAGCCCTCTGGCCATGGGGCGTCGTCGTTCCTGCTTATTACAACACCTCCGCACTCCGTGTGTTGCCCCTCAATCATCTTCGGCTTCACATTGAAGGTCTTGAGCCATAAGCCGAAGTGCGGGGTGATGTGGAGGAAGGCTTCGCACACGACGATGAACGACGAGATGTGAAGGATGGCTTCCGGAGCTAGATCATGAAAATCTAGCCCGTAATAGAACATGAGCCCTCTCACAAAGGGATCAAGGTTGAAGCCTAAGCCGCGGAGGAAGTGAGAAACAAATACGACGCTCTCATTGGGCTCGGGAGTAGGGATGACCTGGCCTGGAGCAGGAAGCCTGTGCTTGATGTCGGCGGTCAGATATCTGACCTCCCTAAGCTTCGCAATGTCCTCCTCTGTGACAGAGGAGGCCATCCACCGGCCTTGAAGGTTGGATCCGGACATGATTCAAGATCCGAAGTGGTTAAGCTTGGGCTTCGGGTGTTGGAACTCAAGATGTGAAAAGGCGCAAGCGTGGTAGAAAAGAGGGATAGGCCTCGGCCCCTCTATAAAGGGGGTGAATATCAAGCGTCCTCAGCGTAACCGCTTGGGACTTACCAAAAAACACGGAGTCATGCCAACAGGCGTCGTGGGGTTGCACGCGCCCGTATTGATGGAGGATCCCACGATAAGGGGAACATGATCTCTGCTTTGGCAAGGCGTGCCAATGAAACTGCCTCGCAACGCGTATCGAGGCAGGCCAAGAAAAACCGGTTCGTGTTGGGCCAGGCTATGGCGTAAGGGCACACCATAAAAAAATTGTTAGCAGATCAGATTTGTGAAGCGTTATGCTCTCTACGGTGGTGTGTGTAAATTATCTCACAGATCCGGACACAATCCTTAATATGCTTTGGAATATTCGGAGATGGAACCCGCCTTGCAATGTCGAAGACAATCTACACGCCGGACTCGTCGTCATTGAAGCCTAGTTCAGGGGCTATTGAGGGAGTCCTGGATTAGGGGGTATCCGGACAGCCGGACTATATACTTTGGCCAGACTGATGGACCGTGAAGATACAAGACTCAAGACTTCGTCCCGTGTCTGGGTGGGACTCTCCTTTGCGCGGAAGACAAGCTTGGCGATCCGGATATTAGATCTCCTTCTTTGTAACCGACTCTATGTAACCCTAGCTCCCTCCGATGTCTATATAAACCGGAGGGTTTAGTCCATAGAGGGACAATCATAATCATCATAGGATAGCTTCTAGGGTTTAGCCTCTACGTTCTCGTGGTAGATCAACTCTTGTAATACTCATATCATCAAGATCAATCAAGCAGGAAGTAGGGTTTTACCTCCATTGAGAGGGCCCGAACCTGGGTAAAACGTCGTGTCCCTTGCCTCATGTCGGTGTCAAAACCGGTGGATCTCGGGTAGGGGGTCCCGAACTGTGCGTCTAGGCGGATGGTAACAGGAGACAAGGGACACGATGTTTTTACCCAGGTTCGGGCCCTCTCGATGCAGGTAAAACCCTACTCCTGCTTGATTGACATTGATGATATGGGTAGTACAAGAGTGGATCTACCACGAGATCAAGGAGGCTAAACCCTAGAAGCTAGCCTATGGTATGATTGTTGTTTGTCCTATGGACTAAAACCCTCCGGTTTATATAGACACCGGAGAGGGATAGGGTTACACAGAGTCGGTTACAATGGTAGGAGATCTACATATCCGTATTGCCAAGCTTGCCTTCCACGCCAAGGAAAGTCCCATTCGGACACGGGACGAAGTCTTCAATCTTGTATCTTCATAGTCTTGGAGTCCGGCCAATGATGATAGTTCGGCTATCCGGATACCCCCTAGTCCAGGACTCCCTCTGTGGCCCCTGAACCAGGCTTCAATGACGACGAGTCCAGCACGCATATTGTCTTCGGCATTGCAAGGCGGGTTCCTCCTCCGAATAATTCATAGAAGATTGTGAACACCAGGATAGTGTCCGGCTCTGCAAAATAAATACCACATACCACCGTAGAGATAATAATACTTCAATCTGCTGACATATTTCATAGCATGACGTTACGTCACGGCCAAGCCTTTACTCAAATTGTTTTTATTGTTCTACCTCAGCGCGTTTAGTGAAGCGGTTTCCTTGGCACGTCTTATCAAAGCAGAGATCGTGTCCCCTTATTCCGGGATTCTCATCAATACGGATGTGGGTAACCCAACCGCGCCCGTTGCCATGCCCCCTCCATCGGAGGCGAGTTCCAAACGGTCACATGGATGGTTCTTGGTATTCTACCCCTTTATAATGAGACCAAGGCCTGTTCCTTTTCTTCAATCCTTAATCGAGTCCGCCCCTTGCCCTGAGTTCCAACACCCAAGGCTCCAGATTCGAGCGCTTCGGACCTTCGAAATGTCCGGCTCCGACCTACAGGGCCGGTGGATGCCCTCTTCCGTCACGGAAGAGGACATACTAAAGCTGAGAGACGCCAGGTATCTAACCTGCGAGATTTCACATAGGCTGCCCGCCCAAGGGCAAGTCATTCCCACCCCCGAGCCCGGTGAGAGCGTGGTGTTCATGTCTCACTTCTGTCGGGGTTTAGGCTTCCCGACGGACCCATTCGCGAGGGGGCTCATGTTCTATTATAGGCTGGAGTTCCATGACTTGGCTCTGGAGTCCATCCTCCACATCTCATCTTTCATTGTTGTCTGCGAAGCCTTCCTCCGCACTACCCCTCACTTCGGATTGTGGCTCAAGACTTTCAACATGGAGTCGAAGATGATCGAGGGGCGACAGACAGAGTGCGGAGGGGCAGTTATAAACAAGAGGGCCGATGCTCCATGGCCCGAGGGCTCTTTTCAAGAGGAGCTTGGTTTGTGGCAACAGGAGTGGTTCTACATCACCGCTCCCAGGGGCACCAGGCAAGTGGCACCACCTACCTTTCGCCTAGGCCCTCCACAGCGACTGGCGTCATGGGTCAACAAAGGGCTTGACTAGGGGCCGTCGAAGGACGTACCAATACTGCAGGGCCAGATTCGAGACCTCCAAGAGAGGGAGATCAATCTGGTCGTAGTGGCGCAGGTTATGCTGATCCGGCGCCTTCTGCCCTACAAACGTCGCCCTCTCCGGCTGTGGGAATTCAATCCGGAGGGGCCGCGAGCTCTCCGCCATCTCATGGGTGCGATGCCCGTGGAGATGTATAAACTGTTCTTCGAATCACAGGAGATGTATCCGGACTTGACCGAGGATGCTGGCCTAAGCTGCAATCACCCGGATACTCAAGTAAGTAGTTCCCGTGCCTGGACGTGCTATCCGTATATTCATCATAATTCTTGCGCTTAAAAAAGCTGTCTCCCGAACAGGAGTGGATAGCAGAAGCAAAGCTAATAAGGTGTCCGGCCCCCCTCCCTTAGACCACGCCGGATCCTGTGTTAGCCGGGATGCTGGAGGCTGCGCCTTTAGAAGTGTGCGAAGGGGGAAACATGGAAGCTACCGCCTCTGCTAAAGAGGCTCTCAAGAAAGGGGGGATCAAGAATCCCTCCCTCCAGGGGGAGAAGAGGACCGCTCTCGAAGATCCGGAGGCCAAGGCCTCGAAGCGGGGGAAGAAATCTTCCCCGAAGGGTCCTACGCCAGGAGAAACCCCGGCCGCACTATTTCCCCAAGGGAATCGGCCATCCAGCGAGCCGTAAGTAGAAAAGAGGAGTTTTGTAATAAGGGACATCCCTGTCTTTATTTCGGAGGATAACCAAAGTTCTTACCTTGTAGTTCAGATCTCAGCCCTTCTCAGCAGAGCTCATCTTCGGGTGATCTTCGTCCGGAGATGATGGAGAGCGAGACGCCTCCATCTGCCGCACCGTCAGGCGGGGTGGGTGACCCTGAGGTGTCGTCACGGAGGGTCTCCCCAAGTCCAGCGGGGCTGGAGAGTTCGGCACCAACTGGTGTACGGCCGGAAGAGCTAAAGGATCTTCTCAAGAGGGCGTCTATCCAAGAAGATCACCGTTCATTAATGAGTATGGTGATTGAAAGGATTTCATTCGCTGAGAGCGGGTTGCATGAGGCCGTCAGAAGTTTACTGACGGGGTTTGAGATACGTAAAAATGACCATACTTTTTGACAGTTTTGCGCTTAGAATGCGCCCTATATGGATAGTAGCCCCTGAGACTCGGTATGTTGCCGAAAACGATAGCGTGCCGAGGATCATAGTCTCAGTTATAAGGTGTTTCCCCTCTCGTGCAGGTGGCGGGGCGTTCGGTGGCTAGCCGGACTGATGAAGTTGCCGAACTGAAGCGGCAGCTTGACATTGCGGATGCGGACATCACGCTGGTCAATAAACGACTTGAAGAGTCACAAGGTAGGTGGCTTCTCCGCGGTCACCTGGTAAGGGAGCTGATGTCCAGGCCTTACAACATGTATGCTTGATGTAGATGGTGCCGCTGCTATGGAGGAGCTTTGGCCAGAGCTTGCCCGAGCCAAGGAGCAAGCCAGAAAAAGTGATGCGGCTGCCTCGAAGGCAGCCGAAGAGCTAAAAGCCGAAAAGGCTGCTCACTGCCGAAGCAGGGAGGAGATGGCCAAAATGGCCGTGAAGCTGAAGGATGCTACCGACCGCTATGAGTTTCTTGAAAGAGAACGCCAGGCGGAGCAAGAGGACCTGAAGAAGGCCACTGCCGAAGCCAAAGATGCCCGCTCCGCGATGAGGGCTATAAAGGAGGAGTTGCGTCAGGCCGGGGATATTGTGGCTGGAAAGCCCTTTCTTCTGCGTAGGAAGTTCACGGACCCGAAGTATGCTCAGTTTGGCCAGTTGTGGGGTCCGGAGGATGCTTATCTAAATTTGGCAGCGAGTGCAGCGGATGCAGTCGTGCACTTCCGAAGCCAAAAGGATCACGAAATGGAAGAGCTTTTTTGGTCTCAATTCCATAGTCCGTAGCGTCCACTTCCATTAACCGATCAGTTTGCTGAGTGGGCTGAGCTGAACAGGTTGTCCGAACTTGCCATGAAGGATGTCAGCTCATCTGTGGCCGGACAGGCCCAAGCCGAATAGTTATTTTGGCTTGGTGCAGCAGTTCCTTGATGCGGTGCCGCATATCAAGGCGATGAAGCGGTCGGCATGCATAGAGGGTGGACGGATGGCTCTTGCCCGTGTCAAAACATACTGGGCAGAGATGGATGCCACCGACGTTGCATCCCGGGTTTCGGACAGAAGCCGATTACCCGCCGAACACTATTTTGAGGAAGTCCTGCCGGGCGCTCGTTTAATAGAGTCGCAGTGCTCGAAAAACGTTATGTTCAAATGACATGTATGATTTGTAAAACCATATTTATAAGATAAGGGCTTTTTATACTTGTGCGTTCAAGTATTGAAATATCTCCTGTGCGTCCATTAATGTGTGTGTGTGTGTGTGTGTGTGTGTCTATATATATATATATATATATATATATATATATATATATATATATATATATATATATATATATATAACCTGAAAGATGGCAGTCTTCGGCTTCAGCCCCCACGCACATGGTGCGGGGGTGTTTGCAAAAAAGTGCATTTTCACACTTAATCCAACGTCTTGGTCCTGTGAAGGAGGTGGTAGCGTAGCAAACTAGGCAACCGGACTATAATGCTTTATCACTTTCACTTAACCATAGGAGTTCGATGGTGGGGCTACAATATAGCCCCTAGGGGCACCGCGCTCTCCGAACTCGGGGCGCGTGTGTGCCTGACCGGGAAACGGTCCTTCGTCAAAGCGGAGGAATTCTAAACATTCCGATAGTCGATCGAGTGGTTGACCAGTCTCTCGCTATATCATGAAAGTCAGTTTTCGGCTTTCTCTACTGAGGCGCTCACCCGGCCGAACCGGGGCGCAATCGCAGTAGTTCTCCTGGTGCCGCGTTAGCCGATAGAGCAGAACGTAAGGCAGCAAAACACAGGAGCCGGGCAAACCCAACATTTGACCAAAGACATGATTCGGAGCTGATGCATATAAGGCCTAACTCGAGACGCCGAACACTTCCTAAGGTATTCGGTCTTTATGATAACGGGCAGAACAATGCCCTAAGCCCCTGGTGTCTAGGTACGAGCGAAAACGTCTGACGCGGCCGATGCCAAAACGCCAGCCTCCTCCTCGGTTATGGTAAGAAACCGGGGGATGTGTATCAACAAGAGACAGTACAAAAGGTTTACGCAGGGTCTTAATCTGAAAAGAATCCTTGTAACGGGTCCCTGCTGCACGTCTGCGTCTGTGTCTCCGTTGTGCTGTGTCCTGGACGGGTGTAGCACGTTGTTCATCTGTAAAAAGAGAAGAACTTAGTTTGGAAAAAGAGCGTGCTAAAAATGTATTTAAAACAGAGCATGATTTAAAAAAATGAATAAAATTGAGCTTTATTGGCTCTCATTGTTCATGCGTGAAGCCCCTTGTAAAGGGGTACGTGGCTAGTAAGCCCCTTGTTTATTTATACCGGACTCGTCTAACCGTGTCCGGGGTCTGAATGACCTATTTTAGGAGATTTGATCAGCAAAGCTGGATTAGTGCGTGGCTGTCAATGCAGTCTCACGTTCTTCCGCGGTCGAGGAACACTCGAAGTTACCTTTTAATGAGATGATACCGCGTGGACCGGGCATTTTAAGTCTAGGACGCGTAATGCGGTATTGCGTTAAAGCGGGCGAAAGCTTCACGTCCCAATAGTGCTTGATGGCTACTTTTAAATGGGGAGATATGGAAGATTAGCTTTTTGCGACGGTAGTTTTCGGATGAACCGAACACGACTTCTAGTAATAAGGAGCCCGTAAAATTTGCATAAGGGCCTAGAGTTACTCCTTTAAGTGAAGTGTTGCTATGGTGAATTTTGGTAGGGTCTATCCCCATTCAATGGATTGTGTCCTGGTATAGCAGGTTTATATCGCTGCCGCCATCCATTAGGACTTGTGTAAACTGTAGCCCGTCGATTATAGGATCCAATATCAAAGCAGTCCATCCTGCGTTTCGAATACCTCTGGAGTAATCCTGATGGTCGAAAGTAATTGGTTTTGACATCCAGTTTCGGGACTCCGCTGGATTGGACCGTGTGGCGCGTACTTTAGTAGGTGCCGCCCTATTTTTCCTTGTTATCACTTGAAGTGAATTCACTGTTTTGACTTCTTGTGGGAAAGTCTTTTGTTTCGCGGCTCTTTGCTTGTGGGGTTCGTCATCGTCCTCACTTGGTGCGTCGAGCCCCTTGTGTTCGGCGTTAAGTCTGCCGGACTGCTTGAAGACCCAAAAATCTCTGTGGGTATGGTTTGCAGGCTTCCTGGGGGTACTGTCGACTTGACATATCCTGTGCAAGATTTTGTTTAGGTTGGATAGCTCATCACTGTTGTCCTTAAGAGGCGGTGTTTTGTTGTTTGGCCGAGAGCTTTTGAACCCGGCGTTGACTGCCGTGCTCTTTGGGCTATTTTCCTTAGTCCGGCGCTGGTCTTTTCTGCATCCTGGTTTCCCATTTCCATCCCTGACCTCGGATGTACTAGGGTCGCTGGTGCTGCATCTTGCCAGCCAGCTATCTTCTCGCACAAAAGCGCGTCATGAGGCTTGTTAGTGCGGCCATTGTCCTTGGCTTTTCCTGGCTGAGGTGTCTGGCAAGCCATTCATCTCGGACGTTATGTTTGAAGGCTGCTAAGGCTTTGGCGTCTGGACAGTCGACTATTTGGTTCTTTTTGGAAAGGAACATGTTCCAGAATTTGCAGGCTGACTCTCCGGGCTGTTGAGTTATGTGACTTAAATCGTCTG
This sequence comes from Triticum dicoccoides, assembly GCF_002162155.2. Taxonomy (NCBI): domain Eukaryota; kingdom Viridiplantae; phylum Streptophyta; class Magnoliopsida; order Poales; family Poaceae; genus Triticum; species Triticum dicoccoides. The sequence goes on along the minus strand of NC_041385.1, from coordinate 214,744,182 downwards.
CATCCGGAGGGTGGACATAAGTCCCCTGGAAATTTGCCCGAAACGCATCCTCGAGCTCTTCCCAACTTCCAATGGTATTTTCTGGGAGGCTTTTAAGCCAATGCCGGCTGGCCTTTTGAGCTTGAGGGGTAGGTATTTTATGGCGTGGAGATCATCTCCTCTAGCCATATGTATGTGTAGGATGTAATCCTCAATCCAGACTCCGGGTTCATTGTTCTGTCGTATGCCTCTATGTTTACGGGATTGAATCCCGCTGGAAATTCATGATCCAGTACATCATCGGTGAAACATAGGGGGTGTGCGGCACCCCTGTATTTGGGTGTGCCATTATTTTCGAACACTCGACTTGTTGTTTTGCTCCCAGAGCCTTCCTTCTTGGCCCATAGATGGACCTGACCGGGCTATCCTTTTTGTGAGGATCCTTATGTGGATCGTGTGTCGGCCTGTGTGCGGTGCCGCTTACCGCTCTTCGTTTGTCATGTGGTCGTCTATCCGACCAGGCAGCCCCTTTGTTTTTTGACTGTAGGGGCTCTATGGCCTCTTCGTCGAATTCGGGCAATAGTTTGCGCTTCGGGTAGCTCTTTGTTTGGCGGCTATCGCCGTACTTGTCCGCGGTCTTGAGTACCATGCTCCTTCTCATTCTGAGTATGTCTTCCGCTGTTTTGAGCTTCCGCTTCTGCTTCTTCAGGCTTCGTGCAGTGGTGACGAGCCTTTTATGAAGTTTTTTCTGTTCCAATGATGTGTCCGGCGTGAGATCATCCGGATTATTGTCTTCACCGGGGATGGACTGCTTATCCAATTCATCTTGTTCGGATGGTTTCTTGGTGACATGTTCGTCGTCCACTGGTTCGCCCTGCTCTATGGCAGGGTCTATATGGGTGTTGTTATTGTCGAGGCAGGACTTCGGGCGGTGCTTGCGTCGCTGTTTTGGCTGTTTTTCGGGGGGATTATCCTTCACAGCGTCCCGTTGTTCCTCGTTATCGCTTCCTTTTGGTGTATCCACCATTTATACATCATGAGTTGAGGTGGCTTTCCAGTGCCCTGTGGGCGCTGGTTCTTGGTCGTCTCCGGCATCGTCGTCCATACCGTCGATATCTTAGGAGTCGAGATCTAGCATGTCGGTTAAATCGTTGACAGTGGCTACGAAGTGGGTGGTGGGTGGGTTTTTAATTTCTTCATCGTCCGCATCCCAACCGTCCTGACCGCTGTCCGGCCAGGGCTCTCCTGATAACGAGAGATACTTTAGCGAATTCAGGATGTCGCCAAAAGGCGAGTGCTGAAAGATGTCCGCAGCAATGAACTCCATGATCCGCGCCCAATCGGATTCGATTGGTAGGGGCGCGGGAGGTTCGGAGTCCTGCGAGAGGTCCGACACCTCGGAGTCACGAGCTTCACAAGGGACAGGGTCGGTGTCAGTGTCAAAACCGGCGGATCTTGGGTAGGGGGTCCCGAACTGTGCGTCTAGGCGGATGGTAACAGGAGACAAGGGACACGATGTTTTTACCCAGGTTCGGGCCCTCTCGATGGAGGTAAAACCCTACTCCTGCTTGATTGATATTGATGATATGGGTAGTACAAGAGTGGATCTACCACGAGATCAAGGAGGCTAAACCCTAGAATCTAGCCTATGGTATGATTGTTGTAATGGTTGTTCGTCCTACGGACTAAAACCCTTAGGTTTATATAGACACCAAAGAGGGCTAGGGTTACACAGAGTCGGTTACAATGGTAGGAGATCTACATATCCGTATCGCCAAGCTTGGCTTCGACGCCAAGGAAAGTCCCATCCGGATACGGGACGAAGTCTTCAATCTTGTATCTTCATAGTCTTGGAGTCCAGCCGATGATGATAGTCCAGCTATCCGGACACCCCCTAGTCCAGGACTCCCTCAGTAGCCCCTGAACCAGGCTTTAATGACGATGAGTCTAGCGCGCATATTGGTCGGCATTGCAAGGCGGGTTCCTCCTCCAAATAATTCATAGAAGATTGTGAACACCAAGATAGTGTCCGGCTCTGCAAAATAAATTCCACATTCCACCGTAGAGAGAATAATATGCACACAAGTTCAATCTGCTGACGTATTTCGTGGCATGACATCACGCCACTACCAAGCCTTTACTTGAATTGTTTTTACTACACCACCTCAGCACGTTTAGGGAAGAAGTTTCCTTGGCACGTCTTGACGAAGCAGAGACCGTGTTCCCCTTATTCCGGGATTCCCATCAATACGGACGTGGGTAACCCAACCGCGCCATTGATTGCGGCGCTTGGGAGATAAGCGAGTTTTACCAGGCCGGTGGGGACGCATAGTCTTCGTCCGCCCATATAAGGGGATAAGGATCCACCTTTTTTACCTATGCCTTCTTCCTCCTTTGCTTATCCATCTCCGCGCACTCGAGCTCCAGCGCCCAAGTCCGCACATCTCGTCTCAGCCTTCTCCAGCCATGTCCGGAGCGGGAGGCAAGTGGATGGCCTCCTCCGTTACGGAGGGGCACATTGAGAAGCTGCGCGGCACCGGATACCTATCCAGCGATATCACGCACCGGCTGCCCGACGAGTGGAAGCTCATCCCCACCCCCAGGCCTCATGAGAGGGTCGTATTCCTTCCCCACTTCCTCCGCGGACTGGGCTTCCCACTTCATCCCTTCGTCCGGGGGCTCATGTACTTCTACGGCCTGGACTTCCACGATCTGGCGCCAAACTCCATCCTCAACATCTCGGCGTTTATCGTCGTGTGCGAGGCCTTGCTCTGAATCCGGCCCCACTTCGGCTTGTGGCTAAAGACCTTCAATGTCAAGCCGAAGGTGGTGAAGGGCGTTCAAGCGGAGTGCGGAGGTGCCATGGTGGGCAAGATGCCCAACGTCACTTGGCTCGAGGGCGCCTTTGTGGAATCCGTGAAGGGGTGGCAAGCGGGGTGGTTCTACATCACCGAGCCGCGTGACCCTAAATGGGCAGCGGCCCCCGAGTTCAGATCTGGTACCCCGATGCAGCTCACCTCCTGGAAAGAGAAGGGCTTGCTATAGGGTAGTTCGGAGGAGCTGACTGGACTCCAGTCCTGTCTCCGGACCCTGGTGGACAAGAAGCTCAAGCTTGTAAATGTGATCCAGGTCATGCTCGTCCGCCGGATTCTCCCCTGCCAGCAACGGGCCTTCAATTTGTGGGAGTTCGATCCGGCGCAGCACCGGACCCTGAGCGGGCTCTTCGACACGACGTACGAAGCTGCCTAGAGGGTGATGTTCAATTGGGGAGAAGCCCCCGCATCCGCAACTGAAGATCGCGGATTCAGCATGAAGCGCCCGGCCGGCAACGTAAGCTTTGCTATCCTTTATGGGACACTTATTTCTTTCATAGTTTGACTCTATGTGGGATCTAAAACTCCCAATGCCTTTAACAGGACTGGCAGAGGACGTCCGGACAGGTTGACTGTCCGGCTCCCCTTCCCGAAGACCCAGCGGACACCCGTTTGACGGGGCTGCTGGTTCCAGCCCTTTACGTGGTGCCGGAGAAGAAGGCCACGGGAACCTGAAGGAGTTCCCGGCGCCAGGTGGTATCGGACTCATCGTCCGATGGTTCCGAGGCGGACTCCTCCCCCGAAGAAGAGGAGGAGAAAGAGGACTCTCCCCCAAAGGGGGGAGAGAGGAAGAGGAAGGCCTCCCCAACGGGGGAGGCCGAAGGGTCCAAGAAGGGAAGGACCGTTTGAGGGAGTCCTGGACTAGGGGGTGTCCGGATATCTGGACTTTCATCGTCAGCCGGACTCCAAGACTATGAAGATACAAGATTGAAGACTTCCGTCCTGTGTCCGGATGGGACTTTCCTTGGCGTGGAAGGCAAGCTTGGCGATACGGATATGTAGATCTCCTACCATTGTAACCGACTCTGTGTAACCCTAGCCCCCTCCGGTGTCTATATAAACCGGAGGGTTTTTGTCCGTAGGACACACAACCATTACAACAATCATACCATAGGCTAGCTTCTAGGGTTTAGCCTCCTTGATCTCGTGGTAGATCCACTCTTGTACTACCCATATCATCAATATCAATCAAGCACGAATAGGGTTTTACCTCCATCAAGAGGGCCCGAACCTGGGTAAAAACATAGTGTCCCTTGTCTCCTGTTACCATCCGCCTAGACGCAAAGATCGGGACCCCCTACCCGAGATCCGCCGGTTTTGACACCGACATTGGTGCTTTCATTGAGAGTTCCTCTGTGTCGTCACCGATAGGCTTGATTGCTTCTTCAATCAACAACAACGCAGTCCAGGGTGGGAATTTTCTCCCCGGACAGATCTTCGTGTTCGGCGGCTTTGCACTGCGGGGAAGTGGGGAAGGAATACGACCCTCTCATGAGGCCTGGGGGTGGGGATGAGCTGCCACTCGTCGGGCAGCCGGTGCGCGATATCGCTGGATAGGTATCCGGTGCCGCACAGCTTCCCAATGTGCCCCTCCGTAACGGAGGAGGCCATCTACTTGCCTCCCACTCCAGACATGGCTGGAGAAGGTTGAGACGAGATGTGCGGACTTGGTCGCTGGAGCTCGAGTGCGCGGAGATGGATAAGCAAAGGAGGAAGAAGGCATAGGTAAAAAAGGTGGATGCTTATCCCCTTATATGGGCGGACGAAGACTATGCGTCCCCACCGGCCTGGTAAAACTCGCTTATCTCCCAAGCGCCGCAATCAATGGCGTGGTTGGGTTACCCACGTCCGTATTCATGGGAATCCCGGAATAAGGGGAACATGATCTCTGCTTCGACAAGACGTGCCAAGAAAACCGCTTCGCTAAACGCGCTGAGGTGGTATAATAAAACATGATTGAAGTAAAGGCTTGGTAGTGGCGTGACGTCATGCCACAAAATACGTCAGCAGATTGAACTTGTGTACATATTATTCTCTCTACGGTGGAATGTGGAATTTATTTTGCAGAGCCGGACACTATCCTGGCGTTCACAATCTTCTATGAATTATTTGGAGGAGGAACCCGCCTTGCAATGCCGAGCAATATGCACACCGGACTCATCGTCATTAAAGCATGGTTCAGGGGCTACTGAGGGAGTCCTGGACTAGGGGGTGTCCGGATAGCCAGACTATCATCGTCAGCCGGACTCCAAGACTATGAAGATACAAGATTGAAGACTTCGTCCCGTGTCCGGATGGGACTTTCCTTGGCGTGGAAGGCAAGCTTGGCGATACGGATATGTAGATCTCCTACCATTGTAACCGACTCTGTGTAACCCTAGCCCTCTCCGGTGTCTATATAAACCGGAGGGTTTTAGTCCGTAGGACACACAACCATTACAACAATCATACCATAGGCTAGCTTCTAGGGTTTAGCCTCCTTGATCTCATGGTAGATCCACTCTTGTACTACCCATATCATCAATATCAATCAAGCAGGAGTAGGGTTTTACCTCCATCAAGAGGGCCCGAACCTGGGTACAAACATCGTGTCCCTTGTCTCGTGTTACCATCCGCCTAGACACACAGTTCGGGACCCCCTACCCGAGATCCGCCGGTTTTGACACCGACACCCTTCCTCTAGACTGCTCCGCCAACGCCGACGATGGCGACGAGGGGTGGCCCTCAAGGGCCAAGCCCCTGGCAAGATCCTAAGTATCCGGATTCCTGAATGATTTATAATTTCTCTTTTATGCCACATAGTGTCCCTCTAATGCCGCATACACTACTAGAAAAACCTCTACTAATGGCGCACCTATTATGGCCATTAATGGCGCATCTGTGGTGCGCCACTAACAGCACGCCATTAGTA
>NC_041385.1:214723532-214737354 GCF_002162155.2 Triticum dicoccoides | reverse complement strand
GATACTAATGGCGCACCGCGGGCAGGTGCGCCATTAGTAATTTTTTTTATTTTTTTGATTTATTTTGAATTTTGAAGGCGGGAAGATACTAATGGCGCACCGCGGGCAGGTGCGCCATTAGTAAATTTTTTTATTTTTTTTATTTATTTTGAGTTTTGAAGGCGGGAAGATACTAATGGCGCACCATGGTCAGGTGCGCCATTAGTAATTTTTTTTTTATTTTTTTGACTTATTCTGAATTTTGAAGGAGGGAAGATACTAATGGCGCACCATGGGTAGGTGCGCCATTAGTAAGTTTGAATTTTTTTGATTTTTTTGCCTCTCTAGATCTTAAAAGCCCTGCATCTTTTTTTCTGTTAGGTTTTTGAGGATTTTGAAAATGTTTAACGGGGTACCCCCAGTTAAATTTGGATGTAACTTTTCGAGTAGATGATTTTTCATATAAAAAACTTTTTCATCCAAGTTAGTATGCAAAAGTTATGCCCATTTTTACAAATGCTCGCGAGATTTTGCAAATGAAGTCAAAATTCATATTTGCAAATTTTCCCAACAACTAGGCCACATATCACATGGGAAACTTATTTTCTTTTATTTTTTTGACATTTTTATCATTTTGTTTTATTTTTTTAAACTGAAAAGGCGATCCACAGGGGGGGGGGTGCATTCGGTGGAAGTGGTGTCCAAGGTTACTAATGGCGCACCGTGGCATGGTGCACCATTACTAGTTTAACTAGTAATGGCGCACCACACACACGGTGCGCCATTAGTATGTTTGGACAGCCGCACTAGTTCAAAAAAAATTGGTACTAATGGCGCACCGTAGGCAGGGTGCGCCATTAGTAGTTTCAACACTAATGGCGCATCAGAAGGTGGTGCGCCATTAGTATATACTAATGGCGCACCACATGTCTGGTGCGCCATTAGTGCCATTTCCATCTATAGCCCTTTTCCTAGTAGTGATACAACCTGTAGTCCGGCCGAGGACGATTTTCCCGCTTCTTCGAGCGGCTCCTTGGCTCCGTCGGATGTGGATTCCATTCCGACCGCCTCCACCCCTCGTGATGTTGAGGACCCCGAGGTGGGATCCCAGGAGGGGACCCGCCAGGAGGGGGAGGCTCCGGAGGTGCCACAAGGCAACCTCCCGGACTTCGCACCGGACTCCACACCGGAACCCGCAGTGGTTCTGGAGTCCGGCAGGCGGCCCCTTCGTAAGAAGGGCAAGACCGTGACACCGGCAGCCTCCGTCCAACCGGAGGCGCCGGACAACTTGTTGGAGGCTCTCAATGGCGCTTCCATCAAGGAAGAACACCGCACTATCATGAGTGCGGTGATTCAGAAGGTTCAGCTCGCCAAGAGCGGGCTGACCAAAGCCTGTAGGAGCCTTCTAACAGGCTTTCAGGTAAGAAATTTTAAAATATGTAATGTAATACCGCATAGAGAGTAGCCCCTGGTGCTCGGTTTGGTGTTTGGAAAGAAAAACCGGACTGAGGATCTAAAAAAGATATACACAGGAGTTCTAAAAATTATGTCAATATGGGTTTGCAGGCTGCGCTGCTGACCTCTGCCGCACTGACTGCGGAGGTCGATGCTTTGAAGTAGAACCTCGAGCGGTCCGAGAACGAGCTCGGCCTTGCCAGGAAGCAGCTCGAGGACAAGGAAGGTGAGTAACACCGTATTAAATTTGTACCTTACAGAAAAGGATTTTGGTTGCAATAGAAATAACAAGGATAACATGGGCACTGCAGGGGCCACAAACGAGGTGACGACCCTGAAGGAGGCCGTGTCCGCGGCCGAACGTAATGAGGCCGCGGAATGAGCGGAGCGAGAGAAGCCGGAGGCGCGGGTGGCGGAGGTGCAGCAAGAGCTCCAGGCACTCATGGAAAAGCATGAGAGTTTGGAGCGCGACTCGAAGACTCGAGAGTCCGAGCTTGCCTCGACTCTTGAGAGTGCCAAAGCCGCTAAGGCCGAGGCCCATAAGGCCCTCCAGAAGATTGAGGCGGTGAAGAAAATAGCGGCGGGTAAGGCATTTTTCATGCAAAGCAAGCATGTGAATGTGAATTACCTGTTACTTACCCGAATTCGGAGCCCTCCAGGAGCGTTTGCAGATCTGCCTCGCAGCGTGTCCGATGCCACTGCATTCTACCGGGCCGAGGAGGGGAGCTCAATGGAGAAGGTCTTCTGGTCTCAGTATGCTGAGGCCGAACATCCGGTGCCCCTTAGCGACCAGCTGAAGCAGCTGGTCGAGCTCCACAAGGTAGCCGAGCAGGCCATGAAGGGCCTCATAGTCCAGCTGTGGCCTGAAGAGGCCATGCCTGGGAGCTACTTCGGCATGGTGCGGCGGCTGGTGGATGCGTGTCCCTGGGTGGATGTCATCAAGCGCTGCGCCTGCATTGAAGGTGCCCGTCGGGCCCTTGCCCGCGCAATGGTGCACTGGGGCAGGCTGGATGCTGAGAAGCTTTTGACGGACGCGCCTCCGACGGGCAAGGAGTATCGCACGCCCGAAATGTATTATAAGAGTGTCTAGAAGGGTGCCCGCAAGATTGCGGATGAGTGCCCCAAGGATGTAATATTTGAGTAGACTCGCAATGTGTTATCCTGTGCGCTGAAAACTTTGTTCATATGCGCTAAGCAACGCTTATTAATTTAAAATATTACCTTTTGTACGGCCGTTTATCAAATCTGAGAGATGGCAAGTCGTTGGCTTCAGCCCCCATGCCACGAGTGCTGGGGTGTTCAGGATAAACTTGAGCGCTCTTGTTCCCATTTTTGGGTCCATCTAGGGAGGCGCTCAACACGATGAACAAGGCAACCGGACTTATAATGCTTGAACACTCGCACTTAGCCATAGAATTCTATAATTTTATATTTCGGCGAAGCCCCTAGTGTTCGGAAGACCGAGTTCGGGGTGCTATCCACGCCTGGGCCGGACACAGCCGGTTCCTCGCTCTAAGCGGCACAAGTCTTTAGGCACTCGAAAAGACCTCTCGAACAGCGACCAACTCTCGCCTTATCATGACGGTCAGTTTTAGCTTTCTCCACTGAGGCGCTCGCCCAGCTCAACCGGGGCGCAATCGCAGTGGTTCTCCCAGTGCTACCTTAGCCGATAGAACGGAACGTAAGGTACCAAAACATGGGAGCCGCGCAAACCCAACTATTGACCCAAGACATGATTCGGAGCCAATGCATATAGTGCTATAAGTTCGGGGTGCCGCACTTGTGAAAGTGTTCGGACTTATCAGACCATAAAGCGGGGAACATAAGCCCCTGGTGTATTCCGCCGTACCAAAGTGTACGGATGCAAGATGTCATAAATGAACATATATGTAAAGAAAAGGAATGCAATCATAAGCGAAAAGTGATGCATTGTTTATTCGAGGAAGTCTGCCACGAGTGCAGAACGATACAAATAGTGCGGTAAACAAGGGATTCGACTATTAGACATGTCCCCCTCCAGGGGTAGGCTGCGGAATGGTGTATTAAACAGATTTAATGCTCATAGGAGACCACCTGAGTGTTCGTCGTAGCCATTGTCCTTCCCTGGCTGTTGCATCGTGAGTTCGGCAGGTCCACTGTCGGACAGGGCCTCTGGTGTACGGAGTCCTGTGGAAAAAGAGAAAAACAAAAAGAGCGACACACTTGGGAGCCCCTGGTGTGGTTAAGCCACACTCTAGGCCTGTCATGGTCGTGCCCCCCCCCCCTATGCCCATGGTATCTTCAGAGCGTAATGATGTACGCGAAGGGCTAAACTTGCAATCATGCAGGGGCTGGGGTTGGGGCCGCATTGCTACGCGTGCTCGGAACATGCCAGGTGGTCTTGATGTATTTTACTCCGGGCGCATTTGGCCATGTCCGGTCGTTTAACGGCCGGACTCGAAAATTGCCTTAAGAGGCTGCTCTGTACTTCCGTCGGGAGAGCCGCTGTGTGTTCCTTTGTTCGGAGGGAGCGTTCAGTGTTTCCGTTGACCGTGATGACTCCATGAGGGCTTGGCATCTTGAGCTTAAGGTATGCATAATGCGGCACCGCGTTGAACTTTGCAAACGCGGTTCGTCCGAGCAGAGCATGATAGCCACTGCGGAACGGGACTATGTCGAAGATTAACTCCTCGCTTCGGAAATTATCCGGGGATCTGAAGACCACTTCCAGTGTGACTGAGCCTGTACAATTGGCCTCAACACCTGGTATGACGCCTTTGAAGGTCTTCTTTGTAGGTTTAATCCTTGAGGGGTCTATGCCCATCTTGCGCACTATATCCTGATAAAGTAGGTTCAGGCTGCTGCCGCCGTCCATCAGGACTCTAGTGATGTGAAATCCATCCACGATGGGGTCTAAAACCAATGCGGCGAATCCGCCATTACGGATATTGTTGGGGTGGTCCCTTCGATCGAAAGTGATCGGGAAAGAGGACCATGGATTGAATTTCGGGGCGACTGGCTCCATCGCATATACGTCTCTAAGTGCACGCTTCCGCTCCCTCTTGGGTATGTGGGCTGCGTATATCATGTTTACCATCCGCACTTGTGGGGGAAAACCCTTCTGTCCTCTACTGTTCGGCGGCCGGGTCTCTTCCTCGTCATCTCTATGCAGCCCCTTGTCATTGTTTTCAGCAATTAACTTGCCTGCCTGCTTGAACACCCAACAATCCCTGTTGGTGTGATTAGCTGGCTTTTCGGGGGTGCCATGTATCTGCCAAGAGTGGTCGAGTATTCGGTCCAAATTGGACGGACCCGGAGTAGTTCGTTTAAATGGCTTTTTTCCGTTGACCGGGTTTAGAGCCTCTGAATCCGGCATTGACTACCGTATCTTCCATGTTATCGCCGTTAACGCGACGTTTGTTTTTGTTACGACGTGACCTGCCATTGCGATTGTTGTTGTCCAGACTGCTAGAATTTTTGCTGAGGTTGTTACTGCAGGCTAGCCAGCTGTCCTCCCCCGCACAGAAGTGGGTCATGAGTGATGTGAGGGTTGCCATGGATTTCGGCTTTTCCTGTCCTAGGTGTCGGGCCAGCCATTCGTCGCGGATGTTATGTTTGAAGGCTGCGAGGGCCTCTGCATCCGGACAGTCGACGATTTGATTTTTCTTTGTTAAGAACCGTGTCCAGAACTGTCTGGCGGATTCGTCTGGCTGATGAATTATGTGGCTTAGGTCATCGGCGTTTGGTGGTCGCACATATGTGCCCTGGAAGTTGTCGAGAAATGCGGCTTCTAAGTCCTCCCAACACCCAATTGACTCTGCTGGCAAGCTGTTAAGCCAATGCCGAGCTGGTCCTTTAAGCTTGAGTGGGAGATACTTGATGCGTGGAGATCGTCACCGCGGGCCATATGGATATGAAGGAGATAATCTTCGATCCAAACCGCGGGGTCTATTGTGCCATCGTAGGATTCAATGTTCACGGGTTTAAACCCTTCAGGGATTTGATGATCCATTACTTCATCTGTGAAGCATAGTGGGTGTGCGGCGCATCTATACTGGGCAATATCATGACGTAGCTCAAAAGAGCTTTGTCTACTGTGTTCGGCCCGGCCGGAGTTGCTGTATCCGGTGCGACGGTAGTCATCGTGGATTGTGGGGCGCCCACGTGATCCTTAGATAGATCTTGATTGTTTTGCCTTGTCCTCCAATATGTCTCGCAAGTCCGGCACATTCCCCCGTGGCTTCGCGCTTTTCGAGCGGTGCCGGGGTATGGTTCTGGTGGAGGGCCTAGATGCCTCTCTGTCGCGGCCACGAGGTGGTCGGTCTGCCGTACTGTGCACTGGTGATGAAGGTTTATATGCCTCCTCCTCTAATCGGGGGAGCAACTTGCGTTTTGGGTAGCTTTTGGAGGGGTGTTTGAGTTCATGCTCTTCGGCCGCGAGCACCTCGGTCCATCTATCGGCCAGCAGGTCTTGATCAGCTCGGAGCTGTTGCTGCTTTTTCTTTAGGCTGTTCTCCGTGGCCATTAGCCTGCGTTTAAAACGCTCTTGTTCGACGGGATCCTCGGGCACGACAAATTCATCGTCATTGAGGCTTGCCTCATCTCCGGAGGGAGGCATGTAATTGTCATCCTCGACCTCTTCGTCTGCCGCTCTCTCGTGAGGGCTGACTTCTGCGTCCTCGTGCGCTGAATCTTGCTGGAGGGGGTTATCTTCGGCACTCTCTGGGGTGTTGTTATCTCCGGTGCCGTAATCTCCATTCTTACTGTGGCGAGATTTAGAGTGGCGCCGTTGACGTCGGCGCTTGGGCTGTTTCTTAGAGGAATCTGCCTCCACTGCTTCTTCGCCGTTCCCATCCTTTGGGATGTCCACCATGTATAGGTCGTATGACGAGGTGGTCTTCCAGTGCCCTATAGGAACTAGTTCTTGGTCGTCTCTGGCATCTTCGTCCATACCGTCGATGTCTTCGGAGTCGTAGTCTAGCATGTCGGTTAGATCGTCGACAGTGGCTACAAAGTGGGTGGTGGGTGGGCTTTGAATTTCTTCGTCGTCCGCATCCCAACCATCTTGACCGCAGTCCGGCCAGGGCTCTCCTGATAACGAGAGATACTTTAGCGAATTCAGGATGTCGCCAAAGGGTGAGTACTGAAAGATGTTCACGGCGGTGAACTCCATGATCGGCGCCCAATCGGATTCGATTGGCCGGGGTGCAGGAGGTTCGGAGTCCGGCAAGGAGTCCGGCACCTCGGAGTCACGAGCTTTGCAAGGGACAAGGTCAGTATTCGGCTCCATCGCCGTAGAAGTTGCGGCACCCGAGGCGGTGTCCAGCCACCCATCCTCGATCTGCGCGGTCGGCTCCGAACTAGGGGTCGGGGCGGACTCATGTGCAGCTTCCGGGGCACTGTCCGGCGGCAGAGCTAAATCATGCCCATCGTGACAGTGCGGAAGGCTCGGCTGTGGCTCGAATCCATCGAAGATCAAGTCTCCGCAGACGTCAGCCGTGTAGTTCAAACTTCCAAATCTGACCTGATGGCCAGGGGCGTAGCTTTCGATCTGCTCCAGATGGCCAAGCGAATTGGCCCGTAGTGCAAAGCTGCCAAACACGAAGATCTGTCCGGGGAGGAAAGCCTCACCCTGGACCGCGTTGTTGTTGATGATCGAAGGAGCCATCGGGCGTATGAGCGACGACACAGAGGAACTCTCAATGAAAGCACCAATGTCGGTGTCAAAACCGGCGGATCTCGGGTAGGGGGTCCCGAACTGTGCGTCTAGGCGGATGGTAGCAGGAGACAAGGGACATGATGTTTTTACCCAGGTTCGGGCCCTCTCGATGGAGGTAAAATCCTACTCCTGCTTGATTTATATTGATGATATGGGTAGTACAAGAGTGGATCTACCACGAGATCAAGGAGGCTAAACCCTAGAAGCTATCCTATGGTATGATTGTTGTTCCTCCTATGGACTAAAACCCTCCGGTTTATATAGACACCGGAGAGGGCTAGGGTTACACAGAGTCAGTTACCATGGTAGGAGATCTACATACCGTATTGCCAAGGTTGCCTTCCACGCCAAGGAAAGTCCTATCCGGACACAGGACGAAGTCTTCAATCTTGTATCTTCATAGTCTTGGAGTCCGGCCAATGATGATAGTTCGGCTATCCTGACACCCCCTAGTCCAGGACTCCCTCACCTCCTATTACCAATAGCCTTAGACAAATAGATCGGGACCCCCTACCCGAGATTTGCCGGTTTTGACACCGACAGTGGACGCACCCAAAGAAAACAACGGAGACAATGAAAATCAAGTCGAGGATAAACCTCCTGAGATACAGCCAAAGCACCGACATCAGCGGCGCCGCTCTAAGCCACGCCGTAGTAAAACCAGCAACACCATCACAGGAGAAAACAACACTCCGGACGGTGCCGAAGACAATGAAGACCCCGTTGAGCCAACCTCCGAACAGGAGGAGTGGGAGGATGGGCGAGTCAGCCTTGACGAACAGGCCATGAATGAAGACTCGGAGGATAGCAACTACCTTCCGCTCTCCGACGACGAGGTGAGCTGATACGTCTCCAACATATCTATAATTTTTTATTGTTCCATGCTATTATATTACCTGTTTTGGATGTTTATGGGCTTTACTTTACAGTTTTATATCATTTTTGGGACTAACCTACTAACCGGAGGCCCAGCCCAGATTGTTGTTTTCTTACCTATTTTAGTGTTTCGGATAAAAAGAGTATCAAACGGAGTCCAAACGGAATGAAACCTTCAGGAGAGTTATTTTTGGAAGGGAAGCAATCCAGGAGACTTGGAGTATACATCAGGGAAGCAACAAGGAAGCCACGAGGCCGGGATGCGTGCTCTACCCCACTGGGCGCGCCCCCACCCTCGTGGGCCCCTTGTGGCTCCCCTGACCGACTTCTTGCGCCTAAAAACATCGAGGAGCACAATAGATCGGGAGTTCCACCGCCGCAAGCCTCTGTAGCCACCAAAAACCAATCAGGACCCTGTTCCGGCACCTTGCTGGAGGGGGGATCCCTCACTGGTGGCCATCTTCATCATCCCGACGCTCTCCATGATGAGGAGGGAGTAGTTCACCCTTGGGGCTGAGTGTATGTACCAGTAGCTAAGTGTTGATCTCTCTCTCTCTCTCTCAATCTCTCTCTCTCTCTCTCATGTTCTTGAGGTGATACGATCTTGATGTATCACGAGCTTTGCTATTATAGTTGGATCTTATGATGTTTCTCCCCCTCTACTCTCTTGTGATGAATTGAGTTTTCCCCTTGAAGTTGTCTTGTCGGATTGAGTCTGAAAGGATTTGAGAACACTTGATGTATGTATTGCCGTGCTTATCTATGGTGACAATGGGATATTCACATGATCTACATGATGTATGTTTTGGTGATCAACTTGCGGGTTCAATGAACTTATGCATAGGGGTTGGCACACGTTTTCGTCTTGACTCTCCGGTAGAAACTTAGGGGCACTATTTGAAGTACTTTGTGTTGGTTGAATAGATGAATCTGAGATTGTGTGATGCATATCGTATAATCATGCACACGAATACTTGAGGTGACATTGAAGTATCTAGGTGACATTAGGGTTTTCGTTCATTTGTGTATTAAGGTGTTATTCTAGTACGAACTCTATGATAGATAGAACGGAAAGAATAGCTTCGTGTTATTTTACTACGGACTCTTGAATAGATCGATCAGAAAGGATAACTTTGAGGTGGTTTCGTACCCTACCATAATCTCTTGGTTTGTTCTCCGATATTAGTGACTTTGGAGTGACTCATTGTTGCATGTTGAGGGATAGTTATATGATCCAATTATGTTATTATTGTTGAGAGAACTTGCACTAGTGAAAGTATGAACCCTAGGCCTTGTTTCCTCACTTTTACCACTTGTTACCTTGCTGTTTTTATATTTTCCGATTACAAATACTTATATCTACCATCCACATTGCACTTGTATCACCATCTATTCGCCGAACTAGTGCACCTATACAATTTACCATTGTATTGGGTGTGTTGGGGACACAAGAGACTCTTTGTTATTTGGTTACAGGGTTGTTTGAGAGAGACCATCTTAATCCTATGCCTCCCACGGATTGATAAACCTTGGGTCATCCACTTGATGGAAATTTGCTACTGTCCAACAAACCTCTGCACTTGGAGGCCCAAAAACGTCTACAAGAAGAAGGTTGTGTAGTAGACATCAAGATCTTTTCTGGCGCCGTAGCCGGGGAGGTGAGTGCTTGAAGGTATATCTTTAGACCTTGTAATCGAATCTTTTGGTCTCTTGTTTTATCACTAGTTTAGTTTATAAAAGATAACTAAAAAAATTGGAATTGAGTTTGCCTCATACGCTTATCTTTTTAATATCTTTCATGAAAATAAGGATTCTGATAACTGTGCCAAAATGTTAGAAGAAGAATGCATTAGAATGTTTGGCACTAAGTATTTGAATGATGAGCATGATTGCAATGTTGTTAGTATGAATTCTTTGAATACCCATGATGCTAATGATATGCAAAGCCACAAGCTTGGGGATGCTATGTTTGATGAAGATGATATGTTTAGTCCCCCAAGTTTTGATGAATATTTATTATGATGAAATAATGCCTCCTATTTATGATGATTATACTGATGAAAGTGGGTTTTGGAAGAGTGTCAACTTTAGGAAGTAATGATCCCACTATTTTGGAGGATGTTGAATACTATTGTGATAATTATGAAAGAGGATTTGGAGAGGTCATGACTTCATTTAGTGATGAATCCACTATTTCGGAAGAGTATCCAATTGATTATGAGAACAAAGTTGCTATCTATGATGATTATTGTGAAGACTTGTATTGTAACGCCCTTGATGCGGCTATATCTCCCACGTGTCGAAGCACGACTTAGAGGCATAACCGCATTGAAAGCAATTTCGCAAGTGAGGTAATCTTCACACAACCCAAGTAATACATAAGGGAAAGAGATACATAGTTGGCTTACACTCGCCACTTCACACAAATACAAGAATAAAGCATTACATCATCCAGATACAATCAAGGTCCGACTACGGAACCAAAATACAAGAAGAACCCCAAATGCGACAAAGGTCCCCGATCGACCCCAACTGGGCTCCACTACTGATCAACTAGAACGAAACAACACAACGGGCAAGATCATCATCGAGCTCCTCCTTGAGCTTGGTTGCGTCACCTGCAAACTGGTTTTGGAAGTATCTGGTGAGTCACGAGGACTCAGCAATCCCATTACCATGTGTATCAAGACTAGCAAAGCTTAATGGGAAAGGAAGGTGTAAAGTGGTGAGTTTGCAGCAGCGACTAAGCATGATATGGTGGCTAACACGCAAATGAGAGCGAGAAGAGAAACAAGCGGAACGGTCATGAAGCTAGCAATGATCAAGAGGTGATCTTGAACACCTACTTACGTCAATCATAACATAGAAACCGTGTTCACTTCCCGGACTCCGCCGAGAAGAGACCGTCACGGCTACACAGTCGGTTGATGCGTTTTAATTCGGATCTGGTGTCAAGTTATCTACAACCGGACATTAACAAATTCCCATCTGCCACATAACCGCGGGCACGACTCTCGAAAGTTTAAACCCTGCAGGGGTGTCCCAACTTAGCCCATGACAAGCTCTCGCGATCATCGAAGGAATAGACCTTCACCCAGGAAGACCCGATCAGTCTCGGAATCCCGGTACATCAAGACATTTCGACAATGGTAAAACAAGACCAGCAAAGCCTCCCAGCGTGCCGACATCCTGATAGTAGCCGCGCGTATCTCGTCTCAGGCCACGACCGGATGAGCTAAGCGTACAGGTACCGACGTAACCCAAGTTGCCAAGGGATGGTCCCGCACGGTGCTCTAGTTTGGACCAACGCTTAGACAAGCACTGGCCCGGGGGGGCTATAATAAAGATGACCCTTGGGTTAATTACTCCCAAGGGAAAAGTAGGTGGTGGTGAGGCAAATGGTAAAAGTCAATGTTGGGCCTTGCTGGACAAGTTTTATTCAAAGCGAACTGTCAGGGGGGTCCCATAAATCACCCGACCGCGTAAGGAACGCAAAATCCGGGAACATAACACCGGTATGATGGAATCTAGGGTGGCAAGAGTGGAACAAAACACCAGGCATAAGGCCGAGCCTTCCACCCTTTACCAAGTATATAGATGCATTAATAATATAAGAGATATTGTGATATTCCAACCAAAATCCTATCCACCATGGAGAAATCTTCAACTTCACCTGCAACTAGCAACGCTATAAGAGGGGCTGAGCAAAAGCGGTAACATAGCCAAACAACGGTTTGCATAGGAAAGGTGTCAAAGGTTAGAGGTTCATGGCAATATGGGATGGCTTGATAAACAGGTAATAGGTAGCGCAGCATGGCAAAAGAACGAGGCAACTAGCATAGCAATGATAGTAGTGAGATCCAAGGTAGTGGTCATCTTGCCTGAAATCCCGCAAGGAAGAAGAACGAGTCCATGAAGAAGATGAACGGATGAAGCCAAACCAATCATAGACGAACGAATCCACACGATCGCAACGAAACAGGAACTAACAAGAAGAAGCACACAACATAGGTAAACACACCACACATGAACAAGACATGATGCACAACAAGCATGATGCATGAAAAGGCTACATGAAGCTACTCATGGCAAGATATGATGCAAAAAAGAACAACACATCAAGGCAAGTTTAAATGAGGCCGGGAACAACATATAACAATTCCGGTAAGTCCTCATATGCAAATTTCGAAATTGGTCCAGAACTGAATGAACATTATGTTGAAGTTGTTAAACAGCAAGTTAAAGATCACCAAGATGATCTACACGAAATTCTAGTCAAGTTACATATAAGGTTCATTAGATTCGGAGCTACGGCCTAGAAGATATGAGCAAAACAAGTTAAACATGGCATTGATGCAAAATGCACCCAAACATCAAGCAAACACACCAAAACAAGGATGCAACATGATAATATGAAACAACATGCAAAATCAAGCAAGTTTCATATAGAGCACAATCAAAACGGAGCAACGGTGCAACACACACACACTATACAAGTCATAGCAATAATCTGTCCATAACAGCAACTAGGCATCTTACAAGCATCAAAACAACAAGCTACAGCACCCCAAAATAATAACAAAAGGCATGGGCATGAAGTACACGTAAAGCATAACAAAACATGAACACTGAGCTATCTCCAGAAACAACTAAAACATGCTCAAAATGACATGGAGATATTGCAAATAAGAACAGTTTCAGACTTTAGCAGAAATAACATCAGGTTGCAATGTTTAGAGCAAGCAAACAACATGTTACAGGAACTTATCATGGCAAACAAAGGCATGGCATGAATCTACTAATAGCATATATCAAAAGACCCTTACTGACCATGAGCCAAAAAGGCACGGAAAATATGATGGCACCCATGTAAACATGGCAAGTTATATTATAGATTTAAACATGGAAGGAACAACAATAAGTAGGCATGTTCGTGAGCTTGAACCACTCACCACAGAGCAATACATGGCATGGCAAGGCAACCAACAGTAAGAAGGCATGTTTATGAAGCTAAGCATGGCAAGAGCAACTTCATAGGGTACATGGATCACTAGGAAAACACATGGGAACAAGTGAACTTAATGTTAACAGGCTGACAAACAACATTTTCAAGCAACTTTGGAGCAAGAAATGAACATGTTCCAGCAGGCTATAATTACAACCAAGGGCATGAATGGATAGAGCATGACATGTAGATCAAAACATGTTTATAGAGCATCTCCAGATTATGCATAGAATGATTAGTAGAAGCATGTTAACATAGCACCAAAATATAACAGAATCTGTCAGGAAAACAGCAACAGCAACTACCCTACTTAACAAGCTTGAAACACTCAGCACACAACTCACAAAAATACATAGTTAACACCCCTGGAAAGATGGCATGGCATAGTTCAACATTCATGTAGAGCTCAACCTCATAGGATGCACACATAAATCATGGCAAAAATGATAAAACAACAAGTTATAACAGTTTCAGCAGGTTAACATCAACATGCACTCTTCCAACAGCATTTCGGGCATCAAGATGAGCTCAAATGAAAATCATGCTATGGAATGAAGTGATGTACTCGTCGAGGCGAACAATTTGACATATTATACGCACTAAACGGAGCTACGGATACAGAGATGTGATGCAATGAATATGGCATGAAAATAACTGAATCTGGGGACTTAGTGGTTTCGGGGTCAACCCTCGGGTTCGAGGCACGCGGATCGAGGTTCATCGGAGGCGAGGCGGCGGCTCGCCGGAGTGGCAGGAGAAGCCGGCCGGAGGTCGAGGAGGGGCCGGGGCGGCGCCGGAGGAGGCCGGGC
>NC_041385.1:214703196-214722687 GCF_002162155.2 Triticum dicoccoides | reverse complement strand
GGGCACCGGCGGCGCGGGGTTCGGGGAGGCGCGGGCGGCGCACGCCTGCGGGCGGCGGCGCGGGGAGGCGGCGGCCGGCGGCGGCGCATGGCGGCGGGGCGGTGCGGAGCAGACGTGTCGGCTCCTGATTGGATGGAGTGAGGTGGAGGCTGGACGTGTCCGGCCGTCGGCGGACATGTCCGGCGGCGCGGAGGGAAGATTTAGGGTTTCACCTGCGATTTGGACGGGGGAGGCACATATTTATAGGTAGAGGGAGCAAGGTGAGTCCAAATGAGGTGCGGTTTTCGGCCACGCGATCGTGATCGAACGACCAAGAGCATGGAGGGAAGTTTGGTGGGTTTTGGGCCACTTTGGAAGGGGTGTTGGGCTGCAACAAAAGAGGCCTTTACGGTTACCCGGTTAACCGTTGGAGTACCAAACGACCTCCAAATGGCACGAAACTTGACAGGCGGTCTACCGGTGCTATACCAAGGCCGCTTGGCAAACCTCGGGCCATTCCGAGAAAGTTTAACACCCGCACAAGAGAAGAGGCAAAAGGGGGACGCCGGAGGACATAGGAGCGCCGGATTGCAAAATGGACAACGGGAAAAATGCTCGGATGCATGAGACGAACACGTATGCCAAATGAAATGCACATGATGACATGATATGAAATGCATATGATGACATGGCAAAGTGCAACACGCAAGCAGATGACATGGCAACGACGGCGAATAACTGGCGGACACCTGGCGCATCGGATCCAGGGCGTTACAACACTCCACCACTACGAGAGGATCTCGTCCCGAGATCTAGGAAGGCACCGAAGGGAAAAGGAAGAGGAAGAGGAGAGGTAAAACTAAGTTGCTTCTTTGACGAACGAGGGAAACCATGAACCTTGAGAGGTTGAGCAATTTAGAAGAAAGAGTACAACAGAGATGAACGAGATTGCAAACAATCCGGTAGAAAAGAGGAACAAGGAGTATTACGAGAACTTGAAGGTTGAAAGACAAGGAAAAAGAGCTTCACGAACGAAAAGGATATGACCACCTCGTTATAATGAGATAGCCAAGGAACAAGAATGACAGAATTTGGACAGCACTCCGATAGAAAAGAGAAGAAAAACTTGATGAGATGAAAAGCTATTGAAGAGATGATACAACACTCCGGTTAAATGGATAAGCCAGAAAAGAACCTGATGCTCACAAAACGAGGTGATGGGTAAAGAGCACAACATCACAATGCCTTCGGAACAAAAGAATAGAAGATAGGTCATTGGAATAACAGAACGGAGAAGGAAATGCCAACTTCTGCCACGAATGAGCTTGGAAAGCATCCTTGCAAGAAGGTTAGAACGGAGTTGTTGGAAAATCAAGAACGAGAAGCACAAGCTTGTTGTGGGCTTATGTAAACATCTCAAAACTTGAGGTGAAATTCTGCCACTATCAAAATCAATTGCTTGCTTGAGATTAATGAAGAGATGAAAACTGCTTCACCAAGATGATAGACATATAACTTGGATCATTGATAAGCACCACAAATAGCAACAACCCTTAAGGAAAGGCTTTAGGTGAAATATGACACAAGATAACTCCAACGAAGAAGTTGATTGGTCGAAAAGATCTCTTGAACGAAGAGAAAAAGATGGATTTAGAATACCTCATTCTTGACAACATATGAATCATGAAACATGAATGGAAATTGTCAAGAGTGACATAACACCACCTCAAAAGATAAGGTAGAAGAATTGCACTTCGAAATGCAAGATGGAGAATACTTGAACTCCCCAAAACAAAACAAGTGTTGGGCACCATGTAGAGCCTCCATGAAGAACTCCGGTAAACAAAAGGGTGATAGAAAGAAAGAGAAGTTGAAAACACAAGGTGAATCCTTGCAATGATTTAGATGGATCTCCGTGATAATTAGAGCATGGAACTCCGGGAAAAAGAGAAGATGAAACAAATGAAACCGAGAATTATTTCATCATGAACAATCTCCGGAAGAAAAGAATTCTCACAATCAAAAACAATTATGAGAGGATGGCATCAAGCTAGAACCATGAATATTCAAGAGAACGGGCAAGATTAAAGAGAAACTCTTCTTCGGTTTCCAAATGAGAAACTCTTCTTCGGTTTCCAAATGATGAGAATGACAACGAGAAACACCACCAAGAATTATTGAGGCACACCGGAAGAATCAAAAGCGAAGAGGTTGAGCCAACTATGAAAAGAATTTGAAAGATCTTGGAGAAAGACATATGACTGATGATAACTCATTCTTACGTCAAACTTGGAGAAGAATTTAGGATAGCTCTGGGAAAATAGAAGAGTCAGGTAAGATCCTTGGAAAAGACCTGTGGGTTAGGGCCCACTCAAAAGAACACCGTTGAAAACATTTAAAAGAGATGTTGCACCGGTTGAATTAAATGACTTGAATGAGATACCAATCTCGAAAGAGCTTGAACGAATGCAGAGTGTAAACACGAATCTTCGAGATATCTTGAGCACTCCGGAATAACAAATAGCGAGAAGTAGAATGATAATGAGGTGCACCGGTATGAGAAGACATTGAAATGAGGAAAAAGGTATGATCAACAGAACTTGACTTGAATCTACCGGAGAAGAGAAAGGAATGAGGAATGACGAACTAGTAGAACATCTTCTTGAGAGCCACCGGGCAAGAACATTGACGGAAAAGAATGGAGAAACTTCACATGAATAAATGGATAGTTGATTAAGAAATCTGAGTCCTTGAAGAAAAAAGGTGGGAGGTCGGGAAAAACAAAGGCTACTTGGGATGAACGAAACAAACACCGTTGATAAAACTTAGAATTGATCTTGCAGATGGGGAGAATGATGGGATCATCTCGAAGAGAAGCGCACCGGTTGGAAAAGGATTAACATGACAACCTCAATGATCAAAAGGATTAGTATTCACATAGCAATATGAGAACACCGTTTAGGAAAGGTATGGATTCAACATTTGACTTCGAAGCAACTCGAATACCACAAATAAAACAAAACAAAGGATTTGGCTTGCAGAATAAGCCAGAACAAACATATGATAGAGATTTACCCAATCCCATATAATGCATCTGTCGGAAAGATATTCTAGGAGCTACTTGAATTCCCACCTATAAAACTCCCGAAACTTTCTGGTTATGCAATCTGGTGTTGGGGATACAGGGGAAGCAATATATCTCACTCAAACTAATAATCCCTACATCCAGCTGTATCCATCCGTCAACACATAACCAAGAAACCTTCGGAAATCGTCTACCTCAACCTTCGAAAAGCATCCGTTATACGAGTCATGGCAATACTCCCGTACTCACCTCAGTACTGGGTTATCGGGGTTATCTCACCAACAACTGCATAAAAGAGATTTTCGATGTCGGCGTACTAAACTCAGGAATTCCAGAACTGCAACGATAAGATTATGACGACAACACCTCAGAGCTCAACTCCCCGGGACACCTCCACTAAAAAAAACCCTGCTGACGGGAGGCACCAAGACAACGTTCTCATCATAAAACCATCGGAACGATTCCAAGATACCCGCGTGATCCTAAAAAAAAATTAGTGAAATTTAAGAAGAGAAGAGTCAAAACTCTACGTCAGGAGACCTCACCAGAGCGACGAAGGGACTGAGGAGTAAAAAGAATTCCTAACTCTCCGATATATATAATCCTAAATGACTCAAAACATTTTTCTAGACACAACTCGGCCACTAAAAACGATCAAGCAGTGGGGGCTCCTAAGGTCGGGGAAGGCTCTGATTACCAACTTGTAACGCCCTCGATGCGGCTATATCTCCCACGTGTCGAAGCACGACTTAGAGGCATAACCGCATTGAAAGCCATGTCGCAAGTGAGGTAATCTTCACACAACCCAAGTAATACATAAGGGAAAGAGATACATAGTTGGCTTACACTCGCCACTTCACACAAATACAAGAATAAAGCATTACATCATCCAGATACAAGCAAGGTCCGACTACGGAACCAAAATACAAGAAGAACCCCAAATGCGACAAAGGTCCCCGATCGACCCCAACTGGGCTCCACTGCTGATCAACTAGAACGAAACAACACAAAGGGCAAGATCATCATCGAGCTCCTCCTTGAGCTTGGTTGCGTCACCTGCAAACTGGTTTTGGAAGTATCTGGTGAGTCACGAGGACTCAGCAATCCCATTACCATGGGTATCAAGACTAGCAAAGCTTAATGGGAAAGGAAGGGGTAAAGTGGTGAGTTTGCAGCAGCGACTAAGCATGATATGGTGGCTAACACACGCAAATGAGAGAGAGAAGAGAAACAAGCGGAATGGTCGTGAAGCTAGAAATGATCAAGAGGTGATCCTGAACACCTACTTACGTCAATCATAACACAGAAACCGTGTTCACTTCCCGGACTCCGCCGAGAAGAGACCGTCACGGCTACACACTCGGTTGATGCGTTTTAATTCGGATCTGGTGTCAAGTTATCTACAACCAGACATTAACAAATTCCCATCTGCAACATAACCGCGGGCACGGCTCTCGAAAGTTTAAACCCTGCAGGGGTGTCCCAACTTAGCCCATGACAAGCTCTCGCGATCATCGAAGGAATAGACCTTCACCCAGGAAGACCCGATCAGTCTCGGAATCCCGGTACATCAAGACATTTCGACAATGGTAAAACAAGACCAGCAAATCCTCCCGGCGTGCCGACATCCTGATAGTAGCCGCGCGTATCTCGTCTCAGTCCACGACCGGATGAGCTAAGCGTACAGGTACCGACGTAACCCAAGTTGCCAAGGGATGGTCCCGCACAGTGCTCTAGTTTGGACCAACGCTTAGACAAGCACTGGCCCAAGGGGGGGCTATAATAAAGATGAGACTTGGGTTAATTACTCCCAAGGGAAAAGTAGGTGGTGGTGAGGCAAATGGTAAAAGTCAATGTTGGGCCTTGCTGGACAAGTTTTATTCAAAGCGAACTGTCAGGGGGGTCCCATAAATCACCCGACCGCGTAAGGAACGCAAAATCCGGGAACATAACACTGGTATGACGGAAACTAGGGCGGCAAGAGTGGAACAAAACACCAGGCATAAGGCCGAGCCTTCCACCCTTTACCAAGTATATAGATGCATTAATAATATAAGAGATATTGTGATATCCCAACCAAAATCCTGTCCACCATGGAGAAATCTTCAACTTCACCTGCAACTAGCAACGCTATAAGAGGGGCTGAGCAAAAGCGGTAACATAGCCAAACAACGGTTTGCATAGGAAAGGCGTCAAAGGTTAGAGGTTCATGGCAATATGGGATGGCTTGATAAACAGGTAATAGGTAGCGCAGCATGGCGAAAGAACGAGGCAACTAGCATAGCAATGATAGTAGTGAGATCCAAGGTAGCGGTCATCTTGCCTGAAATCCCGCAAGGAAGAAGAACGAGTCCATGAAGAAGATGAACGGATGAAGCCGAACCAATCATAGACGAACGAATCCACACGATCGCAACGAAACAGGAACTAACAAGAAGAAGCACACAACATAGGTAAACACACCACACATGAACAAGACATGATGCACAACAAGCATGATGCATGAAAAGGCTACATGAAGCTACTCATGGCAAGATATGATGCAAACAAGAACAACACATCAAGGCAAGTTTAAATGAGGCCGGGAACAACATATAACAATTCCGGTAAGTCCTCATATGCAAATTTCGAAATTGGTCCAGAACTGAATAAACATTATGTTGAATTTGTTAAACAGCAAGTTAAAGATCACCAAGATGATCTACACGAAATTCTAGTCAAGTTACATACAAAGTTCATTAGATTCGGAGCTACGGCCTAGAAGATATGAGCAAAACAAGTTAAACATGGCATTGATGCAAAATTCACCCAAACATCAAGCAAACACACCAAAACAAGGATGCAACATGATAATATGAAACAACATGCAAAATCAAGCAAGTTTCATATAGAGCACACTCAAAACGGAGCAACGGTGCAACACACACACACACTATACAAGTCATAGCAATAATCTGTCCATAACAGCAACTAGGCATCTTACAAGCATCAAAACAACAAGCTACAGCACCCCAAAATAATAACAAAAGGCATGGGCATGAAGTACACATAAAGCATAACAAAACATGAACACTGAGCTATCTCCAGAAACAACTAAAACATGCTCAAAATGACATGGAGATATTGCAAATAATAACAGTTTCAGACTTTAGCAGAAATAACATCAGGTTGCAATGTTTAGAGCAAGCAAACAACATGTTACAGGAACTTATCATGGCAAACAAAGGCATGGCATGAATCTACTAATAGCATATATCAAAAGACCCTTACTGACCATGAGCCAAAAAGGCACGGAAAATATGATGGCACCCATGTAAACATGGCAAGTTATATTACAGATTTAAACATGGCAGGAACAACAATAAGTAGGCATGTTCGTGAGCTTGAACCACTCACCACAGAGCAATACATGGCATGGCAAGGCAACCAACAGTAAGAAGGCATGTTTATGAAGCTAAGCATGGCAAGAGCAAGTTCATAGGGTACATGGATCACTAGGAAAACACATGGGAACAAGTGAACTTAATGTTAACAGGCTGACAAACAACATTTTCAAGCAACTTTGGAGCAAGAAATGAACATGTTCCAGCAGGCTATAATTGCAACCAAGGGCATGAATGGATAGAGCATGACATGTAGATCAAAACATGTTTATAGAGCATCTCCAGATTATGCATAGAATGATTAGTAGAAGCATGTTAACATAGCAACAAAATATAACAGAATCTGTCAGGAAAACAGCAACAGCAACTACCCTACTTAACAAGCTTGAAACACTCAGCACACAACTCACAAAAATACATAGTTAACACCCCTGGAAAGATGGCATGGCATAGTTCAACATTCATGTAGAGCTCAACCTCATAGGATGCACACATAAATCATGGCAAAAATGATAAAACAGCAAGTTATAACAGTTTCAGCAGGTTAACATCAACATGCACTCTTCCAACAGCATTTCGGGCATCAAGATGAGCTCAAATTAAAACGATGCAATGTAATGAAATGATGTACTCGTCGAGGCGAACAATTTAACATATTATACGCACAAAACGGAGCTACGAATGCAGAGATATGATGCATTGAATATGGCATGAAGATAACTGAATCTGGGGACTTAGTGGTTTCAGGGTCAACCTTCGGGTTCGAGGCACGCGGATCGAGGTTCGTCGGAGGCGAGGCGGCGGCTCGCCGGAGTGGCAGGAGAAGCCGGCTGGAGGTCGAGGAGGGGCCGGGGCGGCGCCGGAGGAGGCCGGGCGCGGCCGGAGGGAGGCGCCGGCGGCGGCGCGGGGCCGGGCGCGGCTGCGGCGCGGGGCGCGGAGGAACCGCGGCGGGGTCAGGCGGCGAGGCGGCGAGTCCGGCGGCGAGGCGGCGGAGGGCGGCGGCGGCCTGCGGCGGGCACCGGCGGCGCGGGGCTCGGGGAGGCGCGGGCGGCGTGCGCCTGCGGGCGGCGGCGCGGGGAGGCGGCGGCCGGCGGCGGCGCATGGCGGCGGGGCGGGGCGGAGCAGACGTGTCGGCTCCTGGTTGGATGGAGTGAGGTGGAGGCTGGACGTGTCCGGCCGTCGGCGGACATGTCCGGCGGCGCGGACGGAAGATTTAGGGTTTCACCTGCGATTTGGACGGGGGAGGCACATATTTATAGGTAGAGGGAGCTACGAGAGTCCAAATGAGGTGCGGTTTTCGGCCACGCGATCGTGATCGAACGACTGAGAGCATGGAGGGGAGTTTGGTGGGTTTTGGGCCACTTTGGAAGGGGTGTTGGGCTGCAACAAAAGAGGCCTTTACGGTTACCCGGTTAACCGTTGGAGTACCAAACGACCTCCAAATGGCACGAAACTTGACATGCGGTCTACCGATGCTATACCAAGGCCGCTTGGCAAACCTCGGGCCATTCCGAGAAAGTTTAACACCCGCACAAGAGAAGAGGCAAAAGGGGGACGCCGGAGGACATAGGAGCGCCGGATTGCAAAACGGACAACGGGAAAAATGCTCGGATGCATGAGACGAACACGTATGCCAAATGAAATGCACATGATGACATGATATGAAATGCATATGATGACATGGCAAAGTGCAACACGCAAGCAGATGACATGGCAACGACGGCGAATAACTGGCGGACACCTGGCGCATCGGATCCGGGGCGTTACATGTATGCTATTAAGAATACTGATAACCATGAAATTTGTCATCATGATTTTAGTTTTCAATTTGGATTATGCCTCACATGATAATTAATTTGTTGAGTTTGCTCCCACTACTATTCATCAGAATAAATTTTCTTATGTGGAGAGTAGTAAATTTTATATGCTTGTGCATCATGAAAATAATGCTTTATGTTATGGTTATATTGTTGAATTCATTCATGATGCTACTGAAAATTATTATGAGGGAGGAATATATGCTTGTAGGAATTGCAACAATATCAAGTTTCCTCTCTATGTGTTGAAAATCTGGAAGCTATGCTTGTTCTACCTTCCTATGCTAGTTGATTCTTGTTCTCATAAGTTGTTTTCTCACAAAATTCCTATGCATAGGAAGTGGGTTAGGCTTAAATGTTCTAGTCATATGCTTCATGATGCTCCCATTATGTTTCAATTCTTATCTTTTATGTGAGCATCATTGTCATCATCATGCCTAGCTAGAAAGGCATTAAAGAAAACTGCTTGTTGGGAGACAACCCAATATTTACCTTTAATGTTTCTGTGTGTTCACATGATTATGCTACTGTAGTAATCATTTTTTATAGCTTTTGTTTCAATAAAGTGCCAAGTAAGACCTTTAGGATAGCTTACGGTGATAGTTGTGTTGATCCTGCTGAAAATCAGAAACTTTTGCACCTAGTACATTAGATTTGATAATTCATAGAAACGTGCTTTTGATCTGATTATTTTTGCTCTGGATTGGTACACATATTTCTCAGGTTTTCCTAATTTCTGAGAATATTTTGAGTTACAAATCTATTCGAATGATACAGATTACTACATACTGTTCTATTTTTGACATATTCTGTTTTTTATGTGTAGTTTGCTTATTTTGATGAATCTATGAGTAGTATCGGGGGGTGTGAACCATAGAGAAGTTGGACTACAGTAGATATTACACATGAATTTAGAATAAGTTCATAACAGTACCTAAGTGGTGATTTATTTTCTTATACTAACGGAGTTTACGAGTTTTCTGTTAAGTTTTGTGTTGTGAAGTTTTCAAGTTTTGGGTAAAGATTCAATGGTCTATGGAATAAGGAGTGGCAAGATGCTAAGCTTGGGGATGCCCAAGGAACCCCAAGGTAATATTTAAGGACAACCAAGAGCCTAAGCTTGGGGATGCCCGGGAAGGCATCCGTGCACCCTCTATGCATGCCGACCGCTTCATCGCCTTGATATGCGGCACTGCATCAAGGAACTGCTGCCCCAAGCCAAAATAACTCTTCGGCTCGGGCCTTTCCGGCCACAGATGAGCCACGACATCCTTCATGGCAAGACCGGACAACCTGTTCAGCTCAGCCCACTCAGCCAACCGATCGGTTAACAGAAGTGGATGCTCCGGATTATGGAATTGAGACCAGAAAAGCTCTTCCATTCTGTGATCCTTTTGGCCTCGGAAGTGCGCGACTGCGTCCGCTGCACTCGCTGCCAAATTCAGATAAGCATCCTCCGCACCCCACAACTAGCCCAACTGAGCATACTTCGGATCTGTGAACTTCCTACGCAGCAAAAAGGGCTTTCCAGCCGCAATATCCCCGGCCTGACGCAGCTCCTCCTTTATAGCCCTCATCGCGGAGCGGGCATCCTTGGCCTCGGCGGTGTCCTTCTTCAGGTCCTCTTGCTCCGCTCGGCATTCTCTTTCAAGAAACTCATAGCGGTCGGTAGCATCCTTCAGCTTCACGGCCATTTTGCCATTTCCTCCCTGCTTCGGCAGTGAGCAGCCTGTTCGGCTTTTAGCTCTTCGGCCGCCTTCAAGGCAACCGCATCACTTTTTCCGGTTTGCTCCTTGGCTCGGGAAAGCTCCGCCCAAAGGTCCTCCATAGCAGCAGCGCCATCTGCATCAAGCATACATGTTATAAGGCACGGGCGTCAAGCTCCCTTACAAGGTGTCCACGGAGAAGCCACATACCTTGTGACTCGTCAAGTCATTTATTGACCAGTGCGATGTCAGCATCCGCAACGTCAAGTTGCCGCTTCAGTTCCAAAACTCTATCAGTCCGGCTGGCCACCGAATGATCCGCCACCTGAATAGGAAGGGCGACATCTTATAACTGAGATTATGATCCTCGGCACGCTGTCGCTTTTGACAACGTACCGAGTCTCAGGGGCTACTATCTATAGAGGGCGCACTCTATGTGCAAAATTGTCAAAAGGTATATCATTTTTACGTACCTTAAACCCTGTCAGTAAACTTCTGACGGCCTCATGCAACCCGCTCTCAGCGGATGAAATCCTTTCAATCATCGTACTCATCAACGTACGGTGACCTTCTGAGATAGACGCCCGCCCGAAAAGATCCTTCAGCTCCTCCGGCCATACACCAGCTGGTGCCGAACTCTCCGGCCCCGCCGGACTCAGGGAGACCCTCTGCAACGACACCTCAGGGTCGTCCGCCACGCCTGACGGCGCGGCAGATGGAGGCGTTGCGCTCTCCATCATCTCCGGACGAAGATCCCCCGAAGATGAGCTCTGCTGAGAAGGGCTGAGATCCGAACTACAAGGTAAAAACTACGGTTATCCTCAGAAATAAAAATAGGGATGTCCCTTATTACAAACTTACGGCTCGCTGGAGGGCTGATTCCCTTGGGGAAATAGTGCGGCCAGGGCTTCTCCTGGCGCAGGACCCTCTGGTGAAGATTTCTTCCCCCGCTTGGAGGCCTTGGCCTCCGGATCTTCGGAAGCGGTCCTCTTCTCCCCCTGGAGGGAGGGATTCTCGATCCCCCCCTTTCTTGAGAGCATCTTTATCGGAGGCGGTAGTTTTCCTGTTTTCCCCTTCGCCCTCTTCCGAAGGCGCAATCTCCAGCATCTTGACTAACACGGGATCCGGCGTGGTCTCAGGGAGGGGGGCCGGACACCGTATTAGTTTTGCTTTTGCTATCCACTCATGTTCAAGGGATAGCTGGTTAAAGGGCAAGTTTATGGTAAATGTATGGACAGCGTGTCCGGGCACAAGACTACTTACTTGAGTATCCGGGCGATTGCAGCTCAGGCCTGCGTCCTCGGTCAAGTCCGGACACATCTCTTGTGATCCGGAGAACAGTTTATACATCTCCACGGGCGTCGCGCCCATGAAGTGTTGGAGAGCTCGCGGTCCCTCCGGATTGAATTCCCACAGGCGGAGGGGCCGACGTTTGTAGGGCAGAAGGCGCTGAATCAGCATGACCTGTGCCACTACAACCAGATTGATCTCCCTCTCTTGGAGGTCTCAAATACGGCCCTGCAATAATGGCACGTCCTTGGACGGCCCCCAATCAAGCCCTTTGTTGACCCATGACGCCAGCCGTTGTGGGGGGCCTGAGCGAAAGGCAGGCGGCGCCACAAACCGAGCTCATTTTGAAAACATCCCTCGGACCACGGAGCGTCCGCTCTCTTGCTTATAACTGCCCCTCCGCACTCTGCCTGCCGCTCCTCGATCATCTTCGGCTCCACATTGAAGGTCTTGAGCCACAATCCGAAGTGAGGAGTGGTGTGGAGGAAGGCTTCGCATACAACAATGAACGATGAAATGTGGAGGATGGACTCTGGATCCAAGTCATGGAATTCCAGCCCGTAGTAAAACATGAGCCCCCTCACGAAGGGGTCCATCGGGAAGCCTAAACCCTGACGGAAGTGAGACACGAAGACTACACTCTCGCCAGGCTCGGGAGTGGGAATAATTTGCCCTCGGGCGGGCGGCCTCTGCGAAATTTTGCCGGTTAGATACCTGGCGTCTCTCAGCTTTAGCACATCTTCTTCTGTGATGGAAGAGGGCATCCACCGGCCCTGAAGGTCGGAGCCGGACATTGTCGAAGGTCCGAAGCGCCTAAATCTGGAGCCTCGGGTGTTGGAACTCGGGGCGAGGGGCGGATTTGATTGAAGATTGAAGAAAAGGAACATGCCTTGGTCCCATTATGAAGGGGTTGAATACCAAGAGTCGTCCCCGTGACCGTTTAGGACTTGCCTTCGATGGAGGGGGCGTGCTAACGGGCGTGGTTGGGTTACCCACGTCCGTATTGATGAGAATCCCGGAATAAGGGGACACGATCTCTGCTTTGATAAGACGTGCCAAGGAAACCGCTTCGCTAAACGCGCTAAGGTGGTATAATAAAAAGATTCGAGTAAAGGCTTGGCCGTGGTGTGACGTCACGCCACGAAATACGTCAGCAGAATGAACTTGTGTAAATATTATTCTCTCTATAGTGGTATGTGGAATTTATTCTGCAGAGCCGGACACTATCCTGGTGTTCACAATATCCTATGAATTATTCGGAGGAGGAACCCGCCTTGCAATGCCGAAGACAATATGCGCGCCGGACTCATCGTCATTGAAGCCTGGTTCAGGGGCTACTGAGGGAGTCCTGGACTAGGGGGTGTCCGGATAGCCGAACTATCATCATTGGCCGGACTCCAAGACTATGAAGATACAAGATTGAAGACTTCGTCCCGTGTCCGGATGGGACTTTCCTTGGCGTGGAAGGCAAGCTTGGCGATGCGGATATGTAGATCTCCTACCATTGTAACCGACTCTGTGTAACCCTAGCCCTCTCCGGTGTCTATATAAACCGGAGGGTTTTAGTCCGTAGGATGAACAACAATCATACCATAGGCTAGCTTCTAGGGTTTAGCCTCCTTGATCTCGTGGTAGATCTACTCTTGTACTACCTATACCATCAATATCAATCAAGCAGGAGTAGGGTTTTACCTCCATCGAGAGGGCCCGAACCTGGGTAAAAACATCGTGTCCCTTGTCTCCTGTTACCATCCGCCTAGATGCACAGTTTGGGACCCCCTACCCGAGATCCGCCGGTTTTGACACCGACACTCTCCACGTACAGTACTCTTCCGATGGAAGTCGTTCCTTGACCACGTTGACCACACCGCGCGGAGAGCACCATGGCGGTGGACGACGGCGAGGCCTAGGAAGGGGACAACGCGGAGCCGGGGAAGACGCGACAGTGGAAGCCCACGCGGAGAGGAGTACGAGGGTTCACTGGTTCAGCTGTGGTGTGAGGCTGCCGTCGCCGCAGGGCCTGGCCAGCGATGGGAATAGTAGGGGCAGTGAGTCCTCCGTGGCAGCACAACCGGCCACGAGAGGCAGGAGCATGAGGCACGACCGGCGCTGGTTTGGGCGGCTGGAGCAAGAAGACCAGAGGTTGAAGAAGCATTACGGCCGTTGGATGGACATTGTACGGTCACTGGAGCTAGAATCGTTCATATTGACTATGTTGACAAAGCCATTCGTCCCCGTCAACTTAGTAGGCCCACAAGTCAGCCTCCCACCGAGGTGGGTCCCAGCTAGCAGGGGGAGTATTCATTTTTTTGTGCGTAATAAGGAGGCACTTCCGGTGGGTCCGAGCTGACAGCCGGGGGGGGGGGACATTTTTTCGCGAAATATGATGGCCCGTTAGGTGGGTCCCAGCTCAAGATGGCAACGGGGACGAAACCCGTCGGGTTATGCCTTCCCAAACCCATCCCCATGAGAAAATCGTAAACCCATCCCCGTCCCCATCGTCGTGCACGGGGCTAGTTTTCTGCCCGTCCCCTAAACCCATCGGGTTTCGGGGAACCCACGGGGAACCCATGAGAATATCAAAATATTTAAACAAACATAGTGGCGACAAAGAATATCATTTCAGCAGCATAACTTGAGTAAATTTCAACAAAACACTATAGTAGATGGTTTAACAGCTATATAGAGTGTATTTCGGTAGCATGATACCACATTTCAGCAACAAAGATGATCGGATTTCAGCAACAAAGATGATCAAATTTCAGCCATACATAGTACAACAAGATGTGCAAATCTTCGAATGCCAAATCAAAGTGCCAAGTCCCAGGGAAGATCAAATTTTTCTCAAGATAAAGTTAAACATGAAAAAAATATGCAGATTGGTATATGAAATTTGCAAGTACTTGTACCTCACCTGCATTCCCTCTTTAATGTCTTGAAGACAACTCCAAAAGCATTGTCCTTGTTCATTGTCAACATCTATGAGAATCAAATAAGTATTAATAAACGTCTTATGAAACACTACAACAAGATAATGATAAACTTTATGATAATATGATAAACATTGCAGCAAAAAATGTAATTTCGCGGGTATTGACAGGTTTCGGGTTCGGGGACTACCGAAACGGGTGTAAACCCATGAAACGTGTCGGGTTGTATAATTTTACCAACAACAGCCCCACGGGGATGAAAAGATGCCCATCCCCGTCCCCTAATAGGGTAAAAACCCACGGGGATGCGGGTTTCGGGGCCCCGTTGCCATCTTGAGTCCTAGCAGTCAGGGGGCAAACGTTTTTTTCCGCAAAATACGGTGGATCGTCTAGTGGGTCCCCGCTGTCAGTTGGAGGAATCATTATGGGGCAAACGTTTTTTTTTGCAAAAGGACGGAAGCTGTCGAGGCAATGAAGCACCCAATGTTTTTGTGTAGTTCCACCAAAATCGAGCATCCCTGTTGGCACATATATTGAGAGAGTGATATTACTGTAATAGTGGGACTAGTTGATGAAACATCCACTAACAAATAGAAGCACCCTCATTATCTTAATGGGTAAAGTTAGCAACATAGTAGTGTTGCTTAAAGAGAGGTATTAGTTTATTTAATCAGTGCCAATTAGCTCAACTCAACACTCAAAGCATTACCATTTATCATAGGGTGCAAAACTTAAAAGTGCAAAGATAAAGGAGTTTCTCATGACAGTAGCACAATACAAATAGAGATGACAGCAAACTAGTATGGATGAAGGCCTTAGGCCCGTACCGACCTGAGAAAAAAGCTTATTCATGTAGTCCCATAAGAGATGATAAAGCACACACTGGAATCACACAATAGTATATATTTTTGTGCACTTCAAATGTATGGTTGAAATCACTCTTGTTTACCAGTGCTGAGATTATATCGAAAGATTATCAAGAACTTCCAGTAGAGTTAAAGCATTGGCTGGGATACAGCTCATTGTATTGTCTTGTGTTGTTCCACTAAAATGTATGATCAGCACAACATGATCCATGTTTGCACAAGTAGGAACAAGGTGAAACCTTCATTAGCTTAGTGAGAAAGGATAGGAAGATATTAGAATATTACTCAAATAGTAGCATCAAATTCATGATGGACAATATGCACGTTGCCTCATTGGACCAATGGCAATAAATTGACATGCAAAACAATAGCACTATTATGTCATGACACTAATAATATTCCCTCCCTGCTCCACCACATGATTCACCTCCATAGACAAACATTCACATGTACATGATTCAGCATAGGGTCCTACTAAAGATTTGTTTAACTCCAATAGGAAAATTAGGCAGTAATAAATTAGTGGTACTTAAGTGCTCCTAATTAATTAAGTGAGACAGCAGAAGTGGAAGGGATCCCTGGAGGATTGTCTCACATGTAAGGTGGTCGTTGCCGGAGCCCTTGAATAGCCTCGACTGAGGCCTGTGGCTTCAGCAAGATCACCTTCACACTGTTTATTCTTCTTCTTCCTCTTCATGCTCTGTTTCTCTTTCTCCTCACCAGTTGGTGAAACCAAGTTCATGATTGGCCTTCTAATTCAGAATTGGTTTTGTCAGTGAGGGATTACAAGTGTACTAGTAAAAAAAACATTATTTTCTCATGGCAGTCAGAAAATAGAGATGAACACATGCATTAAATATCATTCTTACCTAAAGGAAGGTTATGGCGCCAATATGGATGATGAGGATTGGAACACAGATCTCCCTTTGTGCAGTTCCACCAAAATGGACCAACTGTTCCATCTGACATTCCAGTTAAACAGCACAAAGTCACTTCTTTTAAGAAGAGTTTTGTGCAGTGCACCAAAATGTCACAACAACAACCAGGTGAATTGGATATCCCTGTTTGCACAAAAAGGCACAGAGGAAACAGTCAGAGTCTCAAACAATTACAAGCAAAAACATTTGGCTAAACTTGTCAGAGTCTCAAACAATTACAAGCAAAAACAGTGGCATGGCTTCATTTTTACCAGGGACATTATATTAAGAACAGCTAAGGCTGCGTTCGGTTCACAGGTTTGGTGCAGGATTTTCATAGGAACACAATTCCTACCGTATTATTTCCCTTCCAACCGTTCGGAACACGGGAAAGGTGAATAGTGTTTCATAGGAAAGCTGGTCTGGTAGTACTGATTCCATCGGATTAGAAACATCCACGCGCTACTCATTTTTTGGGCGGAAGCCCTAGGCAGGTGCTCGCTGCCATGTGTTAGACACGTTGCTGTGCTGTGTTTGCCGGGATAAAAAAATCAACCTATGTGTGGTACGTAGGAGAGGACAAGAGTAGTCACTGTGCAGCTAAATAAACAAATAGCATCTCATACTGCCAAGCATGCTACTCTAAAAAAACAAATCTTTACATTTCGTAGTCCATCCGAACACATTCTCTTGAGAGTTTCCTCCGGTTTGCTGTTTTATAGTTTTATACCTACATTCCTTTCCTATTCCTCTATTTTCATCAAGACCTATGTTTTCTGCCCCTTTATTCCGACCGGAGCCTAAATATTTGGTATAAGGGCATGGGACAGTGGGTGCACCAGCAGTACAGCACCATGTACGTAAATAGGGGCATAAAGTGGTGATTCATAGTTTATTGCCCCAAGAAACAAACATCCAATAAACATATCTGGGTTGGTCCCATTTTTGTTCACTCTAGCCACCTACTCCTATGTGTGGATAGCAAATCTAGTCCTGGTCATTCCACTGTGTACGGCGTTACCACTATATTTCCCTTTTCGACTAAGAGATCGGTTGGATGACCAGTCTGTACTACTTTCATCCCCTTTCCTTCCTGTTTGTACCAAGTCTGATGTACATACTAAATTCCCCCACCCCCATTTTATTTCAATGACAAGTATTTTCGGACGGAGGGATACAAGATTCGACTCCATGAAGTAGCTTTACCTCTAACAATAGAAGAAAAAAAAGGTGACGTTGGACCATCCGATCGAGAGGGGCTGAGAGGTAGAAAATGATGCACATGCAGCGACGTAGCGAGCTGGGGAAGTAGAGCTAAGGCGGTTTCGAACGAAGATATACCTGAAGGTCGTCGGAATGTGGATAGGTGGGCGGCGGGAGGCCGGATCCATCCACAGGCAACGATGAAGGGATCGGAGGACCTCCCGCGCCGGCGCTTGGCCAAAGATAACGGTGCGGCCGGCAGTGGATCTCCTCCCTCACTGTCGACGACGGCCTAAACGCTGCCCCTCCTCCCCTTCACAGGCGGAGGGGGATACGTCCGGATCTGTAACCAGCTATGAGGATAGAAAGCCAGTGTTTTTGAAGGGAGAAAGACAAGGTTACTACCCTTATCTTGTTTAGATCTGGAGAGGATGAGAGTGTGTGAATAGAGCAGCCCTAGCAAGCAAGCGTGGAGGCTCCGGCCTATATATAAGTAGTGGGGTAGTTTTCCTTTTTCACTCCATCAAAACAATCGTTTAAAATTGTGTACTACTACATGCCAGGTCGCGGTTTTTTTAGTTGTTGATTGTTTTTTGAGATAGCTACCCGCTTGTTCCAAGTGGTGTTACGGTGTGCCAGGTCGCACTTTGTATCGTTCAAGTCTGGTAGTACTACAAGTCCCTCCATTAAATGAACAACCACCCCCTCGTAAAAATTGTAAACAAGCCCACGGCTAAAATTAGCGGAAACGTGGGTTGCCCCAACATGCATTATTATTTATATTTTCTACTCCCTCCATTCCTAAATATAAGTCTTTTTTATTAGCCACACCTAAGACAAGAATTTTTTTATTAGCAGTGAACCCCACATGTCATAGACACAAAAATTGTGGCAAGATTCCCTTAGGCAAGACAAAGTGTGTCTAACAATTTGAGCAACTCAGGTATTCAAGTGTGGCAAGTGTGGGAAAAATAATGTGGCAACATAAGACAAACGTAGTCACAATTGAAACAGCCCCGTGATTTTTTGTGACATGCATGAAAATTTGGTTAGTTAAATTTATAGTCAAAATTTGGCAAGGTGCATCAATTCAACACATGCAAGTATCAAAATGAAAGTCACGGCATGCATGCATGCGTTGTACTCCCACCGTTTCCAAATATAAGTCTTTTTAGAGATTGCAACAAGTGACAAATCCCTCCGTTCCTAAATGTAAGTCTTTTTAGGGATTCCACTACATACTACATACTGATGTATATAGACATATTTTAGAGTGTAGATTCACTCATTTTGTTTCGTATGTAGTTCATAGTGAAATCTCTAAAAAGACTTATATTTTGGAACGGAGGGAGTACATACGAAGTAGAATATGTCTAGTCCTACATACGAAGTAGCCCATTTGAAATGTGTAAAAGGACTTTTATCGAATGCAGTGCTTTGATGTGTCGCGTCAACTCGTACAAGCCCGAGAAATTTGATTACTACGACGCTCTCTCCCTCGCGGACTGAGCTTCGGTGCCTTAACTGCACCTGCCTTTGGCTGCATGACAGGTGGGCCAACCACCTGTTGGGCCCACCTGTCATGGACGCAAAGGCAGGAGCAATAAGTAGAAGCTTTCGCTAAACGCTATCCCTCCCGTACGAGGTGGACGGACATGCAGCAGTGGATTCGATACTGTAGAAGTAGGAGTAACATCATTGTTCGTCTTCTCGAAGAGGCGAAAAGCCAAGTGCAAACCGAACGTGGTAGTTGCGAACGCTCGCGTGGTGCGGTTCCTTGGAGTACTAGCCAGGCTCTTGCAAGAGACAAAATTGCTATTGTTTAACAATTAAACTCCATTATCCATTGGTTGATACTCATTCTGCATAGGTCCACGCGCTTAGCACCATTTCCTCCTGGGGTCACTACTGGAATCAGCTACTTTGCCATCTGCCAGCTCTTTGCCGTCAGCTAGCGCACGGCAAAGAAGATCTTTGCCATCAGCTACCTGAAAGCAGACGGCAAAGAACTGGCTGATGGCAAAGAAAGCCTTTGCCATCAGCCTGTTCTTTGCCGTCTGCTAGCCGACGGCAAAGAATCTTTGCCGTCCGCTAGCGGACGGCAAAGAGGGAGGGGGGCCCCACTGAGGAGCTGGTTAAAAAATACTTTACGGCCCCCCTCTTTGCCGTCCGCTAGCTGACGGCAAAGCGCACATTAGCGGACGGCAAAGGTGGCGGACGGCAAAGATTAAACGTACCTAGCTAACGGCCGGCGCGCCCCACCCCCCTCTCTCTCTGTTTCCCTCCCACACACGCACGCCGCCGCCCCCACCACT
>NC_041385.1:214681773-214701428 GCF_002162155.2 Triticum dicoccoides | reverse complement strand
TCCCGAAAAGGTGTTCTTTGGCCTTCGAGAGGCCGACGGGGTCATATATTTGTGAATTATTAGTTAGGTCATATATTTTTCGATTTGGTTATGAAAAACATCATATATAATTGTGTTGATCGGGTAGTGTTAAATGTGCAGTTGTTTATGTTGTACTTTTTTTCATGTTGTAATAATTTCGTTTATTCTTTGTCATGGCATGTGTTGACAGATGGTGGGCGCTGGTCGGGAGCGCGCCGAGGCCCCTTCTTCGTCGGCGCGTAGTGTGAGGTCTTCCATTCCACATGCACCTCTCCGCCGAGCGTTGCTCGACAGTATGGCGACACCGCCGGGCCCTTCTTCGTCGACCGCGGTGCCCAGGAGGGGACGAGGTAAGAAGAAGGGCCGAGGTGGAGCACGTGGTCGCAGGAGAGGAGGTAGGGTGGCTCTTACGGCGCCTTCCTCGCCACCGACCCCAGCTGTTTCACCCGAGCACGTGACTGCTAGGGTGGACTCATCTGAGGAGGAGGCTACACGGACTAAGGTCCACGAGCCTCCGGTCCACGGGTCTTCGGCCCATGAGCCTCGGGTCGACGGGCCTTCGGCCCATGAGAGTTGGGCCCACGAGACCCCGGAGGAGCACACGTCTGGATGGGGTACTTGGTCGGGTTAGCCTGAGGAGCCGAGTGGCCATGCTGATGATGGCGGGGAGCCGAGTGGCCATGCTGATGATGGCGGTGTTGAGTATCGTGATTAGTTAGGAAACATAAGATAGACTAGGAATTATTCTTGTTTGTCTTGTACTCCAAGTTGATCATGTACTCCTATATATATGCCCACGAGGCTCAAGCAATACATAGACTATTGCATCAAATCTCTCTCTCCCTTCTAACATGGTATCTATCGCAAGTCGATCCTAAACCCTAGCCGCCGCCGCTTCCGCACCCGCGCGCCGCCCCCGGGGCGGTCGGCCTCCATGACTGCCGCCCGGGGCCGCGCCGCCCGTACCTAGGGTTCATACGCCGGTCGCGTTGACCGGCTGCCCTAGAGAGTCTTTTCCCCGAGCCTTGCTCCGGGGTTTTCTCTCTCCCGCCGGTCATCTTGATCGCACAGTTTCTTTTTGGTTTTCAGATCTATTCTTGATCGGTTTGCGTCGCCCACCGCCGCCGTCGACCCCGAGCGCCTCTACTCCGACCCCAGCGTGACCAGTCGGCCTCTCCTCTGACCCGGCGGCCACGCGCCGAGGCGGCCCGTTAGGGCCAGCCGCCGTCCGCGCGGCGGTCCGCCCGTCGCCCTGCGCCGGCTGTCACCGCCCTGCTCCGACCGGGACACCTGCATCGCCCCTACCCGGCGGCCTCGCGCCATGCGACAGCCAATCATAGCTGTCGCTCGCGCGCCGGCCCGCCCATCGATCCACATCACCCGCCTCCGCCGGGTCTGCACGGCGGCCCGGCGGTCCACCTCGCCAGTCTTGTCCTCGGCTGCGTCGGGACGACTGCGTCAGGCTCGTCGGCCATCTCAACTCGGGCGCCGCTGCTCCGTTGGTCACTCGGGCCTCGCTACCCGGGCGCCAGCATTGTTTTGGCAGCCTGGGTGCCGGTGCTGACAAGCTTGTCTGCACGACATCCCACGCCGTCCGTCGTCGCCGGCTTCATCTCGGACTCCGCCGCCACCACGCCTCCACCGAGCGGCTTCCCCTACCTCGCGCGCGATCGGCTTGATCACCCGCTCGCCGCCGCGATCAGCCTCATCTACGCCGTGCGACCGACCTGGCCCGTCGGTTACGCGCGCCTCTGCAAGTCCTGTGAAGATCGTCCCCGAGTTCAGCGCGCCTCTCCACCGATCGAGCATCGGGCTGCCGTTGCGTCGCCCCGTCGGGCCGCAGCGCCGCCGCCCTGTGGTTCTCCTCGCGGCTGCATCGACTCGTGCGTCGCCGCTGCGTCGCCCCTTCGGGCCGTAGTGCCGCGATACACGGTCGCCGCCGCCGCCCAGAGGCCGTCCCCGCGGCTGCACCGACTCGCGAACCGCCATTGCGTCGCCCCTTCGGGCCGCAGCGTCGCGGCCCGCGGTCCCCGCCGCCGCCCTGAGGTCTTCCCGCCGTCACCCCGACCCGCCTGCCGCCGCTGCGTCGCCCCTTCGGGCCGTAGCGCCGCGACCCGCGGTCCACTCAGCCGTCCCCGCGCGTCGACCTCCCGTGGTATGCGCCGCGCCGTCTCCCTTGACGCGGGAACACCACCGTCCGCGCCGGTCTTCGTCACGCTGTTAGGGTTGTTCGCCTACTTCGAGCGCCGCCGCCGCACTCCTAACCTAGCCGCCGCCGCCGCCGTCAGGCCTTCGCCGCCGCTCTTCTTTGGCCTTCGCCGCCGCTACCTTCGTAGACGCCGCTGCCGCCCTTCCACCCCCTTCGTCTTCGTTCAGGCACCAGCCCATCGTCAGCGTCGCCGTCATCTACCCCGACCACTTCGTCTACTCCGACCACCGTTGGTGACATCGGCCCCGAGCCGATGGACGCCACAATCGTTGTCGAGTTCTTCTCTGCTGGCCCCTCCGACTTCTCCGACATGGCGTACAGCTCGTGCAGGTCCCTCGTCTACGCATGCACGGTGATGGCAACACCGATGCATGCCTTCATCCACAACGTGTCCCCGGGCCTGGCAAGCCTGGTCGGCGCTTCGTCAACTTCTTTTTCATCCGTCTACGCATGCCTGGTGCTGGCAACACCGGTGCGTGCCTTCGTCTACGATGTGTCCCTGGGCTTGGCAAACGCACCGCGACGCATCGTCAACAACATCTTCTTCATGGCGCACCACTACTTCGACACCAATGCACCCATGCTAACTCGGCGCCTCCTTGCGCCCGCGGCTCCATGGCGACTTCCTCGACACCGGCTACCCCGATTCGACATCGACCACGGCATTCTTCGCACGGCTACCTCGACCACGGCTACACCACCCTCCGCTCTCGGCTACCTCGACAAACGGCACAAAGGGCTACCGCCTGCTTGAGCAACCTCGTCGGTTTTCACTCCAGCCACGACCCCGCGATGCGTCGACCGTTACGACTGTGGGGGGGTGTCCGTCGACTTGCCTTCGGATTCTTCTCAAGTCTCACCGTCTGCGTCGCTACCATTGTGACTGCGGGGGGATGTTGAGTATCGTGATTAGTTAGGAAACATAAGATAGACTAGGAATTATTCTTGTTTGTCTTGTAGTCCAAGTTGATCATGTACTCCTATATATATGCCCACGAGGCTCAAGCAATACATAGACTATTCCACCAAATCTCTCTCTCCCTTCTAACAGGTGGGGAGCCGACTCGTCTTCAGGAGGAGGGGGAGGAGGGGGGAAACGTCTACCAGCGTGGTGCTACACGGCTCCCGTCCCTGTCGGCGACCCGCGAGCAGAGGTGGTTGATTTTCCCTGATGGGGAGAGGTAAGTGCATTTAATCTTTTTGTACCTTCTGCATTCACGTTTCTTCAAATAACTAATGCATTGGTCTTGACATGCTGCTGGGGTTGGGACCACCATGAAAGTGTCCGCCGGCCCAACTCTGTCCTTGGAGTTCTCATTCGGCAAAACTTTCCGGGGTTTGTCACGTTGCCTGGTGAGGGTCGGCTTCTAGAGGTTGGATTGAGTTGGGAGCACTACTTGGCTGCCCCGGCCCTGCCGGGTGAGATTATCGACGGTGTCTTGTGCAAGACGAGGGCAGACATGGTGATCAAAAAGTTCTGGGTAATTTCTCCTTTACACAATTAAAAATCTTCAACTAGCTAGTTATTAATCTTATATTTACTAATTGGAGGCACCATCCGGGTTTCCACGTTAATCCTCCAGTCTAAGCCTTAATTACCGTTGGATTAAGAGATGAAAAGACGAGATTGCTTCTCTAACCGTAACGTTACAAAAAAAATCAATCTCCTCCCAACTACTTTCAAAAAGAAAAAGAAAAAAAATCAATCTCTATCTCTTCCCGATCCTCCCTGTTTCGATCTCCACCTCACGCAAAAAGGAAAAACAAATCAATCTCTTTCTCTCCCCGACCCACTCCTGTTCAATCTCCACATCATGCAAAAAAATAACAATCTCTACCTCTCCCGACCCTCCCCTATTTCAATATCCACATCACAGAAAAAAATCAATCTCTCCCCTACCCTCTCCCCTTCCTGAATCTCCATATCATGCCGCCGTCATCCTCTCGGCTCCCATCAAATTTGGATCCAGGTCCAGGCTCGAGTTGCTGCTGTTGCGGGCACCGCATCCTCCCCCGTATCTTCTCTCTACCACGCTCTAACGGGCGATGCACGGCCCTGCACAGAACGTCATGGACCGGTGGCCTTCTCTGTGTGAGGGCCTGCTCTCGGCGTACCTGGGGCTGAAACATCTCTCCATCGCCTTCTCCTTTTCTTTGCTGCCCATGGGTGTTTCCAGCCTGCTACACCCCAAGGCCCAAAACACCATACATGATGGACGATGTTGCATCAATTCTGTACTGCAGGGTCTGCTTTGCAGGTATCTTCCATGCTGCACCTTCTCTTTTTGTTGTTGGTTGCACACGACTGTTCAGTATGAACACTGTCATCATGTTTTTGCTGATCCATTCACTTTTGCATAGGATGGGACCTAACATGAGGTAAATCAAGACTGATGTTGACTTTGTAGTGCCTATATTTATAAATAAAATTTCTACTGTGTTTGTAACTCGACAGTTTTGCTCTAATTTTTGGTTCTCAGTTAGCTCTTTAATTTGTAATATCATCAATGTGGATTTTAGTTTTGGCAGCAGGACGGTAAGTGTGCATCATGTTTTTTGCTAACATGATATGTTTATGTTTCTCTTCTTTCCTCTTCAATGCTAAGAATTTTTATTCTACTAAATGATGCATGTATGTTCAGTCT
Organism: Triticum dicoccoides; assembly: GCF_002162155.2. Lineage (NCBI taxonomy): Eukaryota > Viridiplantae > Streptophyta > Magnoliopsida > Poales > Poaceae > Triticum > Triticum dicoccoides. The sequence continues at coordinate 214,696,553 of NC_041385.1, read as the reverse complement.
CTTATTTTCAGTGTCAACCATAACATGCCATTGTTTCTATTGTGCAAAGTACTGGCATCATGGAAGCTGTGGCCATGGTTAAAAGCATGGTACTTTTCCCTTAATGTCTAATTTAGGTATTCTTAAGGTGCTCTAATATTTCTTGGTGTTTAGTTAATGCCGCTCCATTGTTGTGATATTCTTTATACAGTATGAGAAGGAAATGGCAGAAGAATTCTTGACATTGAATTTTGTACTCTATACAATTTGGCATTTGGGATTATTATTGAAAGCAATTATGTTTCAAAAAGAATATTATGATTAATTTTGTCACATTCTGTTAGCAGTACTTACTAATTGGTATTATAAGGTCTATCTCGATTTCTCAACATTAGTTTAGTGTGTTCAATATCATGTGTTTGTTCTTAGATAGCAATTTTTTCCTTTTTAGCATATGATGTGCTCCATAGTTGAAATTTCACTCCATGGACGTGAAAACAGAAGCTGCAGTTAGCAAGACACGTGTATCAATATATAACTAACTGCTGGAACTTCTACATCTAGATTTAGAAGTATTTCATAGTGTACTGTATGCCAAAAGTATGAGTGGCCTGCTTCCATCGATCTACCTATAACCGTTCGATGAAAAGATGTGCTTTTGTAGCTCCCCAGACGCGCATGCTTCTTCTCCCGGATCTTCCACCGATGCCCTCAAAATAGAAAAAAGGAAAAGAAAACATTCTCGATGATGAGCTTCGATCAGTAAGGGGAACTCACCACGTTCACCATCACAAGGAGTAGAAGCTGCACATGTTCCTCCTGAGACCTCTCCATGTCATACGAATTATGCATCTCCACGGCACCAACTTCCCATGTTTGTTTCTACAACACTGCCTGGGCTCATGCACTCTGCACTGATGGTCGGATTGCAGACGCAAAATACCCAAGTAAGTGCTCACACTTTAGAGTCGTCAGATCAAAGCATAAGAGGAATTTGACATAAAGCAGCCATAAGCTATTCCCTCTATCTACCCTTATCCCTTTTAGGTACTCTACTCCTTCCCAAGAAATTTCAATTTTGTATGAGCTACTGAGTATAATGCTTTGTATAAGATCGATTCACCTATGCCTCATACAATCGCGATTTTTCCAAACCTCTCTACTAGAATTAGTTATTTTTCTGTTTAGTTAATAGGAGTTCTTGGTTAACAAGTTTTTAGATAGCAATTTTTCAACAACGTGGTGTCAGATTTTGATTCATTATTATGGTTGTAGGTTCTGAAGGATTCAAACAATTCAAAAAGTGTTGCTTCAATAGTGCATAGCGTGATATATGTACTCATGTAATTATCTCTAATATCCTTTCCTAAACGTTGATGTTACATCCACACTTCATAAAGATAGATATTCTGTGGGTGCATAGCGTACTGCAATAAATTTGGATGGACTAACTCGAGTTCTTCCATGAAGTTGTTTTACTACAAATCTTCAGTATAGAACTGTACAACAAAGACAGTACATAACACTATGTAGTTGTAATTTCAATATTCCTGAAACATGTACAGTTCACAACATGGTTCGAGTCGATTAATCGCATTTGTACAAGTTTATTTGTATCGTGTAGACACTCAGATGGTGGCAGCATGGACGCGGATTTTTAGAGCTCGGGTTTCTGGACACCCCTTATCCTTACCCTTCAATATTGCTTTGAGATACGTGCTAGACAACTAACTTTGTACATCTGATTTTCTCTTTTTTGTTTCTTCAAATTAAAACAACATATGAACTTCAAACTTTTCAAAACACCAAGACCTTCTAACTAGAATGTGAGAAAAACTTTCAGATTTTTTGGTCAAACATAAATATACGAAATTAGATTTTTTGTATTAAAAAATGTACTTTTTAGTATTTATATTGCACAAAAAATTCTGAAAGTTTTTTCCCACATTCTAGTAAGAATGTTTTGTTGAGCTTCCAAGTTTGAAGTTCATATGTTGTTTTATATGGGAGAAACAAAAAAGATAAATGTACTCGCACGAATCGCGATGCAAAAATGAGTGGCTAGATAAGGGGGTGTCCCAAAGCCTATGCTCTACAGAATATTTTCCGTGGCAGCATGCTGGGTCGAGCCATCAGCATGAACGACCGAGACGGCGCACATGCACACAGACGCTAGATTGATATTTTGAGCTGTTTATGCGGTGGCAGTTCTGTCGATACTTCATATGTTTGCATCTCACAGGTTTTGATCCTCTTGCCGAAGCTGCACCTAGCCTTCACGTTGCATTGGTGTGAATGCATTCCTCCTTTTAGTGTGTCAAATTGCAGTAGTGATTTGCTTTTGGGGGGAAATTAGTACATGTTCACTGATTCATCTTTGACCTCATGCAAACAAAAATGTCAAATCTTTTCAATACTGTAGGAAATAGTTTCAGAGTAACAATGGTCATAATAAATATATGCCAATTTGATGATTTGATTAAGAAGTAGTGCTACTCGAGATATTCACTGGTGTGTTTCCAGAATCATGTATGCTACATCTACTTCCTTTTGTCTACTGTTTTACAAAATTTGTTTATACACTATTATGGAGCCTATGCACTGTAATCGAGTCTAAAAATAGTACCATGGGGAGAAGCACGCAAGACCTAATATATTGCCTTTCGTGAAAATTAGATCACGGATAAGTACATGATTCATCAGGTTCAGGATGAGGTTACCTTAAATCCCATGTATTATCCCACAAAATAAATAAATAAATAAATAAATACCATGCATTTTCTCCACACCTATTATTACCTACTCAAGGTCATTCTCCGTCCATCTGTTAGGCTGAGCTCAAGTAGGACTAAAATTTTCAGTTCCTTTTGCTTCATAAGGGCTGACAATTGTTGTTCCTAAAAGGCAAATCTCAGGCTATTGGTTTCGTTTATTTGCGGAAGTAAAACGTTATAATTTTTTTGCTCTTACGCGAAAAGAACTGTTAATTTGAAAAAAAAATGAATTTGGATGCACATCAATAATTCTTTAGACCAAACCTCTTTTTTTTCAAAATACAATAATTCTACATACATTTATATCTCCTCCAAATTTAAGAGCCAGAATATTTACTTCTATGAGGTACAATTGGATTAGATTTTTGTAGGTTAACACAAACTTACTGTCCAACTATGAAATCTGAGTGTTCAACGATATTGTATGAACCAAACTTTCTGATATTATTCAAAATAAAGCGATAACTTCTCTTAGATGTTGTCCTTACCATTTTGATTGGATCCTTCTTAATTTAATTAGGTTCATGTCGTATGAGCCAAACTATGAAACTTTCAGTACATACAAATATATATAAGGTTATTTCATACCACACAATTACATTGATTGTGTGATACTGTGCATGCGTACGATTAGTTAGTAGTAATCCTTCGGTTGGATCAAATATTAATATCATCTTTTTCTGTATTATCATGTCATGGGTAAATATATAAATATGTTCCTCATTCTATTTCAGTAGATACAAATGTGGAAATCACTAGCCCGTGTTGATACACGGGTTGACGACTAGTTGTACTAATCAATATTGTCTCATTTGATTGCAGACATTCTACGGGTGTGAGGAGGGATACGAGGAGGCGGCGGCAGATGTTATCCACAAGGAGTGCAAGCTCCTACTTCAGAACTAACGGCATGAGGCTCGGGTGTAGTCTGTTCGAGACTACTACGCCGACCGTGGTATCAAGAAGTCCAAGCAGGATTGCCGCGATATTTTCTTGAGTAAGGAGCAGTACATGAAGGTAATTCTTAAGGCCTTGTACTTAATTCCTTTATTTAGTAATTCATAGCCGTAGCGCTGAAGTTTCTGTTTGCTAACTTAGGCCCCTCATAGATGGTGTGCGGATCGGATGGATTGTTGGGAGGTGTTGGTCAATGGGTGGTGCTCAAAAGAATGGCTGGCCACCCACAACGAGGCCAAGGACAAACGTGCCCAAATGGAAGGTGTGCCACACCACCAAGGCAGCTCCAACTTATTTCATTACGGGCGGAACTGGGTATGTGGTTTGCTTCATGATTCATGCAATTCATTCATCATTCTAGCTTTAGCCCTTTAATTACTAATTGACTTTGTTTCTCTCTTTCAGGCACGCTACAATAAGGCGGATAAGGTGCCAGAGGTGTACGACCTGTATGCCATGGCCCACACTGGCTCTTACAAGAAAGTCAAGGCATTCTCTGCGTCTGACCTCGATGATCCAAAGAACTTCACCAACATCTCCGCCCACGAAAAGCTCGTGCAATATAGAGATCAGGGGAAGGCGAGGAAAGGGGAGGACTTTAACCCGAGCCAGGGTCCCATTGATACAGAGTTGCTGATGATATCTGGTGGCGGGAGGTCCCATGGCTCCATAGCCATGGGATATGGACTTATCTGTTGTCCTAGCACTCTCCCGGAGATCAAGGCGCGCCAGTCGAGCTCCGCTCCTGAGATAAGGCCTCGTGAACGGCCAGTCCAACTCGCCATCAAGGTTAGTTATACGTACTCAGCTATCTTTCTCCATTATATTTTGTGCGCTTCCATCAATGATTACAAATGGTCATGTGAGTGGTGTTGCAGGCTGCTATACAGAGTGAGAGAGATAGAACGGAGAAACTTCTGGCGGAGGCGGCGGAGAGGCAGCGGGAGTTGGAGGAGAGGACGACAAAAATGTTGGAGGAGGAGAGGGCACGGAATGACATGCAGGAAAGGGCCATGTATGAGCTCCTTGTGGTAAGTTTCTTATGCAGATTACTTGCTAGTCTTAACATTTGAGTCTCATTACTAACTAGTATGACTCTGTTGTGAAAACCAAATGTGCAGTCTGTGTGTGAGAAGTCCGGTCAGACCGCTCCGCTGATGCCAGTGATTGCTCCTGGGAGCACGGTGAGTTTAATTTGAATGGACATTACTTGCTAGTCTTAACATTTGAGTGTCGTAATGCTAACAAGACATTGGAAATGATCTTTGGTGCAGCTTAACTCTAGAAACGCATCACATGATCCTTCTCCAGCTACCGGCACGAGCCAGCCCGCTCCTACACCTCCCTGATTGCGGTAAGTTTCTCTAGACTTAGACTTAGCTTTATTTCCTCCAATATGCTTACCATAATGACCTAGAGTTAGCTTCCTTTCCTTCAAAATGACTTAATAAGCTTACTTATGTCAAAATTGCATAATTAACTTAGTTAGCTCATAAACGATCCATTTTACCTAAGTTAGCTCTAATATGACTCATTTTACCTTAGTTAGCTTACAAGTGATCCAATTTATCCAAGTTAGCTCTGAAATGACCCATTTTAGTAGATTAGCTCGTAAATGATCCATTTTACCTAGGTTAGCTTTAAAATGACCCATTTCACCTAGGTTAGCTCCAAAATGACCCATTTGACCTAGGTTAGCTCCAAAATGACCCATTTCACCTAGGTTAGCTCCAAAACGATCAATTTCACCTAAGTTAGCTAAAAGCGATCCATTTCACCTAAACTAGCTCTTAAATGATCCATTTCACCTAAGTTAGGTCATAAACGACCCATTTCAACTAAGTTGGCTCATAAAAGGTCATAAATGTTCCATTTCACCTAAGTTAGCTCAAAAACGATCCATTTCACCTTACTTCGGTCAAAAACGATGCCCTTCACCTTAGTTAGCTCATAAATGACCCATTTCAACTAAGTTAGCTCATAAATGATCCATTTCACCAAAGTTAGCTCATGAACAACCCATTTCAACTTAGTTAGCTCATATATGATCCATTTCACCTAAGTTAGCTCATAAATGACATATACTTCTTGTTCTAGTCTTCTTCTTGTTCTATTCACCTATTTCTAACTTTCTTATTTACCATTTTGCAGATTTCACTCACTTCATGGAAGCTAGCTTGCTATGATGGAGTGCTTGCTTTTTCTTTGCTAAAACTTTGCATTGTATCTAGCTTGCTATGATAGAACTTGCTATGTTGATGAAACTTTGCTATGTAATATGTATATGGAACAATGTGTATGGATGGAACTTGATGGAACTTGCTATGTAATATGTATATGGAATTATGTGCTGGATATGTGAATGTTTGCTGTTAAATATATCTATATATGTCATATATATTTGCTGTGAAAATTGTTGGATCAGGCTCTTTGCCGTCTGCCACTGACGACAAAGGGATCTTTGCCATCAGCAGCGGACGGCAAAGAGGCCACGTGGCAGGCAACTGTGCTTCCTGGGAGGCTGACCAATTTGGTCAGTTTGCCTACAGTGGCTGACGGCGAAGGCTTTGCCGTCCGCAGCGGACGGCAAAGGCCTGCCGTTAACCACCTAACGGAGTAACAGTGCATTTATTGCCGTCCATCTTCTTTGCCGTCCGCTGCTGATGGCAAAGGACCCTTTGTCGTCAGCTGCCCGAAGCAGACGGCAACGTAGCTCTTAGCCGTCGCCTACTTTGTCGTCACCTTTTGCCGTCCGCGGCTGACGGCAAAGGTCTTTGCCGTCTGCCATCCATGCCTTTGCCGTTCGCCGTGGCAGATGGCAAAGTAGCAGATTCCTGTAGTGGTTCACCAATGTTTATTTGCTAATTAATAGCATTCCATGCAATGAACTAGCCATTGCAAGTCATTAAAAGCATGCACACCTCTCATCTCTTATTGGTTGATACGTATGTCAAGAAACAAGAAACAAGGTAGAAGTTAATGCACCGCGCCTAAGTGTTTTGGGACTATTTGGTTTTCGTAAGATGACTTACACACCTAGACAGAGGGAGTAGTATAGACCTGTAAACCAGAAAGGAGTATTTGCCATTCTAGAGATTTCAACAAGTGACTAGACTTCGGCTAAAAAAACAAGTGACTGGACTACACCGTGTGCAGTACCCCCTCCCTTCCGGTTTATAGGGCTCAAATCTCAAATCTCATGAACCAAGGCATTTTGCGTTTGGAGGAATGTATCTCGTAGTTTACAAAACTACCCTAATTAAACTCATGCTTTAATTATGTAGTTCTCTCGTTTTCCTCTCCGCCTTGGTCGCGGTGCACAATATTGAGAGAGTGCTTGGATACGTTTTAGTCTCATGACTAAAAGTAGTGGGACTAAAACTTGTTAGCCTCATCCATGCTTGGATCAAAATACTAAAGAGACTAAAATCAAGTTAATAACATTTCAAAGCATCCGGGCCCGCGTGGCATCCACCAAATCACAGCGAGGTCCTATAGTCGAGACTCACCTGTCACCCCGGTGTGGCCGTCATGACCCGTCATATCACAAAACCCACACCTTTACCAGCAGTGGTAAGGTGGCCTCCAAGTTGGACTGGACGAAGCAACCATCATTTCATTGGAACGCTCGTTCAAGCCCTTTCTTCACTTTCTTGAAGAAAACCTCACTCCAGGCTACTCACTTCTGCCATTTTTCTTCTCTACTGAAGAAGGAAAGGTGGGCGAGTCAGTTATGCTGCTATATTTTCATTCCAATAATCTTCTTTTTGGGAAGCATCGACCGATTCTCACATCCTATTCTTTTCCTGTTTTCATTGCGATTGTGGTTTCCTTTCGATTGCTTTTGTTTGTAAGTTCATTGACGGATCCTGGAGCACTGGGCAAAGAGTTGTCGGCGGATAACACACTGGAGACAACAATCTCCAGGAAGCGAGCACCGACCAACGAGTTGACCATGTTGGCGGGCCAACCCATGGAGACGAAGAACTCCGAGAAACAAGCACTGGCCAAAGAGTTGAGGACTTTGGCGGACGAACTCCTCATAGAAAGTTGGAAGAACAGCAAGGGCCCCACCGTGCCTACCCCAGGAGCTCTGATTGCCACCTATGTGAGGCTCAAGACCGAGTTTGAGGAGATAGTCGCTGTTGAGAAGCAGTATTCCCCTGGCAAGGTGATGGCCCCCATCGAGGATGAGGAGATGGCCCCCGGAGGGATGAGATCCCCCACTGAGCTGCACAAGGTAAAAAATAATGGCTTATTACCATAGTTGTGGTTTTTGATTATTTGCAATGTGCTTGCTTTTTGATTATTTGCAATGTGCTTGCTAATATGTTAGTGTTGTGTAGGTGCCGGTGGTTGTCCTTGATGATTCCGATGTCGTGGCCCGTCCTGTTGGCATCGCACCAGAGATCGATTCCGATGCCGCTGTCCATCCTGTGGACATCGCCCCAGAGATCAATTCTGATGTCGCGGTCAGCCCTGTGGACATCGCCCCAGAAGTTGATTCCCATGCGGCTGTCTGTGCTGTGGTCATTGCTCGAGAGATCGATGACAAGAAATAGTTGGTCGCGCTAATCCTTCAGGGTAGTTTGCATTGCCCTGTGTTTAATTACCAGAACGATGCGTGTTATCAAACCATCGATCTTAGGGCTAGTGCACTGTCTTGTGTGGGCGGATCTTGCTACTTTTGTTTGATAGTGAATCATGCGATGAATCATGAGAACCCTCTCTGTGTTATGGAAACAGATGTATCCTCACCAGCTTTTGATGTAATATATGGCATGCTTAGATGTAAGTTTGAACTATTTATCATATCAGCAGGGCTTGTTTGATGATTCTTGGTGTTAGTAGGCTAGCTACTGTGCGAGCTATAGTACTTGCAAAACACTCACCGAAGAGAAACGTTGGGGCTGATGAGCTCGTGGTACGCTTATACTTATCCCTCTTTGATCGACCAATAGCCCTAGCTCCCAAAATTGTAGGCTTAGCGATCGATCAGACAATAGTAGACATACATTCAGGTCTCATTTGGTTCATAGGGTAGGAAAATCGTAGCAAAATTACGGAGAACGTGCAACACAAAATCATAGCAGTGTAGAGACGTACTCCCTCCTTTCCAAAATAGATGACCTAGGCGGGCTAGTTTGGCCTAGTAGGTTTTAGTGATATGACGGTGGAAAAGGTTGGGCCTGCGAAACGACCGGGGTAGACCAGGATAATTTTGTGCATGGCAGGTGGACCAGGATGGTCGACGTCCCACATGTCGGCGGATGAAAGTATTCTTTCCGATATAGAGGACGAGCAACGAGTATTCATTGTTTATTTTTTATGAAAGCTATTGTCTCCACTGTTACTCCTTGACTTTGTCAATGCCTCTCTCTCCTCCACATAAGCGGGGACTACTTGCTATGCATGCAGCTGGCGTCTTGAGGGGCCAGGGCGGTGAGAGCGTGCTCCGGAAGCGGTCCGGACTCCAGCATGGCCCACCTCACATTATCACCATATATTTCTTGGAGTCCATGCGCGGCGGGCGGGCGATCTCTTCTCCCTCCCCTGTTTCTCTATTCTCAGCCGACGCCCGCCGAGCGAGTAGATTTCGGCTATCGACGGTTTATTCAATTACGGTCCCACATGTCAGTGAAATTACAAGACAACGCGTGTCCCCTTTGGTGAGCGGCGTGCGAGCCGGACTGTCGGGGTTGCGACGCGTATGAGTCATAAGTGTGTCGCCTTTTCCTTTAGAACTAGCGAAGTGTAACATTTTCGCGCGATCGATCGATAGAAATCCAGAACAAAATGATGAGGGCGGTGCTTTCCCGCTCGTTAGGCGGGCTAGTTCAAGTGATATGACGTGCTACAGTGCCGTCCACTTGCTCCATTTTTATGTAAGCAAGAGTTTACACTCGTACGCGGGAGGAGTGCGAAACGCCGCGGATCTTATTTTGATCGAGGGATAACTGTTCCCTGCCAAATGATGGAGGATTGTTAGCGATTATAGCATGATAGTTAGGGTATCTCCAGCGCTGGCCCACAAATTTACACCGGCATCTGTCCGAGGACACTGATGGATGTGATCCGATGCTTCCCGCATACCTTTTGACAACTATATGAACTAACCGGACGAAATTCATGCAAACAAAGAAAATTTCAAATTAGCCAGATGAAATTAACCGGATGAAATTCATTACATTTCGAAACCTTTTCCTACAAACTGGACGAAATTCATTACATATTTCACACAAACCGTACTAAACCTACTGTAAACCTAATCTAAACGATCGCCGGCGCCCGACCACCAAGTCCGACCATGAACCCGAGAAAGCCGGCCATTGCCTTTGCCTCCTCCTCATCCGCCTCGATAACCTCCTCCTCCAGCCGGAGCACAAGGTTATGAAGATTTCCGCCTCCACGTCGCCGTCAAGCGGCTAATCGGCCGCCGATGTTTACCCCACCAAGCTTGGCGTCGACTGAGTGGAGTAGCGGGGGCCTTCCCGGGACCAGAGCGGCGGTGACCTACCGTGTACTACTCTTCCTCGCTGCCGGCTGTGCCCGCGCACGCGCGCCGGCTTCATGGTTGTGGCGGCGGAGGGCGGCCAGGGGGGTGCCGGCGATCTCCTTCGTTTGCTCCTGCGACAGTACGTCAAAGAGAGCTTTGGAGCGTGCCCGGAGCGGAGCCGCCGATGTCCCTCGTCTGCTCTTGCGACAGTACGTCCAAGAGAGCTTCGGAGTGCCACGAGGCCATGGTTGAAGTGGTGCCGACAGAAGGAAGGGACCGGAGGAGAATAAGTGTGGGTCTTTGGCTATGGCTGGGAGCTGGGGTTCAAGTTAATATAGCAGGCGAATGGCAATGAGCCGCGGCAGACGGATGGACAACTGGCGCCGGAGTAGGTTCATTAGGCGTGAATGCGGACGCTGCTTCAGTGACTTAACTGCAGATGCGTTTTGGTGTCTGACATGTGGGCCCAACGGGCGTCTGGCCCGCATGTCAGTGACACACCAATTGCACCTGCAGTTAAGTCCAGTGAATGCGGCATTGACATTCTGGAGAGACGGTGACCGTTTCACGCGCATGCGGACTGTTTGACTAGTCAACCATACAAATATGGAGCTATACGCTGAGCCAGCGACCGTATAATCACCATATCTCGTATACAATGATCAAAGTGAGCTATCAAGACAAGTTCGGTGACCGCCAATGCATTTTACTCGGTAATAAATGACCAGGATTGAAGGGGAATCCTAATTTGCTTCGTCTTCTGTCCTTGAGCTCTTGACAAACCAATGCACTATACGGTTGTCCGGCCACTCCACCCCAGAGCTCTCACCAAGCGTCGTTCATGCCACCGCGCCGCACACTAACCGGTAAGGCAGCGATGGCATCCCGCCGCGCCGAGTTCCTCGCCGCCCACGAACGCACACAAAATGGTAGGGAAGTGATGGCATCCCACTGTGCCGAGTTCATCGCCGCTCGCGACCTCACAACTATGTGGCAGGAATTTGAAGATGCCAAGGCCGAATGGGCGGTAGAGCAAGAGGCGGCCAAAGCCGCACAGAGGGAGCGGAAAATTCAGAAAGCACTCAAGAAAAGAGAGGCCCGCCGCCACAAGAAAGAAAAGGACGCACGCGCTGCTGCGGAGAGGTCGGCAGAGATCCAAGCACGGTGGGGTGTCGCCGACAAAGCCGGGAAGGAGAACGACGGCGTCTGGCCAGCATGTGAGAAGTAGTAGTACTAGTAGTTAGTGTGTGTGTCTGTGTCTGAGTACGAGTATGTACCAGTACTACTAGTTACTACTGTAGTTTTTAGAGCAAATTACCAGTACATTAGCCTAGACTAAGTGGAAAAATTCCTATCCTATGCATCAAATGGCATCTCTTTTTCTATAGGAATTGACATGCATGTCATCTCACTTCCTATGATTTTCGTATTCCTATCCTATGAACGCAAGGAGGCCTCTGTTGGAGTAAATACTGTACCTAGCAGTACTGCTGGTACAGTAGTTTTCTTCAAGAAGCGGAACTCAACGAAGTCATGATGGTTCCTTCGTCCGAGCAACTTCAAAGTGGGAAGTGGGCCTTTGATTTGACGGCTCATTATTCATTGTTACTGCGGAGCGACGACCTGGGTGACTCTCCCTTGGAGTTCTGCATGCATGGCAAGTGGACCAGGATGGTCGACGTCCCACATGTTGGTGAACAGAAGTATTCTTTCCGATATCGAGGAGCAAGGAAACCACATGGTATAGTATCACTGTTGATTGGTTCGCAAAAAAATAGTATCACTGCCGATTTATAATTATTTTTTATTTCTGATGAATGCTAGCGTTTCAACTCTTACGACGAATGGTGCCAAACACGGCACATGCTGGATGTCCCACACGTCAGCGAAAGGAGTGGTACATGAACAGCGTGGTAGAGCCCAGCGTAAAAAAACATCGTGGTAGAGCATCTCCACTTCTTCCACTTCTGGGTCGTAGACCACACGTAGTAGTACTTAGCTATATGAACGATACAAAGTGCGACCTGGAGAGAAAGACACGTCTAGTTGGAAGGTCTCGGGGCATACACGTAAACAAATATAAAAGTTAATATGTGCCTCCAACTAATATAGTAGTAGTAGAGTACTTAGACACGTACTCCATAACATCACCGTGCATTGCACGTACAACATTTAGTGGTAGTACGTAGTAAGAGACAAATGCCGCCCAAGAGTTCCCTTCTCGACCTACTTTTGGGTGTTTGGTAGAGTGTATGGAGGGTGCATGAGTCCACACTAGTTTAGCACAAATACACTAGAAGCATGCATGAAGAGAGCATGCATGAAGAGGGGTGTTGAGTTGAGCATGCATGAACAGGGAACAACTATGCTGAGATGAAAACGCAACCGAACACACCATGTATGCCATGCATGTTCATACCATTTGTGCCTTTCTACTTCACTTACTGCGCTACATTACTCAGGTTCGTACGTCCACTCCTAGGTACATGTCCGCCTTGTAGTTCCAGTGCCACGTGTTCTTCATATAGATGGAACGATCGTTGCATAACACGTGCGCCTTGATGCTAGATGTCTCGCGTGTTGGCAAAAGGATGAACAAAGCTCACGTAAAAAAAATAGAGTGGAAGAACATAGATTCCGGACGACCGAGAAGGATCAAGGAACCTCGTGGTGGAGCGTCTGCACTCATAATATTTAATATTATTCAGCGATATAAAATTAACCAATCATCTCCACAGTGGACTGGAAGAGTACGAAACACGGCAGCCCAGTGTAGTTACATCATACTAGTACATGGCTAACCCACGCTATCACCATATTTCTTGGCTTCCGTGCGACACCTATCTCTAGTAATCCAGCAGCCTGTATCGCTTCTCCCTCCTCGTCTCTATCAAAGTGCGGCGGGCTGGCATTTCTGTCGTCTATTGAGGTCGGTTAACTATCACATGTTAGGGACATGCCAAGAGCATTCTAAAAAAAATTCCTTTCACGTTCCGTTTTGAAAAAGAAAAAAAATCCTTTCACGTACGAATTTGCCTGTATGCTTTGAGCAACTTGCATGTCCTATACTGCTCCTGTTTGATACTCTAACTTAGCTAGAGGTTAGATTAACTCATGACTAACCCTGAACTAACTGTAGCCAAAGAGGTGTTTGGGTGAAAGGGTTAGATTGACAATAAATGCACTTCATGGAGAGAGAAAAGTGATTTTTCAGTGGTCCCAATGAGAACTATCTCCAGTTAGCACCTCTTGGGTGGGATTGTTTTTTTGGTGGGTTCGGTGCAACTTGCTCCAATTTAAACCCTCATGCTTTGATACTTTAGGGATATTTGAGCCCCAACTAGCTCAAACTAACTCTAACCCATGGATCCAAACAGGGTCTATGGCCAGTCTCAACGCGGAGCAGTCGCGTGCACCGCGCTCTCTCAGCCATCGCGCCACTTCGAAGCCGGCGCTAGTGAGAGGTCGCCTCCGCTCTGGCCGGGCATTAATGCGGCACTGAAGCTCCAGGCGAGGCTGACCGTTTCACGCGGGAAGCACGCGCTGGCAAGGGAGTATAGGTTTTGAACCATTTCAGGTGTAGTAGTAATGGTAGTTTGCAAAACTACTCAATTATTGCACTCAGTTTCCTAAGAAATTGTGGTAAAAAACATTACTCCACAGCCCGCTTCCCTTCTCCTTCCTGCTCGTGATTTACGTGGCCATGTTAACGTGGTTGTGTCAAAAAAATGTCACTTCCTGCTCGTGATTTGCGTTATATAATTACAAGCAAGATTCTCGTGCATTGCACGGAACATCAATATGCATTTTTTTTACAAAACACCTGTTGGGATTGACCCATGCAGGAGTAATCCCATGTGTAAAAACTAATGATATCCTAAGAATTTTATAGGAAAACTGGTATCTCGAGAATGTCATCGAAAAAATGAAAGATGAGAGATAAGGCGAGGAGGAGTGGAGCGTGGTGGTGACTAGTGGTCGGAATGGGCGGAGGCATGGAGATGGACTGCGCTGGCAGGCGGCAGCAGCCACCATGCATGCTAGATTGTTCCAGAGACTTATTCCTTTTTAATTGCTAAGCAATGAGGTTGCGGGAGATAATGATGTGGAGAGAGGTGCGGGTATCTTTTGTAAAATTATCATAGTTTGCTTCCTATCCGTCAGATATAGATCATACGGTCTGTATTACAAGATGGCAGGCACACCATCATCGCCAACTCATTTTTGGGTATACGGATGATAAATTTGCTGACTACTAAAGTAAAGTGGAATCTGTCCATGTTATGCAAGTAAATAAAGGTGATTGTTTATCATACGGGTAAGGTTGGATGAAGGGGGGTAGGAATAAATGCTGCGCCTAGAGCATGTGTGTGTGAGATGGAGTCTTAATGTGTGCGGTGTGTGTGTGTGTGTATGTGTGTGTGTGTGTGAGAGAGAGAGAGAGAGAGGAGAGAGGGAGAGAGATGGAGTCTTAGTTTGTGTGTGTGTGTGAGAGAGAGAGAGAGAGATGGAGTCTAAGTGTGTGGGGGGTGCATGTGTGTGTGTGTGTGTGTTTTGTGTGTTTGTGTGTGTGT
>NC_041385.1:214576632-214681251 GCF_002162155.2 Triticum dicoccoides | reverse complement strand
CGCGGGGCGGGGGGGGGGATAGCTAGAAGGAGATTGTTAAGTGTGAGTGTGTGTTTTGTCCATTCAGGCGGAAGTTATGTGCAAAAAAGAGGAGAATGATTCGATGTGGCGTTAGGATTGAGGGTAATTAACTACGCATGGAGACATAGAGACCTTGAACGTGCATGTGTGAGAGGTATACATGTATACGTGGGATGTGTGTGTGTGTGTGTGCGTGCGCATGATCGAGAAAAAAGAAAGAAGAAATAAGTCCTAAGATTAACGACATGGGAGAGACGGATCGGTATGACAATATGCATGGATGTGAGAATGCAGGGAAGAAGGCCCGACAATTGAGCATGTGTTTTTGTCTTTAAGAGATAGTGGCGTGGGCTGGAGCATGCATCTATGGCGAGGAGAGGGGGTGAGGCGCAACGATTGTGCAAAAGAGATCAACCTATAAATGCATATGTATGGATAGACATATATAGTGTGGGTGATAGGAAGCAAGACTCCGTGCGAGAAAGAAATGTTGACGGAGAAACTACAGATAGATACAGAGATGGAGATGCTAGGTAGAGAGACATCCGTTAGTTTGGGTGTCGGAGATGACTATCGGGTGGTTCAAAGTGTGAAGTCATATATGTGTCTGAGCGGACACTTGACTGCATGCATGTAGAGAGAAACATATGTAGTGTGCGTGATAGGAATCAAGAGTGAGGGCGAGAAAGAAGGTTGATGGAGAAACAGATAAATAGAAAGATGAAGATGCTAGCTAGTGTGCGCTAGAGATAGGAGTCGAGTGGATCAGAAGGCTGTGTTATGTGTGTGGGTGCGAGAGAGATAGAGAGAGGGTGCATGTGAGTCACGTACAAACAAATATCAGAGAGAAATGAGATCCAGAGAGACGGAGTTTTCTGTCTGTGAGAGAGAAAGATATTTCACAACGAGAGTGATAGCTAGAGAGACATATGAGGGAACGCAAGATATCTCTAGGGAGAGAGGGTGTGTTTGAGCGACATACAAGAGAACAATGGAGAAATATGAGACCCTGGGAGACAGAGTTTGTGTTTGTGTGTGAGAAAGAGATATTGAAGAGGAAGAGTTGTAGGTTCTCATATCTAAGGAGCAAAAGACATCTCTGTATGAGGGGTGTGCGAGTGGCACACATGGGAATAGTTGAGAGAAATGAGACCCCGGAGACAAAGTTTTGTGTTTGTGTGAGAGAAAGAGATTTCACATCGAGAATCATAGCCAGAGACACATAGCAGGGAGCGAGATGTACTTAGAGAGAGATAAAGTGATGAAGGTCGATGGAGAGAGTACCGTTAGTGTGTTACGAAGATAAAAGATCATTGTCGACATACAGGTAGCACGAGAGATGCCTGAGAGACGATGAACGCGTATAGCTCCAGAGAGATAGTCCTATATAAGCATGAGTGATAGCTATATGAGACAAATATCTGGATTAAAGGGGATTCAAATATTTAAACTGGAGATCACGACATCGATAATATCATAACGGAAATTGGTGTATCAAACATGCATATTCATTTGAATTTGGGCACATGTGTAATGTTATATAATTTATCAATATTGGTGATCCATAGATTCTTCAATTACAAACAATGCATGGTTTATATGCAATTAATGTCTAAATGGGATTACACTATATGTTGCGTGTGTGAAACACATTATACAAGTTTGAGAAGTTAAAAAAAACCCGCATGAAACACACATTAATTGGAGAAAGTTAGCGAGGAATGCATACATTGGATTTCAACATAAAGTGGTTTCAAATATTTGAAAATCCAAATTGATGGATACAACCTTATGAATCTGAGATCATGCCATTTGTAAACCATATTTATGTATAAATGGTGTTGTGCTTTTGAAAGTATATATGTAAAAAAAATGATGTATATAGAATGTAATTCCAATTGTAAAAAAATAGTAGAATACAAACAAGATTCGAATTGAGTTGGCACGGTAAACATGCACTGTGCAAAATTTGAACGAAGCCGGCAAAGTCGCAGTAACCGCCCGAAACCAAAATCTGCGAGATGGAAATCACTACTGCCTATCCCTGCCGTGCAAAGCCTATCTGCTAGAGTTCAATAGGTTTCGATAGGGGTAGGTTTGTAATTTCACCCAAACGTGACGTAACCGCCTCTCACCCGGATTCATACACGGTGGGCACCAAAACACAGTGTGCCCTCGGCCGAAATTGACTCCCTCCCCGATTCATATTCATACACGGTGGGCGCCAAAAGCAAACTCTCGTCGGCAAATATTTGGTGTATGCGAGATTACCGTCCTATCCGCAACCGACTAATGTTGCAGTGATGTAGTAGAAATTTGAAACGGGGGCTAAGTTTGTAAATTTCCTCGCATTTGAGACAAGCGCGCCCTGAATACATGTTTGCCCCCTTCCTCTCTACCTCCCTTTTCCCCATTCGTACTCCATGGGCTCCAAAACACCCTCTCCACCCCACCCTCCCCCATCCGCCACTGTCCGCCACCCCATCCACCGCCGTCCTCCTCCACCATGCCAGAGCTGATACCCCGATGCCATCGTCGATTACAAGAGATCAACCTCTCTCATCCACGCCTTCGGACTAGGATCCTTGCATCCCGTCCTCTCGCTTCATCCCCGCCGTCGTCCACCTTGCCGGCGCCGCTCCTACGACCGTCTCATCCACCGCGCCCCGCCGCCACCGCCTACCCTCCTAGATCTGCTTCCACGCCACCGACAGCCATCACTACCGCAGCACCGTCAAATTCTCACCAGATGCGTACATGGCACCGCACCAGAGACGGTACTCTTTTGTATCTGCTCAACTTATTTATCCCAGCAAGAAAATAGATCGCCACTGATTTACTCTGATTTCTTGTCTTGGTTGCGAAGTTGCCTTTGTCCGGTTTGCACCTTCAGATCCGCCATGGCACGCTCAACACTGTACTCACAATGCTTATGGTTTTCCCCTTTTATATTCCACACTAGTTAAATCACAGTAGACTAAATTTCAAAATTGGGTCAATCGATTTTTCAGAGCTCTCCGGAGTTCGCCGGTGTGGTCCAAGGGGCTCGGGTGGTTGTGGGGCGTCGCTGAACGAAGAAAACTCGACGTGGGTGGGGGGTGGGGTGGCAGAGCAACACATGCGGTGGGGGCCGGTGGTCCGGCCGGCAGCCCGTGCGGTGTTCTGTATGGGAAGAATCAGAGACGAGGAAGAAGAAGGGTTAGGAGACGTAGGATCTTCATCCAACCGCCTGAATTGGTCGAGAGACAGCTGGGAGTTGCATTCTTAATGCACTCCGGTTCATCATGTGTGGGCACTGCGCAACCAACATTTTATTATCCAAAATCTGCTTGCTCTTCTTTACCATGTTCGATAATGCTGGCATGTACGTGATCGATAGGCTTTCAATTACTAGCGGCAATACAACACCGTATTTTCAAGCCAGTACCACTTTCCCGATTTATATATCGTGGTTATGGTGTACCCCTGTTATGTACACTATGATCTGCCTAGTTGCTGTGTGCTCTTGTTATCATTGTTTGGCAATAAACTATCTATACAGTATATTATGAACCTATCATCTGCCAGCTATCCTTACTTATGGAGCCTATTTTTTTGTGTACTTGTGCCAGATTATATAAATGCACGCACGATATTACAGCACACATGAGCTCTCTCATCAGAATCCGGTGATAGCACATAAGTGTTTACAGGGGTGCCCCTATATTAAAATGTCATCTGCATTACAAAGATAATCTCACAACTATTTATGTTTTCATGGTTCTCAGATATTATACGCAATTACAGTGAATATCAGAATCCGCGCATCAGAAGAATATTGTGGAACACTGCAATGACTTACAAAATTGGCACCAAGGCATTGAGTGCCATTCTGGAAGCAATGAAACTCGTACGCTCCCCACCTGTTGATTCTTGTTCAGAATATCATTCTAATGACTACTCTAACCTCGAGGAGTCAAAGGCAGATGCCCTGTCCTGTTCACCCATCAAGGTGCCTGTTCTAATTTCGCAAGGTTTTATTGATTGCATGTATCTTGCATATGTTCTCTTGCATTTCTTCTACTTTGTTGCACCACCATCTGCTTAGTTTACTCATCGTATAACTCGAGATGCTATGCCCATCCATTATCAATACATATTCCATCTGTCGTCATACCATGTTTTTCCACTCAAATGTTGTTCTTGTGCATCAGACATCAAAAAGGAAGAGGGTGATTGCCGAACCTAAAGGAGCACCAGCAAAGTCCTTGAAAAACGTGGTGGTGCCGGAGAAATCAGACAGTGTCCCACTTATATTGGCTGTACAACCAGTGACACAAAACATAGGACCGACTCCAGCAGACAGTACCCATATTTCACTGGCCACACCACTAGCCCCACCACACAACACCTGCACTCCAACAAAAGGTATACCGATTTCATTTGCCATAGCACCAGCCGTACCACAGAAAAATCCCACTCCAGCAAAAACTACAGCAAGTCCACCGGCCGAAGACCTATCCCAACAGCAGAGACGGCCAATTCCTGCAGATTGGAACCCCATTCCATTTATTCCCAGTTTAAAAGACAATGCTTTCAATGTTGTTAGCGACTACGTGCATATATTCCCATCATGGGAAGATTATAGTGAAGACAAACACCATTTTCACATCTTCCTGTCCAACTTACGTGTAAGTGCTATTATTCATGGTTATTATTTCCCTGTTTTCTGCTGATCGAACACATCAATGATTTACATTACATTGTTGTAACTAGGTGAGGGTCAATCTAGATAGTCATGACGAGCAAAGCTTGCTTGTGCTTTTCAAGGAAGCACTGCAGCAGTATCTGTGTTACCTGAGGAAATCACACTTTCATGGCAAGTCTATAAACGAATTTTCGGTGAAGTCTCCTGTGCTAAATTTAGAAGACATTGAATGGAAAAACCTTGTTATGCACTGGTCTTGTTCCCAGGATGAGGTACTGTCTATGAAATCACATGAAAATTTGAACTTCTACTTTTCCGCATGTGCCTTACGGATCTTTTTTGCAGGAAATCAGATCGAAGAAGAATTCCGGTTTGAAAAGAACGGCATGATATCTCAAATATGCTACCCGCTGCTTTGCTCTTGTTAGTACCTGTTGTCCTGTATCACTGTACTTGCATACATACCTGGTTCATTATGTGACAGCAGTATGCATGATAGCTTGCTTATCAATTGTTCGCTCCAAATTATCTGATCTGTATGAATGGTTACATTAGTGTAGAATATATCCAATGCCAATGAATTTCTTTAGCTCTGCATTGTTCTTGTAAGTACATGTTGTCCTTTATCAGTGTACTTATATTGACAGGTAGTTGTTCATGTACCATCACTCTGCAGCTTATTTTCCTTTGCCCTCCATTTTCTACACATCAGATCTATATTTACTCTTACCATAAGGTTGGTACTGAAGAAGTTTAGTTGTGCATTGCTCTTGGCTGTGCCTTTTGCCTGTATCGCTGCACATACATTTATAGCTACTTGGTTATGTAGCATCACTCTTCATCTTATCGTAAATATTCTCCATTTTTTCGTATATTATCACATCTATATTTACTCTTAACAAAATGTAGAATAAAGGCCATGCTTATGAAGAACATTCTGTGCTAAACTTCTTGAATTGCCCCCCCCCCCCAATCAGCATGGACAAGGGCTTTATAGAGCTTGTCTTCACCAGTAATGTAAGTTTGTCCTTCTCAAGCCTTCAAACATTGTTGTGTATATTTGGTTAGGCATGACTACAACAGCTGTTTATTTTTTGTGTTTGCATCAAATTGCATGTTTAAAGTTTATTATGTAGTTCATAAACAAAAGTTTGTCGTTCTCAATTTAAGTTTTCAGTTGTACAACCAAGTTTCCTTCTTCATACCATGTAAATTAAACTATACAGAGCAAGTGATCTTCTTTTGCACTGCATGTATGCTTCTGTTCTTCATCCGTAATCCAGTGGTGTGGTGAACCTACCCACTACAGCACAATGTCATATTCTGCAATGTCTTAACTATGAACAATGTCATATCATTCTTCTATTATTTAAACTGCCTCTTTATTTGCCAATCTGAAATGGGATAAATTGACAGCACACTAACCACTGATACTTATGAGTTCTTGATCTGTAATCCAGTGGTGTCGTGAAGCTGCCAACTCCTTCACAATGTATTTGCCAATTTTAAACTGTGTCACTTTATTCGTCGGTAAGAAATGTGATGAATTGTCAGCACTGATACTTTTATGTGCAAAACCTGTCATCTGTCTGCTTGTTTATTTTTCAGAGTGAGGAAGATATAATTGTTGAACAAGCGCAGTCTCATCATCTTGCTCAGCTGCTTGCGCTGCAGCTCCCCAGCAGGGCTAACTTTTCTTGAACTCTATTGAAGTGCTGTCGGTTTTGTATATTATTTTGTCGGCGTGTTTATTTTGTCGGCCCACTATATGTAATCTGCTGTCTGCTTGTGCTTTATTATCATAGTGGCGAACTTTGAAGCCCAGTGGATATAATATGATGTAATTTCTTTATTGTATAGTCTAGGTTTTTTCTTATTCACGATGCTGTAGTTATTTTACTGTACATATATCCTGTCTACGCAGTAAACCGGCCAAACTGTAAAATTACGGTACATAATCGGGCCGTCATGCAATCACGATTTATGATCCGCATCATGGTCCCCATCAAACTGGCCCACTAGTAGATTCAGGCCTTTAATAGGCTGAGTAACCTCCGACACTCTTTTCGCAAGAAAATTCAATGGGCTTTTAGGAGGCTGAGAAGTAGGTTGGGCCTGAAACGTGCCGAATAGCTCACTGGCAGGCGGCAGCCCAAAATGGACCCCGGCCCATGATTGTGCGAATCAATTCACGGGCTTTTAACATGCCAAAGTTGTCTCGGTCCTGCGAGCGGGCCGGATGCAAACCAGGCCGTAGTTAGTCCCAACTATATGACGGGCTTTTAACAGGACGAAATTAATATAGGGCCGAAATGTTAAATGGGCCCTTAACAGGCCGAAACTAATATCAGGCCGAATTACTAAATGGGCCTTTAGCAAGTGGGCCCAAAAGCATAGCGTCCAGTCAACAGTCCGAATCTGATATGGGCCATAATTGAGCCCAAAGCCTCTTAAAGGGCCAAACCTGATCTGGGCTGTGATTTGGCCCAGAAAGTGGGAGGCTTTTAATGGGCCGGATCTTATATGGGCCATTACTAGGCCCGAAACGTGGTAGGCCATTAATGGACCTGATCAATTATGGGCCGGCATTTGGCCCAAAACATGGCAGCCAGTTAATGGGCAGGCCTACTAGGGTCCTCAAAATCTTGTTGGCCTACAGCCGGGCCGGCCCACTAATGTCGGCGAAATCTCATGGGCCTTTAGCTGGGTTGGCCCATTATGATCCGCAAGAATTTTGTGGGCCTTTACTTGGGCCGGCCCATTATGTCACACAAAAATCTTGTGGGCCTTTACCTGGGCCGGCCTATTATGGCCCGCGAAATCTTGTGGGCCTTTAGCTAGGCCAGCCCATTATAGTCTGCAAAATCTCGTGGGCCTTTAACTGGGCCGGCCCATTATGGGCTGCAAAATCTTGTGGGCCTTTAGTTGGGCCGGCCCATTTAAACTTGATTGGCCATGCCACGTGTCGACGTATCATATGCGCCTTCTGTCCAATGAGTGGATGACATCTGTCCCAACAATGAGCCGACACGTGTTTCTTCCAGCCAATGATGATTTTACACGTGGAAAACCCCATTGGTCGGGGCTGTTAACGGGTTATCGGATCCAAAACTCGACCGGATAGCTTAACGGCGTTCCGTTACGGTGGATGCCACGTGTCGGTCACCCTTGACGAAAGCACTTCTGTGACGCGCGATTTATCGTCATGGAAGTGGACACTTCCATGATGATAATTTTGGTAATGTCATCGAACACTTCTAGGACAGCACAGGTATGACTATCTTGATTCTGTCATAAATTTGTCATGGATGTACAAGCATGACAAAAAACGCGAGCTACTATGACAAACAAGTATCATCACGGAAGTGTACTTTTTTGTAGTGTGATTCATTGCATATCCCGGTACACCGCCGGAGGCATTCATATAGAGTCATATTTTGTTCTAAGTATCGGGTTGTAATCTTGAGTTGTAAGTAAATAAAAGTGTGATGATCTTCATTAAGCATTGTCCCAAGTGAGGAAAGGATGATGGAGACTATGATTCCCCCACAAGTTGGGATGAGACTTCAGACTTTATAAAAAAAGAGAAAGGCCAAAAAAAAGAGAAAGGCCAAATAAAAAAAGAGAAAAAAGGGAGAAAAAAAGAGTAAAAGAGAGAAAAAGGGAGAAGGGACAATGTTACTACTATCCTTTTTACCACACTTGTGCTTCAAAGTAGCACCATGATCTTCATGATAGAGAGTCTCCTAGGTTGTCACTTCAATATACTAGTGGGAATTTTTCATTATAGAACTTGGCTTGTATATTCCAATGATGGGCTTCCTCAAGACGCCCTAGGTCTTTGTGAGCAAGCAAGTTGGATGCACACCCACTTAGTTTCTTTTGTTGAGCTTTCATACATTTATAGCTCTAGTGCATACGTTGCATGGCAATCCCTACTCACTCACATTGATATCTATTAATGGGCATCTCCATAGCCCGTTGATACGCCTAGTTGATGTGAGACTATCTTCTCTTTTTTGTCTTCTCCACAATCATCATTCTATTCCACATATAGTGCTATGTCCATGGCTCATGCTCATGTATTGCGTGAAAGTTGAAAAGGTTTGAGAATACTAAAGTATGAAACAATTGCTTGGCTTGTCATCGGGGTTGTGCATGATTAAAGACTTTGTTTGATGAAGATAGAGCATAGCCAGACTATATGATTTTGTAGGGATAGCTTTCTTTAGCCATGTTATTTTGAGAAGACATGATTGCTTTGTTAGTATGCTTGAAGTATTATTGTTTTTATGTCAATATGAACTTTTATTTTGAATATTTTGGATCTGAACATTCATGCCACAATAAAGAAAATTACATTGGGAAATATGCTAGGTAGCATTCCACATCAAAAAATTTGTTTTTATCATTTACCTACTCGAGGACGAGCAGGAATTAAGCTTGGGGATGCTTGATACGTCTCCAACATATCTATAATTTTTTATTGTTCCATGCTATTATATTACCCGTTTTGGATGTTTATGGTCTTTACTTACACTTTTATATCATTTTTGGGACTAACCTACTAACCGGAGGCCCAACCCAAATTGTTATTTTCTTGCCTATTTTAGTGTTTCGAAGAAAAAGAATATCAAACGGCGTCCAAACGGAATGGAACCTTTGGGAGAGTTATTTTTGGAATAGAAGTAATCCAGGAGACTTGGAGTATACGTCAGGGAAGCAACGAGGAAGCCACGAGGCAGGGAGCCGTACCCTACCCCCCTAGGCGCGCCCCCACCCTCGTGGGCCCCTCGTGGCTCCCCTGACCGACTTCTTTCACCTATATATGTCCATGTACCCTAAAAATATCGAGGAGCACAATAGATCGGGAGTTCCGCCTCCGCAAGCCTCTGTAGCCACCAAAAACCAATCGGGACCGGCACCCTGCCGGAGGGGGGATCCCTCACCAGTGGTCATCTTCATCATTCCGGCGCTCTCCCTGACGAGGAGGGAGTAGTTCACCCTCAGGGCTGAGGCTATGTACCAGTAGCTACGTGTTTGATCTCTCTCTCTCTCTCTCTCATGTTCTTCAGGTGATACGATCTTGATGTATCGCGAGCTTTGCTATTATAGTTGGATCTTATGATGTTTCTCCTCCTCTACTCTCTTGTGATGAATTGAGTTTTCCCCTTGAAGTTGTCTTGTCGGATTGAGTCTTTAAGGATTTGAGAACACTTCATGTATGTCTTGCCGTGCTTATCTGTGGTGACAATGGGATATTCACGTGATCTACTTGATGTATGTTTTGGTGATCAACTTGTGGGTTCAATGAACTTATGCATAGGGGTTCGCACACGTTTTCGTCTTGACTCTCCGGTAGAAACATTGGGGCACTCTTTGAAGTACTTTGTCTTGGTTGAATAGATGAATCTGAGATTGTGTGATGCATATCGTATAATCATGCCCATGGATACTTGAGGTGACATTGGAGTATCTAGGTGACATTAGGGTTTTGGTTGATTTGTGTCTTAAGGTCTTATTCTCGTACGAACTCTATGATAGATCGAACGGAAAGAATAGCTTCGTGTTATTTTACTACAGACTCTTGAATAGATCGATCAGAAAGGATAACTTCGAGGTGGTTTCGTACCCTACCATAATCTCTTTGTTTGTTCTCCCTTGTTAGTGACTTTGGAGTGACTCTTTGTTGCATGTTGAGGGATAGTTATATGATCCAATTATGTTATTATTGTTGAGAGAACTTGCACTAGTGAAAGTATGAACCCTACGCCTTGTTTCCTAGCATTGCAATACTGTTTACCCTCACTTTTACCACTTGTTACCTTGCTGTTTTTATATTTCAAGATTACAAATACTTATATCTACCATCCATATAGCACTTGTATCACCATCCTCTTCGCCGAACTAGTGCACCTATACAATTTACCATTGTATTGGGTGTGTTGGGGACACAAGAGACTCTTTGTTATTTGGTTGTAGGCTTGTTTGAGAGAGACCATCTTCATCCTACGCCTCCCACGGATTGATAAACCTTAGGTCGTTCACTTGAGGGAAATTTGCTACTGTCCTACAAACCTCTGCACTTGGAGGCCCAACAACGTCTACAAGAAGAAGGTTGTGTAGTAGACATCATGAGCCTTGGTGATGAAGAATTTATCATGCCTGAGGAGCCCATCGAGCAGGAGCACTTTAAGCACCGGCTAATTGCCATTGCAAGGAGCCTAAAAAAGAAGCAGCAGCAGTTTCAAGCTGATCAAGATCATCTCAATGAAAGATGGACTGATGTCCTACCAGCCGAGGAATATGGCCTCGAGCGCCCAACCAAAAGCTACCCGAAGCACAAACTGTTACCACAGTTTGATAACGAGGTGCTGGAGCCTGTCCTACCAGCGCATAATGCGGCTGACCAGCCACCACGTGGCCGAGACAAAGCGGCGCCTCGAGCTGAACACCATCCTGCACTACCTCGCCGCAGAAGCGGAAATACAACAGCCCGGGGATACACACATGACCTGCGGCGTGACTTGGAAAATAGATTAGGTCAGACAAGATCAACCTATGGATCGCGGGGGCGTTCCCCGATGCGCGACGATGACCACCCGGCTGAACGTGACAAACATAACCATGTCCGGGCCAAAAATCGCAGATGAACTCCATCCGAGCTACGACACGACTTGGCCCGATATAGAGGCGCCGCACACCCCCTTTGCCTCACTGACGAAGTGATGGAATATGAATTCCCGAAAGGGTTTAAACCCGTGAACATCAAATCATATGATGGCTCAACAGACCCCGCGGTATGGATTGAGGATCTTCTTCTCCATACTCACATGGCCCGCGGTGATGATATTCACGCCATGAAATACCTCCCGCTCAAACTCAAGGGACCAGCCAGGTACTAGTTGAATAGTCTGCCCGAAAACTCAATTGGCAGTTGGGAGGACTTGGAGGATGCCTACCTCGAAAACTTTTAAGGTGCATACGTCCGACCTTCGGATGCCGACGACTTAAGTCACGTAGTTCAACAGCCTTGAGAGTCAGCCAGGAAATTCTGGACTACGTTCTTAACTAGAAAGAACCAGATCGTCAACTGTCCGGATACTGAAGCCCTAACGGCATTTAAACATAGCATCCGTGACGAATGGCCCGCCCGACACCTTGGCCATGAAAAGCCGAAGTCCATGGCAGCCCTTACGCCACTTATGACCCGCTTTTGCATGGTCGAGGAGAGCTGGCTAGCCCATAGCACTAATCACGCAAGCGAACCTGGTACTTATGAGGCCAGGAATAGCAACGGCAAGCCACGACGCAACAGACACAAGCGTCGAAGAAATAGTGACAACACTGAAGACACGGCTGTCAATGCCAGATTCAGTGGCTCTAAGTCCGGTCAGCGGAGAAGCCATTTAAGAGAAACAATCCGGGCCCGTCCAGTTTGGACAGCATACTGGATCGTCCATGTCAAATCCACGGCACCCCTGATAAACCAGCCAATCATACCAACAGAGAGTGTTGGGTTTCTAAACAAGCCGACAAGTTAAATGCCGAGAACAAGGAGAAGCGGTCGCAAAGCAAGGATGAGGACAAGGAACCCCGGCCATCGAACACAGGGGGACAGAAGAAGTTTCCTCCCCAAGTCAAACCGGTGAACATGATATATGTTACCCATATCCCCAAGAGGGAGCGCAAGCACGCACTCAGGGATGTCTACGCGATAGAGCCAATCGCCCCAAAGTTCAATCCATGGTCATCCTGCCCGATCACTTTTGATCGCAGGGATCATCCAACCAGTATCCGTCATGGCAGTTTAGCCGCACTGGTCCTCGACCCAATCATTGATTGATTCCACCTTACATGAGTTCTCATGGATGGTGGTAGCAGCCTGAACCTGCTCTATCAAGATATAGTGCGCAAAATGGGTATCGATACCTCAAGGATCAAGCTCACAAAAACCACCTTTAAAGGTGTCATACCAGGTGTAGAGGCCGGCTGTACTGGCTCAATCATGCTAGAGGTGGTCTTCGGATCCCCGGACAATTTCCGAAGCGAAGAATTGATCTTTGATATTGTCCCCTTCTACAGCGGCTGCCATGCACTGCTCGGACGAACCACATTCGCTCGATTCAATGTGGTGCCGCACTACGCCTACCTCAAGCTCAAGATGCCTGGACCACGCGGTGTCATAACGTTCAATGGAAACACGGAACGCTCCCTCCGTACTGAGGAGCACACCGCTGCCCTTGCAGCAGAAGTACATAGCAGCCTTTTTAGGCAGAACTTCGATGCGGCAGTAAAGCTCCCGGACACCATCAAGAGACTCCGAACTACTCTGCAGCAGGACAGTCCAGCTCGTCCTGGGCTTGACTAGCAATTTTTGGCCTCTGTCCCAGTCCCGATCAAGCGGCGACATTCGTGCCACGTATACATAATTACACACTCAAAATACCATGGGCATGGACGGAGGCACAGCTAGACCGTGGTCCATAATGCGGCTCAACTGCTCTTGGACCCGCATACCTTCACTTTATTTTCTTTCAGGTTTTTCTCTTCCTAGGGTTTTTTTGATAACCTGATTATCAAACCTATCAAAGGACGGATACACCAAGAAGGCAAGAAGCTTTGACGTATAAGGGAACCCCTAGGTGGTCTCTGCTAATGATCGTTATACCTGTTCTAAAAAACCGCACGCAGCTCGCCCTTGGTCGGGGCATGTCAAATAGCCCTATTTGCTTATCGCATTACTTGTACAAATACGCCTTGACGTATTAATCAAATTACAATGGAAAATAATTTGCGGCTCAATATTTGCGGCGTCAGCTTATTACTTGATTTTTTTTCTTTTCTTTATATTCTTATCAATTGCGCCCGTACACTCTGGTACGCCTTAATTGGCTAGGGGCTTCATCATACCCCACAATACGAGAAGAAAGTCCGAACACTTTTACAGTACAGTTCGGCACCCCAAACTTATAGCATTATATGCATCGGCTCCGAATCATTTCTTTGGTCAATAGTTGGGTTGCCCGGCTCCGGTGGTTACTACCTTATGTTCCGCTATATCGGCTAGGATAGTAAAGGGAGAACTACTGCGATTGTGTCCCGGTTCTTTCGGATGAGCACCTCGGTAGAGAAAGCCGAAAACTGACTGTCATGATGCGGTGAGAGCTGGTCAGCTGTTCGAGAGGTTACAAATCTTTAGCGATTTTTTCCGCTTTATGCTATGAATCGGTTTTTATCCAATCAGGCGTGTATAGCGCCCCAAGTTCGGACTTTCGGACACCAGGGGTTGCGCCTAAATTTTTCTCGTCAAACTCCTATGACTAAGTGAGAGTAGTAAAGCCGTATAGTCCGATTGCCTGGTTCTTTGCGCTAAACACCTCCTTAAAGGACCAAAACCTTGGATAAAGAGTGTTTAGTTTTATCCCGAACACCCCCGTACTACCTACATGGGGGCAGAAGCCGACGACTGGCCAACTCTCAAATTTAAAAAAACGGCTGCACGGGAGGTAAAATTTAAAATAACAGACATTATATTACATAACGGATCTGTTTCATAATACATGACAGCATAACATGAGTGTATTCATGGAAATATGATATCCTTAGCACATGGCTCCGCCACAAGGGGGGATCCCTCCAGGACACTGTCAAAATACAGTTGGGGTGTGCGGTGCTCCTTCCCCGCGAGCGGTCCCTCAGTCATCAGCTTCATGGCGTCCATCTTCGCCCAATGCATCTTAGCGCGGGCAAAGGCCATTCACGCGCCTTCGATACAGACTGACCGCTTGATGGCTTCAAGCCGAGGGCAGGCGCTGATGAGCCGCTTCACGAGTCTGAAGTAGCTGCTGGGAATAGCTTCGGCAGACCATAGCCGGATTATCAAATCCTTCATGGCTAGTTCGGCCTATGCAGCACGACCAGCTGTTTCAGCTGATCGCTAAAGGGCACTGGATGTTCTGGTCCAAGGTATTGCGACCAGAACAACTTCTTTGTAGAGCTCCCCTCTTCGGCTCAATAGAATTTCGCAGCATCTAACACGCTGCACGACAGATCCACAAACGCCCCTGGAGAGCTCCAAATCTGGGTAAGTAAAAGGAACCTTTCCTTCACATATCTGCTCTGCATAATGAAAGCCTTACCCGCCGTGATCTTCTTGTCCGCCTGAATTTCCTAGAGGGTGCCCTAGGCTTCGGCCCGAGCATCGTGTGCGCTCTGGCAGGCCTTAGCAAGTTTGTCTGTGTACTAAAGTAGGGGTACCTTAGTATCTCGAACTTGTGCACGGGCAGTCGCAGCGTCCCGCGGCAAGGCTTGCCGGGCGTCCGCCAAGATCCTCCGCTATTCCTATTTGATGCCATTCAAGAAAAAAGTGTTTAAACTAAGAAGACAAGATCCCGGCAAGAGGAGCTTGCCGGGAAGGACAAGGCCCCAGCAAGAGGAGCTTGTCAGGAGGGCCAGCCAAGAAACTTGCCGCAACGCGCCGCGCGTCCCGGCAAGACCCTGGCGAGCGACAAGCTTTCGGGTGCGACAAGATAACGACCGCGGCAAGGCGCTTGCCGCGGCAAAGCCACTACTCTGCGCCCACGCTCCAGCGCATCCGACGACGTGTCGTCCCAAGATCGACCCTGGCGCACGTGTCGGGCGGCTATGCAGCCAAGCGGTGCGAGGTGGCAAGTGGAGATGACGAGAAGGCCATCGTGGCGATCGGTGGCGCCCCTAACGGTCGTTTCCTGCACTGTTAGGGCGACCGGACGGGCATTAAATGCCCTTGTCCCCTGCTGTCAGAGTTAGGTAGGGGGCACTTTTGATAGCGGTTGTACCAACCCCTCTTTTTACTTTTTTACCCTTCTCTACGTGGCCACCTGTCGGTGACCCCTTTAGGCTATAAAAAGGAGGCCCATGCGCACGTAGAGGGGGTTCGACTCATTCGAAACTACACCACACTCACACTTTCGAGCAAGAACACAATACATACACAAAGCAGCAGTAGGAGTATTATCTCTCCGGAGAGCTCCGAAGCTGGGTAAAATCCCTCGCGTGCTTCGCATCGATCTGCTCTTCGTGCGCCCTCTGCTCCCTGCCGGACCGAAAAGGGGCCCTGCCCCATAGGTGCTCGTTTCCCACGACATCTTTGGCGTGCCAGGTAGGGGGCGTCGAGGTTGTGCGAACCTGATCCGGTGTCTGTGCGCTACATCATTATCTTCATCGACATGCCACCGAAGAAGAAGGCTTCGGAGGTGGCCGCTCTGTCCACGTCGATCCCACCGCCGCCGGAGCAAACGGGCGGTGGGGTAGACGCTGGCGGAGGAACGGGCGCCGATGGGGGGACTCACATCATTACCAGATCTAAGGACAAGGCCCCATAGACCTCGGCATCCGTACATGCGCCGCGCCCCTCTCAGGAGGCGCGGGATCGACAACGCCATGGTGCTCCTGGCACCGTGCTCGCGTTGGAGCAAGGCCAAGCCGGCGGATCACAGGACGCTCAAGGCCAACGTGCATGCCAACACGTTGGCGCGAGCGCGGCACGGTCGCCTGGACGAGATGTTGCTCCTTCTAACACTGTTAGAAGTTTGATCATATCCCGCTCCTCGCGTCGTTCGCCCCCGCCGCCGAAAACCCCAGAAGAAGCGTTGGCTCGAGCCCAACTGCTACTAGACTACCCTCCAGCGCCGGACAAGATCGACGACTGGAGGATCACCATCAAGAGCCTCATCGGCTTCGCCAACGGCGACAAGCCCCGGCAACCAAGCTCGTCGAAGCCGCGGCAAGACGCCTAGGCGCAAGCCGGTGGCGACAAGACTGGTGGGGGTGCCACCACCGTGCACTCCCCGCCCCGAAGGCCAAGATCGCCGACTCGCCGGGCTAACCTCGACACCGACTCCACCGCGTCGTCGGACCCGCGAGCCCGTCGCGATCAGCGCCAAGTTCTCCAAGAATGGCGACAAGAAGACGCTCGTACCCGCATCGAGCGTCGAAGAGAAGCGCGGCGTCAGTCAGACCAGCGCGCTGGGCCCACTGTTGATATGAATGCGCGAGGGGAACCAGGCGACTTGCCGTACGCGGTAGGTTGCCCTGCGTTCACTCGTGAGCTGCGGCAGGTCCAGTGGCCCAGTACCAAGAACTTCAAGCCAGACGTACTCGAGAAGTACGATGGCAGGATACATCCGTCGGAGTTCCTCAGCATCTACACCATCACGGTGCAGGCTGCCGGGGGGCGCGACAAGAAGATCCTCGCTAACTACTTCCCGCTGGTGCTCAAGCCCAACGTCAGATCTTGGCTCATGCACTTGCCGGATGACTCCATCTCTTCATGGGCAGACCTGTGCCATCAGTTTGTCGGCGCCTTCACAGGCGGCCACAAGCCACATGGCCAGGAGAGCGATCTTCATCTGCTTGCCCAGAAGGAAGGAGAACCCCTGCGCAAGTTCATACAGAGATTCAGCCAGGTGCAGCGCAACATCCCAGACGTCCACCCTGCCGCGGTTATCAGCGTGTTCCATCAGAACATGCGTAATCACAGGATGAGGGAGGAGATGGCGATGTGCAAAATCAGAGACGTCAGCGAGCTATATGCTCTGGCCGACAAGTGTGCACGTGCTGAGGAGGGGTGGAAACTCCCCGGGAGAACGCAGGAGCCGAAGGATCTGACAGCGAGGATGCCGCCCCGGCGAAGAAGAACCGGAGGCGGAATAACAGAAAAAGGAAAGCTAAGGATGTGCTTGTTGTCGAGCAGTCCTGCAACGGAGGTGGCGCCGAGAAGGCCAAAGCTGGTGACTCCGGCGAGGCTGTGGTGGCCGCAGACAAGCAGGACGGCTCCGGCAAGCAGTACTGCAAGATCCACCGCACCAAGGGCCATGATCTCCAGGCCTGCAAGAAAGTTGAGCAGCTTGTTGAGCTGCAGAAAGCTGAATACAAGCGGCGTGACAAGGAGAAGGCCCAAGAAGGTGGTGGAGGATCCGGCAAGAAGCGTCCCGCCCGGGGAGGACGCCGCGGCAAGGCTAAGCAGCGGCAAGGAGACAGGCCTCCCCGCGGCCGCGACAAGGATGAGGATGAGGACGAAGACGATGAGATGGATGAGGATGAAACCGATGAGCAGGAGTTTCAGAAAGCAACAGATGTTTTGTGCGTTGACGGCGGTGCTTCTCTGCATACCTCGCACCGCTAACTCAAACAGTGGGTGCTGGAAGTAAATGCAGCAGAACCGTCCGTTGAGTCGCACAAGCCCCTGAAGTGGTCCAGCACGCCCATCATCTTTGATGTTGAGGATCACTCTGACCGCATAACCGCGGTCGGGTGCTTGCCAATGTTGGTTTCGCCAACCATCCGCAACCTCAAGGTCACAAAGATGCTAGTTGACAGCGGGGCCGGCTTGAATCTGATCTCCTCCGCGGTGCTCAAGAAGCTCCAGATCCCCGACAGCGAGCTCGAAGAGACTAGTACCTTTCAAGGAATTAACCTGGGAAGAAGCAAGCCGAAGGGGAAGATCACACTGCCAGTGACGTTTGGCAGCGAGCTGAACTTCAGGACAGAGAAGGTCACATTTGACGTTGCTGATTTCCCATTGCCCTACAATGGGATACTCGGCCGTCCAGCGCTCACCAAGTTCATGGCAGCATCTCACTATGCCTACAACGTGCTCAAGATGCCCCGTCCGATAAGTGTCATTTCTGTCCCTGGCGACAAGAAAGATGCACTTATCTGTACCGACAAGATCTACCGGGAAGCAGCAGCCGCAGCAGATCGCAAGACACTTGCCGCTGAAGCTCCCGGGGGGAAGAAGAAGACCAAGTCCGGCAAGAGTAGCTCTGATGCCCACTCCGGCAAGCGCACCTCTTCGGAGTGCTGCGCTACCGTCGAGGACGCACCATCGAGCTCCACCGGCAAGTGCAAGAAAGCGAAGACAGCTTCACCAGAGACCAAAAAAGTGGCCGCCAAGGAGGACGGCACTGGTGGTACCTTCACTATCAGCGCCACGCTTGACCCTAAATAGGAAAGCGCGCTTGTTGCTTTCCTGCGGGCGAATGTCGATGTGTTTGCATGGCAACAATCAGACATCCCCGTTGTTCCCAGGAAAGTAATTGAGCACCACCTTGCCGCCTGCCCTCACGCGCGGCCCGTCAAGCAGAGAGTCAGGAAACAAGCAGTGGAGCGACAAGAATTCATTGCAGAAGAGATCAAGAAATTGGAAGCAGCAGGCCTTGTCCGAGGAGTACTCCATCCAATGTGGTTAGCCACAGTAGTCGTGTGTAAGGCGAACGGGAAGTGGAGGCTTTGTATTGACTTCACTGACGTTAATAAAGCTTGTCCCAAAGATCCATTTCCCTTGCCGCGCATTGACCAGATTGTCGACTCCACGGCAGGATGTGATTTGCTTTCGTTTCTTGATGCATACTCAGGATATCATCAGATCTTCATGGTAGAAGAGGATGAAGAAAAGACCGCATTCATTACTCCATGTGACACGTACTGCTTTGTACGAATGCCTTTCGGACTAAAGAATGCTGGTTCAACGTTTGCAAGAGTAGTCAGTCATGCTTTTGAGCCAAAGTTGCACAGAAATGTAGAAGCTTACATGGATGACATAGTGGTCAAGAGAAAAGACAAAGAAACTTTGATCCAAGATTTAGACGAGACTTTTGCAAATCTGCGCAAGATCAATCTCAAGTTGAACCCCGAGAAGTGCGTGTTTGGAGTTCCTTCCGGCAAGCTTCTCGGGTTCTTTGTGTCTCAGCGGGGGATCGAAGCCAATCCGGACAAGATCAAGGCCATTGAGCAGATCGAAGCACCAAAGCGCGTCAAGGATGTACGAAGGCTTGCCGGCTGCGTTGCTGCTCTCAGTAGGTTCATCTCTAAGTCTGCTGAGCGCGCCCTGCCATTTTTCAAAATTCTGAAAAAGGCAGGTCCAATGAAGTGGACTCCAGAAGCGGAGGCTGCGTTACAAGACTTGAAGAGATACCTGTCCTCCACTCCAATACTTGTCGCACCTAAGCCACAAGAGAAGTTGCTGCTGTATCTAGCGGCAACCAATCAAGTGGTCAGTGCTGCGTTAGTAGCGGAGAGGGAGACGGATGATGAGCCAGCGACCACGGCAAGCGAGTCCAGCGACAAGCAGGGGGCTTCCTCGACAAGCTCTGGTCCCGGCAAGAATGTATCTACGCAGCCACAAGAAGAGAAACAGAAAAAGATGGTGCAGCGCCCAGTTTATTTTGTCAGTTCCCTTCTGCAGGGGGCTATGTCAAGGTACTCTGGTGTGTAGAAGTTGCTTTTCTGCCTTCTCATGGCCTCGAGGAAGTTGCGCCATTATTTTCAAGCACACGAGATCACAGTTGTCACTCGCTTTCCGTTGAAGAGGATATTGCAGAATCCAGAAGCAACAGGCAGGATTGCGAGTGGGCACTAGAACTGTCGAGCTTTGGCCTCAGGTTTGAGAGTACTTCAACTATCCAAAGCCAAGCATTCGCAGAATTCATAGCAGAGTGGACGCCAACACCCGATGAAGAAACTCCGGAGACGAGGATCCCCGCCAAGGAAGCAAACAAAGAATGGATCATGTACTTTGATGGTGCCTTCTCGCTGCAAGGCGCCGGTGCAGGTGTGTTACTTGTCGCACCCACTGGAGAGAACCTCAAGTACGTGATCCAGATGCACTTTCCCAAGGAGCAAGCAACAAACAATACTGTAGAGTATGAAGGCTTGCTTGCCGGACTCAGGATCGCGGCAGACCTTGGGATCAAGAAGCTTATTGTCAGGGGTGACTCACAGCTTGTCGTCCGCCAAGTGAACAAAGATTATCAGAGTCCATTGATGGAAGCCTACATTGATGAAGTGAGGAAGTTGGACATTTTGACGACCTGCAAATGGAACATGTTCGAAGAGCTCAAAATGACATTGTAGCTGGCCTGTCAAAATGCTCCGCACTCAAGTTGTCTGTGGAACCAGGGATCTTTGTGCTCAAACTGACTCAACCATCTGTAACACCATCAACTGGACAGAGCAAGAAGAGGAAGTTGATTTCTGGTGACTACTTTCCGGCTGAGCTCCCCGAAGCCACCGTCAAGAAGGTCCCCAAGATCAACACAAAGAGCGCTGAGGAGCAGTCTGCTCCGACAAACCCTAGGGTTTGTTTCGTTGAAGAAGACACTCCCGACAAGTTTTGCTCCGGCAATCTCGCCGGGGAACACCAAGCTCCGGCTGAATCGCAAGTTCTTGCCCTGGAAGCAGATGTTCCCGCAGCAGCATTTGCGCCTTTAGCCCTTGTTGTCAAGCCACAGGCTCTGGCATGGGCACAGCAGATCGTCCATTTCCTCCAAACAGGAGAACTTCCCGAAGAGCAAGAAGAAGCGGAGAGAGTAGCCCGGCAATCAAGTATGTACCAGTTTGTCAATGACATACTATATAGAAGAAGATTCAACGGAGTAAAATTGAAGTGCATTTCCCGGGAAGAAGGTCAAGAGCTGTTGGCGGAGATACATGGAGGCATATGTGGTCACCACATTGGCACAAGAGCACTTGCCGGCAAGGCTTTCCGGCAAGGTTTCTTCTGGCCAACAGCCCTCCAGGATGCAACTGCACAAGTAACCAAGTGTGAAGCGTGCCAGTTCCACTCCAAGCAGATACATCAACCAGCTCCAGCTCTCTAGACGATCCCTTTGTCCTGGCCATTTTCGGTCTGGGGGCTCGATATCCTCGGCCTCTTTCCCCGAGCTGTCGGGGGCTTTGAGTACTTGTACCTTAGTATCCCGAACTTGTGCACGGGCAGTCGCAGCGTCCCGCGGCAAGGCTTGCCGGGCGTCCGCCAAGATCCTCCGCTATTCCTATTTGATGCCATTCAAGAACAAAGTGTTTAAACTGAGAAGACAAGATCCCGGCAAGAGGAGCTTGCCGGGAAGGACAAGGCCCCGGCAAGAGGAACTTGTCGGGAGGGCCTTCCAAGAAACTTGCCGCAACGCGCCGCGCGTCCCGGCAAGACCCTGGCGAGCGACAAGCTTTCGGGTGCGATAAGATAACGACCGCGGCAAGGCGCTTGCCGCGGCAAAGCCACTACTCTGCGCCCACGCTCCAGCGCATCCGACGACGTGTCGTCCCAAGATCGACCCTGGCGCACGTGTCGGGCGACTGTGCAGCCAAGCGGTGCGAGGTGGCAAGTGGAGATGACGAGAAGGCCATCATGGCGATCGGTGGCGCCCCTAATGGTCGTTTCCTGCACTGTTTGGGCGACCGGACGGGCATTAAATGCCCTTGTCCCCTGCCATCAGAGTTAGGTAGGGGGCACTGTTGATAGCGGTTGTACCAACCCCTCTTTTTACTTTTTTACCCTTCTCTACGTGGCCACCTTTCGGTGACCCCTTTAGCCTATAAAAAGGAGGCCCACGCGCACGTAGAGGGGGTTCGACTCATTCGAAACTACACCACGCTCACACTTTCGAGCAAGAACACAATACATACACAAAGCAGTAGTAGGAGTATTATCTCTCCGGAGAGCTCCGAAGCTGGGTAAAATCCCTCGCGTGCTTCGCCTCGATCTGCTCTTTGTGCGCCCTCCGCTCCCTGCCGGACCGAAAAGGGGCCCTGCCCCATAGGTGCTCGTTTCCCACGACAAAGTTCGGACTCTTGCTCCTTAAGGTCGTGCTCCAAGGACTCGCACTTCTTGACGGCATCCTGGAGCTCTTGCTGGACCTCACTGACCCGGGCTTCATGCTTTTCGCGTGCGGCCCGCTCCTTTGCTGTTGGGGAACATAGCAGAAATTCAAAATTTTCTACGCATCACCAAGATCAATCTATGGAGTAATCTAGCAACGAGGGAAAGGGGAGTGCATCTACATACCCTTGTAGATCGCTAAGCGGAAGCGTTCAAGTGAACGGGGTTGATGGAGTCATACTCGTCGTGATCCAAATAACCGATGATCATAGTGCCGAACGGACGGCACCTCCACGTTCAACACACATGCAGCCCGGTGACGTCACCCATGCCTTGATCCAGCAAGGAGAGAGGGAGCGGTTGGGGAAGACTCCGTCCAGCAGCAGCACGACGGCGTGGTGGTGGTGGAGGAGCGTGGCAATCTTGCAGGGCTTCGCCAAGCACTGCGGGAGAGGAGGATTTGCGAGAGGGGGAGGGCTGCACCAGAACTTGGGTACGGCTGTCTTCCCACCCCCCACATATATATAGGGGCAAGGGAGAGGGGGCCGGCCCCCTCAGATTCAATTTGAGGAGGGGGCGGCGGCCAGGGGGGTTGCCTTGCCCCCCAAGGCAAGGGGGGAGCCCCCTTTTAGGGTTCCCCCAAACCCTAGGCGCCTTGGGCCCTGGTGGGGGGCGCACCAGCCCACCTGGGGCTGGTCCCCTCCCACACTTGGCCCACGCAGCCCTCTGGGGCTGGTGGCCCCACCTGGTGAACCCCCGGGACCCTCCCGGTGGTCCCGGTACGTTACCGATAGCACCCGAAACTTTTCCGCTGACCAAAGCAGGACTTCCCATATATAAATCTTTACCTCCGGACCATTTCGGAACTCCTCGTGACATCCAGGAACTCATTTGGGACTCCAAACAACATTTGGTAACCACGTACATCTATTCCCTATAACCCTAGCGTCATCAAACCTTAAGTGTGTAGACCCTAGGGGTTCGGGAGACACGTAGACATGACCGAGAAAACTCTCCAGCCAATAACCAATAGCGGCATCTGGATACCCATGTTGGCTCCCACATGTTCCACGATGATCTCATCGGATGAACCACGATGTCGAGGATTCAATCAATCCCGTATTCAATTCCCTTTGTCTAGCGGTATAGTACTTGCCCGAGATTCAACCGTCGGTATCCCGATACCTTGTTCAATCTTGTTACCGGCAAGTCTCTTTACTCGTTCCGTAACACATCATCCCGTGATCAACCCCTTGGTCGCATTGTGCACATTATGATGATGTCCAACCGAGTGGGCCCAGAGATACCTCTCCGTCATACGGAGCGACAAATCCCAGTCTCGATTCGTGCCAACCCAATGGACACTTTCGGAGATACCCGTAGTGCACCTTTATAGCCACCCAGTTACGTTGTGACGTTTGGTACACCCAATGCATTCCTACGGTATCCTGGAGTTGCACAATCTCATGGTCTAAGGAAATGATACTTGACATTAGAAAAGCTTTAGCATACGAACTACACGATCTTTGTGCTAGGCTTAGGATTGGGTCTTGTCCATCACGTCATTCTCCTAATGATGTGATCCCATTATCAACGACATCCAATGCCATGGTCAGGAAACCATAACCATCTATTGATCAACGAGCTAGTCAACTAGAGGCTTACTAGGGACATGGTGTTGTCTATGTATCCACACATGTATACAAATTTTATGAGAAACTTGGATTTCCAAAGAAGTAAGTCGGTTGCGCCTAAATTTTTCTCGTCAAACTCCTATGACTAAGTGAGAGTAGTAAAGCTGCATAGTATGATTGCCTGGTTCTTTGCGCTAAACACCTCCTTAAAGGACCAAAACCTTGGATAAAGAGTATTTAGATTTATCCCGAACAACCCCGTACTACCTACATGGGGGCAGAAGCCGACGACTGGTCAACTCTCAAATTTAAAAAAACGGCCGCACGGGAGGTAAAATTTTAAATAACAGACATTATATTACATAACGGATCTGTTTCATAATACATGACAGCATAACATGAGTGTATTCATGGAAATATGATATCCTTAGCACATTGCTCCGCCACAAGGGGGGATCCCTCCAGGACACTGTCAAAATACAGTTGGGGTGTGCGGTGCTCCTTGCCCGCGGGTGGTCCCTCAGTCATCAGCTTCGTGGCGTCCATCTTCGCCCAATGCATCTTAGCGCGGGCAAACGCCATTCACGCGCCTTCGATACAGACTGACCGCTTGATGACTTCAAGCCGAGGGCAGGCGCTGATGAGCTGCTTCACGAGTCTGAAGTAGCTCCTGGGAATGGCTTCGGCAGGCCATAGCCGGATTATCAAATCCTTCATGGCTAGTTCGGCCTATGCAGCACGACCAACTGTTTCAGCTGATCGCTAAAGGGCACTGGATGTTCTGGTCCAAGGTATTGCGACCAGAACAACTTCTTTGTAGAGCTCCCCTCTTCGGCTCGAAAGAATTTCGCAGCATCTGACACGCTGCACGACAGATCCACAAACGCCCCTGGAGAGCTCCAAATCTGGGTAAGTAAAAGGAACCTTTCCTTCACATATCTGCTCTGCATAATGAAAGCCTTACCCGCCGTGATCTTCTTGTCCGCCTGAATTTCCTGGAGGGTGCCCTGGGCTTTGGCCCGGGCATCGTGTGCGCTCTGGCAGGCCTTAGCAAGTTCGGACTCTTGCTCCTTAAGGTCGCGCTCCAAGCACTCGCACTTCTTGACGGCATCCTGGAGCTCTTGCTGGACCTCACTGACCCGGGCCTCATGCTTTTCGCCTGCGGCCCGCTCCTTGGCTGTTGGGGAACGTAGCAGAAATTCAAAATTTTCTACGCATCACCAAGATCAATCTATGGAGTAGTCTAGCAACGAGGGAAAGGGGAGTGCACCTACATACCCTTGTAGATCACTAAGCGGAAGCGTTCAAGTGAACGGGGTTGATGGAGTCATACTCGTCGTGATCCAAATCACCGATGATCATAGTGCCGAACGGACGGCACCTCCGCCTTCAACACACATGCAGCCTGGTGACGTCTCCCATGCCTTGATCCAGCAAGGAGAGAGGGAGAGGTTGGGGAAGACTCCGTCCAGCAGCAGCACGACGGCGTGGTGGTGGTGGAGGAGCGTGGCAATCCTGCAGGGCTTCGCCAAGCACTGCGGGAGAGGAGGACTTGCGAGAGGGGGAGGGCTGCGCCAGAACTTGGGTACAGCTGCCCTCCGACCCCCCACATATATATAGGGGCAAGGGAGAGGGGGGCGGCCAGGGGGGTTGCCTTGCCCCCCAAGGCAAGGGGGCGCCCCCTTTTAGGGTTCCCCCAAACCCTAGGCGCCTTGGGCCCTGGTGGGGGGCGCACCAGCCCACCTGGGGCTGGTCCCCTCCCACACTTGGCCCACGCAGCCCTCTGGGGCTGGTGGCCCCACCTGGTGAGCCCCCGGGACCCTCCCGGTGGTCCTGGTACGTTACCGATAGCACCCGAAACTTTTCTGCTGACCAAAGCAGGACTTCCCATATATAAATCTTTACCTCCAAACCATTTTGGAACTCCTCGTGACATCCAGGAACTCATCTGGGACTCCGAACAACATTTGGTAACCACGTACATCTATTCCCTATAACCCTAGTGTCATCAAACCTTAAGTGTGTAGACCCTAGGGTTCGGGAGACAGGTAGACATGACCGAGACAACTCTCCGGCCAATAACCAACAGCGGGATCTGGATACCCATGTTGGCTCCCACATGTTCAACGATGATCTCATTGTATGAACCACGATGTCAAGGATTCAATCAATCCCGTATTCAATTCCCTTTGTCTAGCGGTATAGTACTTTCCCAAGATTCGATCGTCGGTATCCCGATACCTTGTTCAATCTCCTTACCGGCAAGTCTCTTTTCTCGTTCCGTAACACATCATCCTGTGATCAACCCCTTGGTCACATTGTGCACATTATGAGGATGTCCTACCTAGTGGGCCCAGAGATACCTCTCCGTCATACGGAGTGACAAATCCCAGTCTTGATTCGTGCCAACCCAACAGACACTTTTGGAGATACCCGTAGTGCACCTTTATAGCCACCCAGTTACGTTGTGACATTTGGTACACCCAAAGCATTCCTACGGTATCTGGGATTTGCACAATCTCATGGTCTAAGGAAATGATACTTGACATTAAAAAAACTTTACCATACGAACTACACGATCTTTGTGCTAGGCTTAGGATTGGGTCTTGTCCATCACATCATTCTCCTAATGATGTGATCCCGTTATCAACGACATCCAATGTCCATGGTCAGGAAACCATAACCATCTATTGATCAACGAGCTAGTCAACTAGAGGCTTACTAGGAACATGGTGTTGTCTATGTATCCACACATGTATCTGAGTTTCCCATCAATACAATTATAGCATGGATAATAAACGATTATCATGAACACGGAAATATAATAATAATAAGTAATTTATTATTGCCTCTAGGGCATATTTCCAATAGTCTCCCACTTGCACTAGAGTCAATAATCTAGTTCACATCGCCATGTGATTAACACTCACAGGTCACATCGCCATGTGTCCAACATCCAAAGAGTTCTGGGGTTTGATCATGTTTTGCTTGTGAGAGAGGTTTTAGTCAACGGGTCTGCAACATTCAGATCCGTATGTACTTCGCAAATCTCTAGGTCATATTGTAAATTCTGCTTCCACGCTCCACTTGGAGCTATTCCAAATGGTTGCTCCACTATATGTATCCGGTTTGCTACTCAGAGTCATTCGGATAGGTGTTAAAGCTTGCATCAACGTAACCCTTTACGCCGAACTCTTTATCACCGCCATAATCGGGAAACATGTCCTTATTACTCGAAGGACAATTTTGACCGCTGTCCAATGATCCATTCCTGGATCACTTTTTACCCGTTTGCCAGACACGTGGCAAGGCACACATCAGGTGTGGTACTCAGCATAGCATACTGTAGAGCCTACGTCTAAAGCGTAGGGGATGACCTTCGTCCTTTCTCTCTCTTCTTCCGTGGTCGAGCTTTAAGTCTTAACTTCATACCTTACAACTCAGGCAAGAACTCCTTCTTTGACTGTTCCATCTTGAACACCTTCAAGATCATGTCAAGGTATGTGCTTATTTGAAAGTACCTTTAAGCGTTTTTGATCTATCCTCATAGATCTTGATGCTCAATGTTCAAGCAGCTTAATCCAGGTTTTCTATTGAAAAACACTTTTCAAACAACCCTATATGCTTTCCAAAAACTCTACAACATTTCTGATCAACAATATGTTCGCAACATATACTCATCAGAAATTCTATAGTGCTCCCACTCACTTCTTTGGAAATCCAAGTTT
The DNA here is from genome assembly GCF_002162155.2 of Triticum dicoccoides. Classification (NCBI taxonomy): domain Eukaryota; kingdom Viridiplantae; phylum Streptophyta; class Magnoliopsida; order Poales; family Poaceae; genus Triticum; species Triticum dicoccoides. The sequence goes on along the minus strand of NC_041385.1, from coordinate 214,653,540 downwards.
CTCATAAAATTTGTATAAACCCAAAATCTTTGATCATCTCATCAAAGCGCACATTCCAACTCCGAGATGCTTACTCCAGTCCTTAGAAGGATTGCTGGAGCTTTGCATACTTGTTAGCGTCTTTCAGGATTGTCAAAACCTTCTGGTTGTATCACATGCAACCTTTCCTCAAGAAAAACATCGAGGAAACAATGTTTTGACATCCTATCTGCAAGATTTCATAAATAATGCAGTAACTGCTAATATAATTCCAACAGACTCTTAGCATCGCTACGAGTGAGAAAGTCTCATCGTAGTCAACTCCTTGAACTTGTCGGGAAATATCTTAACGACAAGTCGAGCTTTCTTAATGGTGACAGTTACATGGATCGTTGTCCGTCTTCCTTCTAAAATCCATCTGTACTCAACAGCCTTACGACCATCGGGTAGTTCTGCCAAAGTCTACACTTTGTTTTCATACATGGATCCTCTCTCGGATTTTATGGCCTCGAGCCATTTGTCAGAATCCGGGCCCACCATCGCTTCTCCATAGCTCGTAGGTTCATTGTTGTATAGCAACATGACCTCCAAGATAGGATTATGTACCAATCTGAAATAGTATGCATCCTTGTCGACCTACGAGGTTTGGTAGTGACTTGATCCAAAGTTTCATGATCAATATCATCAGCTTCCACTTCAACTGGTGTAGGCGCCACAGGAACAACTTCCCATGCCCTGCTACACACTCGTTGTAGTGACGGTTCAATAACCATATCAAGTCTCCACCATCCTCCCACTCAGTTTTCTGAGACAAACTTTTCCTCGAGAAAGGACCTGATTCAAGAAACAATCCCTATTGCCTTCGGATCTGAATTAGGAGGTATACCCAACTGTTTTGGGTGTCCTATGAAAATGCATTTTATCCGCTTTGGGTTCGAGCTTATCAACCTGAATCTTTTTCACATAAGCGTCGCAGCCCCAAACTTTTAAGATACAACAACTTAGGTTTCTCCAAACCATAGTTCAAACGGTGTCATCTCAACGGAATTACGTGGTGCCCTATTAAAGTAAGTGCGGTTGTCTCTAATGCCTAACCCATGAACGATAGTGGTAATTCAATAAGAGACATCATGGTACGCACCATATCCAATAGGGTGCAACTATGATGTTCGGACACACCATCACACTATGGTGTTCCAGGCGGTATTAGTTGTGAAACAATTTCCACAATGTCTTAATTGCGTGCCAAAGCTCGTAACTCAGATACTCATCTCTATGATCATATCATAGACATTTTATCCTCTTGTCACGATGATCATCAACTTCACTCTGAAATTACTTGAACCATTCAATACATCAGACTTGTGTTTCATCAAGTAAATATACTCAGTATCTACTCAAATCATCCGTGAAGTAAGAACATAACGATATCCACTGCGTGCCTCAGCACTCATTGGACTGCACACATCAAAATGTATTACTTCCAACAAGTTGCTTTCTTGTTCCATTTTACTGAAAAACGAGGCTTTCAGTCATCTTGCCCATGTGGTATGGTTTGCATGTCTCAAGTGATTCAAAATCAAGTGAGTCCAAACGGTCCATTTGCATGGAGTTTCTTCATGCATATACACCAATAGACATGGTTCGCATGTCTCAAACTTTTCAAAACAAGTGAGTCCAAAGGTCCATCAACATGGAGCTTCTTTATGCGTTTTATACCAATATGACTTACCTGGCAGTGCCACAAGTAGGTGGTACTATCATTACTATCTTATATCTTTTGGCATGAACATGTGTATCACTACGATCGAGATTCAATAAACCTTTCATTTTAGGTGCAAGACCATTGAAGGTATTATTCAAATAAATAGAGTAACCATTATTCTCCTTAAATGAATAAGCGTATTGCGATGGACATAATCCAATCATGTCTATGGTCAACGCAAACACCAAATAACAATTATTTAGGTTTAACACCAATCTCGATGGTAGAGGGAGCGTGCGATGCTTGATCACATCAAGCTTGGAAAACTTCCAACACATATCGCCAGCTCACCTTTAGCTAGTCTCCGTCTACTCCGCAGCCTTTTATTTCGAGTTACTAACACTTAGCAACCGAACCGGTATCTAATACCCTAGTGCTACTAGGAGTACTAGTAAAGTACACATTAACATAATGTATATCCAATATACTTCTATCGACCTTGCCAACCTTCTCATCTACCAAGTATCTAGGGTAATTCTGCTCCAGTGGTTGTTCCCCTTATTACAGAAGCACTTAGTCTCGGGTTTGGGTTCAACCTTGGGTTTCTTCACTAGAGCAGTAGCTGATTTGCCATTTCATGAAGTATCCCTTCTTGCCCTTGCCCTTCTTGAAACTAGTGGTTTCACCAACCATCAACAATTGATGCTCTTCTTGATTTCTACGTTTGCGGTGTCAAACCTCGTGAATATCTCAAGGATCATCATATCTATCCCTGATATGTTATAGTTCATCACGAAGCTCTGGCAGCTTGGTGGCAATGACTTTGGAGAAACATCAATATCTCATCTGGAAGATCAACTCCCACTCGATTCAAGTGATTGTTGTACTTAGACAATCTAAGCACAAGCTCAACGATTGAGCTTTCCTCCCTTAGTTTGCAGGCTAAGAAAATCGTCGGAGGTCTTATACCTCTTGACGTGGGCATGAGCCTGAAATCCCAATTTCAGCCCTTGAAACATCTCATATGTTCCGCGACGTTTCAAAATCGTCTTTGGGGCCTCAACTCTAAACCGTTTAACTGAACTATCACGTAGTTATCAAAATGTGTGTGTCAGATGTTCGCAACATCCACAGACGACGTTCAAGGTTCAGCACACTAAGCGGTGCATTAAGGACATAAGCCTTCTTCGAAGCAACAAGGACAATCCTCAGTTTACGGACCTAGTCCGCATAATTGCTACTATCCACTTTCAACTAAATTTTCTCTAGGAACATATATAAACAGTAGAACTAAACCACGAGCTTACGACATAATTTGCAAAGATCTTTTGACTATGTTCAAGATAATTAAGTTCATCTTATGAACTCTCACTCAGATAGACATCCCTCTACTTATCTAAGTGATTACATGATCCGAGTCAACTAGGCCGTGTCCGATCATCACGTGAGATGGACTTGTCATCATTGGTGAACATCTTCATGTTGATATCTACCATACGACTCATGCTCGACCTTTCGGTCTCTTGTGTTCCGAGGCCATGTCTGTATATACTAGTCTCGCCAAGTCAACCTAAGTGTTTCGCGTGTGTAAATCTGGCTTACACCCGTTGTATGTGAACATTAGAATCTATCACACCCGATCATCACGTGGTTCTTCGAAACAACGAACTTTTGCAACGGTGCACAGTTAGGGGGAACACTTTCTTGAAATTTTAATGAGGGATCGTCTTATTTACTACCGTCATTCTAAGCAAATAAGAAGCATAAACATGATAAACATCACATGCAATCAAAAGTGACATGATATGGCCAATATCATTTTGCTCCTTTTGATCTCCATCTTCGGGGCTCCATGATCATCATCGTCACCGGCATGACACCATGATCTCCATCATCGTGTCTCCATGAAGTTGTCTCACCAACTATTACTTCTACTACTATGGCTAACGGTTTAGCAATAAAGTAAAGTAATTACATGGCGTTGTTTATTGACACGCAGGTCATACAATAAATTAAGACAACTCCTATGGCTCATGTCGGTTGTCATACTCATTGACATGCAAGTCGCGATTCCTATTACAAGAACATGATCAATCTCATACATCACATATATTATTCATCACAATCTTTTGGCCATATCACATCACATAGCATACCCTGCAAAAACAAGTTAGACATCGTCTAATTGTTGTTTGCATGTTTTACGTGGCTGCTATGGGTTTCTAGCAAGAACGTTTCTTACCTACGCAAAACCACAATGTGATATGTCAATTGCTATTTACCCTTCATAAGGACCCTTTTCATCGAATCCGATCCGACTAAAGTGGGAGAGACTGGCACCCGCTAGCCACCTTATGCAACAAGTGCATGTCAGTCGGTGGAACCTGTCTCACGTAAGTGTAAGTGTAAGGTCGGTCTAGGCCGCTTCATCCCACAATACTGTCGAAACAAGATTGGACTAGTAACGGTAAGCATATTGAACAAAATCAACGCCCACAACAACTTGTGTTCTACTCGTGCATAGAAACTACGCATAGACCTAGCTCATGATGCCACTGTTGGGGAACATAGCAGAAATTCAAAATTTTCTATGCATCACCAAAATCAATCTATGGAGTAATCTAGCAACGAGGGAAAGGGGAGTGCATCTACATACCCTTGTAGATCGCTAAGCGGAAGCGTTCAAGTGAACGGGGTTGATGGAGTCGTACTCGTCGTGATCCAAATCACCGATGATCCTAGTGCCGAACGGACGGCACCTTCGCGTTCAACACACATGCAGCCCGGTGACGTCCCCCATGCCTTGATCCAGCAAGGAGAGAGGGAGAGGTTGGGGAAGACTCCGTCCAGCAGCAGCACGACGGCGTGGTGGTCGTGGAGGAGCGTGGCAATCCTGCAGGGCTTCGCCAAGCACTGCGGGAAAGGAGGAGGACTTGGGAGAGGGGGAGGGCTATGCCAGAACTTGGGTATGGCTGCCCTCCCACCCCCCACATATATATAGGGGCAAGGGAGAGGGGGGCCAGCCCCTTTAGATTCAATCTGAGGAGGGGGCGGTGGCCAGGGGGTTGCCTTGCCCCCCAAGGCAAGGGGGGCGCCCCCTTTTAGGGTTCCCCCAAACCCTAGGCGCCTTGGGCCCTGGTGGGTGGCGCACCAGCCAACCTGGGGCTGGTCCCCTCCCACACATGGCCCACGCAGCCCTCTGGGGCTGGTGGCCCCACCTGGTGGACCCCCGAGACCCTCCCGGTGGTCTCGGTACGTTACATAAGGTCCCGGTGGTATAGGGAAACTTTTCCGGTGACCAAAGCAGGACTTCCCATATATAAATATTTACCTCCGAACCATTCCAGAACTCCTCGTGACATCCGGGATCTCATCCGGGACTCCGAACAACATTCGGTAACCACGTACATCTATTCCCTATAACCCTAGCATCATCGAACCTTAAGTGTGTAGACCCTACAGGTTCGGGAGGCACGTAGACATGACCGAGACAACTCTCCGGCCAATAACCAACAGCGGGATCTAGATACCCATGTTGGCTCCCACATGTTCCACGATGATCTCATCGGATGAACCACGATGTCGAGGATTCAATCAATCCCGTATTCAATTCCCTTTGTCTAGCGGTATAGTACTTGCCCGAGATTCGATCGTCGGTATCCCGAAACCTTGTTCAATCTCATTACCGGCAAGTCTCTTTACTCGTTCCGTCACACATCATCCCATGATCAACCCCTTGGTCACATTGTGCACATTATGATGATGTCCTACCGAGTGGGCCTAGAGATACCTCTCCGTCATACGGAGTGACAAATCCCAGTCTCGATTCGTGCCAACCCAACAGACACTTTCGGAGATACCCGTAGTGCACCTTTATAGACACCCAGTTAAGTTGTGACGTTTGGTACACCCAAAGCATTCCTACGGTATCCGGGAGTTGCACAATCTCATGGTCTAAGGAAATGATACTTGACATTAGAAAAGCTTTAGCATACCAACTACATGATCTTTGTGCTAGGCTTGGGATTGGGTCTTGTCCATCACATCATTCTCCTAATGATGTGATCCCATTATCAACGACATCCAATGTCCATGGTCAGGAAACCGTAACCATCTATTGATCAACAAGCTAGTCAACTAGAGGCATACTAGGGACATGGTGTTGTCTATGTATCCACACATGTATCTGAGTTTCCCATCAATACAATTATAGCATGGATAATAAACGATTATCATGAACACGGAAATATATTAATAATAACTAATTTATTATTGCCTCTAGGGCATATTTCCAACATTGGCCGCCTTGTCCTCGGCCTTGGCCAGCGCCTTCTTGAGGGCCTCTACTTCGGTCGTTGCCCCTAATAAATTTCATGGCACTTTAGTCAGCATGAATCATTCATCCTTCCTGAATATATACAAGGTTACTGCATACCTTGACTGTCCTCCAACTGCTTCTTCATGCGGCCGAGCTCTTCCTCGGCCTGCTTCAGACTCTGCTTCAGTCCGGAGACTTCCGCGGGATGAGAGGTCGTAGCCAGCAGCGACGCCTGCTTATTCACATAGACATATTAGATTAGACTCCCGCGAAAATTATTTCATCCTCTGTTCGGCTTTTCTTTCCGAACACCGGACAGAGTATCAAGGGCTACTGTCTATACGTTGACATTCTTTTTATAGTTGCGTTGCTTACCTCAAAGCCTGTTAGAAGGCTAGTGCACGCTTCGGTCAGTCCGCTCTTCACAGACTGGACCCTCTCAATCATGGGTATAGTGTTCCTCGACAATGGAAGCGCCTTGCAACGATTCCAGCAAAGTGTCCGGTGCCTATGGATGGACAAAGGTCACCGACGGAATAGGCACGGCCTCTTCCTTCGAAAAGGGGTGATCGCCTGATTCTGGAGCCACATGGGTCTCCGGAATTATATTCGGTTGGGGGCCGAGATGGATACGGCCCCCATCGTCAGTATCCATGGGGGTTTGCTCCCCCATGTGTCCGGCGCCGAGGCTTCACCCTCCGGCGCCTCCCTGACAACCTCTAGATTCTCTCCCGGGCCAGGGATCCTTCGGGATGACGCCTTGGCGCCACCCAGGTCCTGGGGAGAGGTGAACGATGGAAGGGGTCCCGCTGTCCATCACCACCGGATCCAGCGAATCATCTAAAGATAAGGACCGCTCGAGGTTGGACCGAGCCGGACTGCAAATGTACAATCTAGCACATTAAAACAATGATGTAAAGAGGCAGGATACATGAACGCATCCAGACACTTGCGATTTGGCCAGGGGCTTCTCCCTGGGCTCCCACTCCCAGCTGCTGTCGGTGGCCGCTGTGGAGCTGTCAAGAAGGGAAGCTTTCCCCTTCTTGGACGCCTCGGTGATACGTCTCCAACGTATTTATAATTTTTGATTGTTCCATGCTATTATACTACCCCTTTTGGATGTTTATGGGCTTTATTTTACACAATTATATCATTTTTGGGACTAACCTACTAACTGGAGGCCTAGCCCGTACTGCTATTTTTTTGCCTATTTCAGTATTTCGAAGAAAAGGATATCAAACAGAGTCCAAATGGAGTGAAACCTTCGGGAGCGTGATTTTTGGAACGAACGTGATCCAGAGGACTTGGAGTGCAAGGCAAGTCAATAAGAAGCCAAGGCTCCCACGAGATAGGAGGGCGCGCCCCCCTATAGGGTGCACCCCCCTGTCTCGTGGGCCCCTCGGGCGTCCACAGGCGTACTTCTTCCTCCTATATAAGCCTTCGTACCCCGAAAACATCCAGGGAGCAACCGAAACACAATTTCCACCGCCGTAACCTTCTGTATCTGCGAGATCTCATCTTGGAGCCTTCGCCGGCGCTCCGCCGGAGGGGGAATCGACCACGGAGGGCTTGTACATCAACATCCTTGCCCCTCCTATGAGTTGTGAGTAGTTTACCACAGACCTATGGGTACATAGTTATTAGCTAGATGGCTTCTTCTCTCTTTTTGGATCTCAATACAATGTTCTCCCCCTCTCTTGTGGAGATCTATTCGACGTAAACTCTTTTTGCGGTGTGTTTGTCGAGATCCGATGAATTGTGGGTTTATGATCAAGTTTATCTATGAATAATATTTGAATCTTCTCTGAATTATTTTATGTATGATTGAGTTATCTTTGCAAGTCTCTTCGAATTATCAGTTTGGTTTGGCCTACTAGATTGATCTTTCTTGCCATGGGAGAAGTGCTTAGCTTTGGGTTCAATCTTGCAGTGTCCTTACCCAGTGACAGAAAGGGTTGCAAGGCACGTATTGTATTGTTGCCATCGAGGATAACAAGATGGGGTTTATACCATATTGCTTGAGTTTATCCCTCTACATCATGTCATCTTGCTTAATGTGTTACTCTGTTCTTATGAACTTAATACTCTAGATGCAGGCAGGAGTCGGTCGATGTGTGGAGTAATAGTAGTAGATGCAGGCAGGAGTCGGTCTACTTGTTATGGACATGATGCCTATATACATGATCATGCCTAGATAATCTCATAATTATTCGCTTTTCTATCAATTGCTCGACAGTAATTGGTTCACCCACCGTAATACTTATGCTATCTTGAGAGAAGCCACTAGTGAAACCTATGGCCCCCGGACCTATCTCTTATCATATTTGCTTCCAATCTACCATTATTTTCATCATTACTTTTTGCATCTATATTATAAAATACCAAAAATATATTTATCTTATCATACTATCTTTATTAGATCTCACTTTTGCAAGTGGCCGTGAAGGTATTGACAACCCCTTTATTGCGTTGGTTGCGAGTTCTTTGTTTGTTTGTGTAGGTGCGTGGGACTTTTGAGGAGCCTCCTACTGGATTGGTTCCTTGGTTCTCAAAAACTGAGGGAAATACTTACGCTACTATTGCTGCATCACCCTTTCCTCTTCAAGGAAAACCAACACAAGCTCAAGACGTAGCACTCGGCCTCCAGATGTGTGGAGGCCGTTGAGGGAGTCCTAGATTAGGGGGTCCTCAGACAACCGGATTATATGCGTATGCCAGACTGTTGGACTATGAAGATACAAGACCAAAGACTTCGTCCCATGTCCGTGTGGGACTCTCCTTTGCGTGGAAGGCAAGCTTAGCAATTCGGATATGTAGATTTCCTTCTCTGTAACCAACTCTGTGTAACCCTAGCCCCCTCCGGTGTCTATATAAACCGGAGGGTTTAGTCCGTAGGACAACAACAATCATAATCATAGGCTAGCTTCTAGGGTTAGCCTCTATGATCTCATGGTAGATCAACTCTTGTAATACTCAGATCATCAAGATCAATCAAGCAGGAAGTAGGGTATTACCGCCATAGAGAGGGCCCGAACCTGGGTAAATATTGTGTCCTCCGGCTCCTATTACCATTAGCCTTAGATGCACAATTCGGGACCCCCTACCCGAGATCTGCCGGTTTTGACACCGACATTGGTGCTTTCATTGAGAGTTCCACTGCGATGTCGAAAAGAAGGTTTGATGGCTCGCCTTGTTATCAAGGACAACATCACCTCGGGGGGAGCCCTGGCTTTAGGCCAAACCCTCCGGCTGGGCGGCTTCATCATGACCGCTCGTTCGGCCGCCGTGCCGATGATAACTTCTCGGGTCATCAAAAACAGCCTCCTCGTCAGCTCGGAATACGCCGAGTAGATGGATCCAATGGAACTTTCATCCTTGAACGAGCTCCTGGATCGCATCGCCGCCTTGGGAGTCGCTATGGACTATGATCGAATTGGGCTTAAACCTGATCAAAGAGAGATTAACTCTTCGCCGGTCACCCATCAGATAGCGGTGGTGGAGGAGCAATGCAACGATTCTTCCTCTATCTTGAGGACAAACTACGTCCAGATTCCCGAGCTCTCCGAGCCGAACACCCGTTCGCGGGAGGACATGACCCAAACTCTGAACTTAGAATCGGACAGCAGGCCAAAAAAATTGGGCAACATCTCGGAACCCGAACCGCTAAGTTTGGAAGTTCCTATGCCCCTGGGTCTCAGATCGGGTCCGGGTGCAGACTTAAATCCACCCACCCACCCAGATTCAAGTGATCTTTCCCACATTAGACAACAATCCCAAGAGACAGTACATCACTTTTGGGCCAGATTCCTCCTTGTAATGAGGAAGGTCAAGGATTGTCGCGAGGAAGACACAATTGCATTCTTTTGAAAAAATTGGGAATCCTCAATGCCATAAGTCGCCATGACATATCACACTTCGCTGACTTGACGGCCATAGTACAGAAGTATTGTGCCATGGAAAGCTCCTGGAAAACCTAGGCAAATTTCTGGGATCCTCTGGCTCTCACTAAACCCCTCGTCCGAACTAAAAGGGTGCACTCTCGCAAGTCACCTGATCCAATTACAAAGAAACCAAAGCCCGCTACAGGGCGTGGAACCATATTGGAGGGATGGCTCAATGGGCCATGCAAAATCCACACCTCACCGATACCATACCAACACACAGCCTAAGAGCATGTTGGATACTTCGGCAGGTGGCCAAGAGCGGCGAGGATCTCCTCATTAACAATGCCGCAGAGCAACATCCCGCAGAAAACAACAATACAATATTGACAGTCTTCGAGACTTTCGCCTCAAATAACAGGCGCAAGAGAGCACTCCGCGGCCTCGCTGAAGTCTTCCACGTTGCTGCAATAAATTCATGGAACGACATGGCCATAACCTTCAATGCCAGTGATGAACCTCAATTTCGAACAGTCCGAGCACCAGCCGCTTTGGTCCTTATTCCAATTATGGACGGCTTCTCGCTTACTAAAGTGCTCATGGACGGTGGAAGCGGATTAAACCTCATCTACGAGGAAACTCTCAACAAAATGGAAATAGACAAGAGCTGCATTGAGCAAAGCAGCACGACCTTCATAGGAATTATCCCTAGTCAGGAGGCATGATGTGCGGAAAAAATGACACTCAATGTGGTATTCGCACGGCAGAGAATGATAGGTCCGAAGAGATAACATTCCAAGTGGCCCCATTCAGTAGTGGATACCATGCCCTTTTAGGGCGGGATGCATTCGCGAGCTTGCAAGCTATACCCCATTATGGGTACATGAAGCTCAAGATGCCCGGGCCCGACGGAATCATCACTCTAGCCAGTGATCCGGACATAGCACTCCGCGCCGAAAATAATATAGCCGCCCTGGCCCTTAAGGCATTATCCGAAGCCCTCGTGGCCGAAGAACTAACTGCGCTACGCTCCATAGTGGACAGAGACGACGTAATACTCGACAAACGATCCAAGTCAACTTCTTTCAAACCAGCGGACGAAATAGTCAAATTCCAAGTCCACCCAACGGACCTACAAAAACAGCATCCATCGAGGCACAACTGAACCCCGCAATCGACACCGCATTGCGGGCGTTCTTACGCGAGAATTGGGACGTCTTCGCCTAGCACCCTTCAGATTTGCCAGGGATCCCACGCAGGCTGGCCGAGCACAGCCTCAACATATTGAAGTGATACAAGCCGTTCAAGCAAACAGTACGACGCTTTTCAGAGCCCAAACGACAAGCTATCACTACTACGGAAAACCCTAGCAGTAGCGCTGGTTTTGTGCTCACTAGTAGCGCGGGGGGGGGGGGCGCTACTAATAAGGCGCTACAACTATTGGTTAGCAGTAACGCGTGCCCGCACGCGCTACTTCTAGGACAAATAGCTGCAGCGTTTGTTCACTCCCATGCTACTGCTAATGTAACTAGTGGCAGCGTGTTTTCTCTCCATCGCTACTTGTATTCTTTTTTTATTTTTTATTTTTAGTGTAGTTATGCGCCATCGTACAAATATTGGTACAATACCAGTTATGAGGTTTACATCATTATGTCCATAACAGTGTGTCAAATGAAGGTGGATTAGGTTCAAGTGGAGGCAATATGTGGTGCATGTCAAAAGTATACTACTAAACCAAACTTGATCTAGTTTGGACTAGTAGTACTTTCGATGTGCACCACATGTTGCCTCCACTTGAATCTAATCCGCCAGCACAAGCTATTTAATCATCATCATAATCATAACATCAACAGTAGTTATTTAATCATCATAGTCATAGTGTAGCACATCATCATATTCAAACTCATTCTTTCTAGGTAATCACCACCAACACTAACTGCGGTAGCTATCTAATCACCAGCAACACTAGCTAAAAAAATTATCCATCATTGCCAACAACACTAGCTAATCACTCCTGCTGCTCTCTCTCAGGTAAAATAACATAAAACATGTGTAGCACTTGTTCTTCATCAAGTTGGAGCATGCAGATGAACCTATCTCCTAATCGTGGGTTGTGCTTCTGATTGCTGTCCCCTAGTACTTCTCTGCGATCGTTCACAATTTTGCTCCAATCTTTCACTATTAAGCATTCCTTGCTATTCGAAATCCTGAATTCACTAAAGTGCATTATAGGATATCTTGGCCGTAAGCTAACAATTCTTATCTGACCTTTAGTCTTGATCCAATGAGGCACAACATTCAGCGGGAGTCCATATTGAAGAACATCGTATAGTAACATACTTAGCAATGAAGTTTAGCTTAAAAAATAATGTATGCAAAAGATGCACTGAGTACAAATAGTAAAAATCTTACCATCTTTCCTAAATAGATGTGACCGTAGTTCAATACGAACACTATTGGTCGGACGTTTTGAGTACTAAGATTTGCAAGTCCAAAAAAATAATTTGTCTTGACAGTATGAAGATCCTCAAGCCATGAAACATAATGACTTATCTCCTCGCAATTTAGTTCAGCCCCGGGACAGTAGTAGATCCTGTCTACCAAGCGCTGGACATGTTTGCTTGATTGGAAATAAGCTGTCAATAGAAATTAGTTGTCAACTATTTTTGAATAAACAATATCAAGGACATTAATATGGTTGAGAAACTCACATTTTGGTAGAACTGGAGGCGTCTGCACATCGACCCAGATGTCGGTATTACCTTCAATACCATCTGCCGAAAGAATATCAAAGGTGATAACCATATCAGGCTCAAATGCATAAATCTTGCATAGTGCTCGCCATGTTTTGCATCCAAATAGGTGTAGTCGTCTTCCTTGTATAATTTTGCATGGAAAATATAACCATGCTCGGTCTTCAAATAAACTCTCTTTACCTCCATAGTAGTTGTCATAGAACTAAAACCTATCTTATCCAATACAAAAACTCTTGCATGGCAGGAGATACGCTAGTAGAATAGGAAAAAAATTATAAGTTGAAGCAAATGAATCAGATGTCATGCTTAATTACGAAAAAAGACTTGTCGTTGTGACTTACTGTATCCACTTCGAAGTTCTCGTCCAGCTGGATGCTGAAGCGCCTATCATCATCTAGGAAGATTCCGTCGCACAGGCCGCGCTCGTCTTCGTAGTATTTGCAAATACCGAAATCCTTTTCGTCGTCAGACATTTGCTATGTTCATAGTTAAAACATTAATTGAAAATAAATCGAAGACAACTACCAGGATACGCAACACACAAATCCGGGGCACTCGATATTTCCTACATATTCTAGCACAAGTCATGCCAAAATTCACGGAAAATCCGGCATGACCTTTGCTAATATAGGACATATCGAGCGCGTGAAATTTGCCGGAACGGAAATGAATCAACACTCCGGCAAAACATAGGCCACTCGGAGGTGTAACCTGCAAACATGACCGGCCACTTGGGCAAGCACATATCATATTTGAGCAACAGAAGATATACATTTCAAAATATCTTATAGGACTCAAATTAGCATGCATTCAATAAGCAAAAGTAAATCATCTCATGTGTCTGTACATCATCGAATATTATCACTAATACATCCTGAATAGTGTCATACATATAACATCACTAATACAACTAAAACCCTAGCACACGACGAGTATCGGCGCGGGCGGTGGACACCCACAGAGAAGGAACCATCATGGGATCATAGATCCAGTGAGATCCCTGGAGAACCTGCCAGGTATTGGAGAACCTGTGCTCCAACGCAAACAAGTAGTGACGGACGTGCGCGTCCTCCTCACTGACACGGTGACACACCACCTCCGCGGGGTAATCAAGCCTCTGGACTGTCATTGGCCCACGCGACTGCCACCAAAGAAGGTTCGGGTCAACGACAGGCTGGCTCCTCACCAACCTGCGCCCGCCTCCAAGTACAACCCCGGCGGAGCCCAGTCCCGGACATGGCCCGTCTGGTGAAGCATGTGTCGTCCTCCGCTGAGTCTATGACGAGGATGCGGGATAGGCATCGTCCCCGTTGATGCGGGAAAAATTGCTTTAACTAAAAAAATAGCAACAAGTTCTTACTAACTAGTTCTATTAATTCAATTAGTTCTTACTAAAAATAAACTTATCATAAATAAAAATAAACTAGTACCTAATTAATACCTAGTTCTTACTAACTAATTAGTACCTAGGAATTACTGCCCTAATTACCATATAAGTATCCATTTTTTAACTAGGGTTCGTACTACCTAATTAAATAGGGTTAATACTAATTGTAATTAACTAATTAGCAGTAAAAATAGACTAGGGTTCATACTAACTAGAAGTAAATAGCTAGGGTTCATACTAAGCAGAGAAGAGGGATCGGAAGGGGTGAGTGCTTACGGAGGGCGGGAAGAGAGATGGGGTCGGGGGAGACGGTGGCACCGAGGCGCGGCAAGGCGTGGTCGGGGGAGATGGCGGCGAGACGGGTCGAGGGAGGCGGCGGCGGAGAGCGAGGGCAGGGGCTCCGGCAAGGTCAAGGTCGAGGAGGAGGAGGCACAGGCGCCCGACGACGTCGAGGGGCAGACTCCGGCGGAGAGCGAGGGCAAGGCCTCCGGCGAGGGCGAGGGGAGGGGCTCCGGCGGAGGCGACGAGGGGGAGAAGCGAGAGTGGGGAATTGGGGAGGAAGCCGAGGAGAGGGAATCATGCCACGCGGGGGGTTAGGTGAAAATAGCTTTAACAGTAGCGTGGGGAGCGAAAACGCGCTGCTGCTAAAATCAGTAGTAGTAGCGCTATTTCTAGAAGGGCGCTATTACTATACCTAGCACGTCGGAATGGTGTGGCAATTATAGTAGTAGCGCGTTCTACTCCTGCAGCGCTACTGCTAAGCAGGTAACAGTAGCGTCGTTTTAGACGATGCGCTACTGCTAAGTAGCAGTAGCGCCTCATTTTAACACGCGCTACCGGTAAGATTCTGTGTATAAGGTTGTCCCTAGTAGCGTACGGGAGATGAGCTAGCCAAGTTATTCGAAGCCGGATTCATCAGAGATATAAAACACCCGGATTGGCTAGCAAACCTGGTGATGGTACCAAAGAAGGATAAATCCCGGCGCCTCTGTGTCGATTTCAAGGACCTCATTAAGGCTTGCCCCAAGGATCCCTTCCCTCTCCCCTGCATCGATCAAATCATCAACGCTACCGCAGGACACGACTCATTGTGCTTCCTCGACGCATACTCCGGATACCATCAAATCAAAATGGCGGAGTCCGATCAAGCCTCAACGGCATTTATCACCCCATACGGCCCCTTCTATTTCAACACCATGCCTTTCGGGCTCAAAAACGCCAGTGCAACCTACCAACGCATGATTCAGACATGCCTGGAAAAACAAATCGGCAAAAAAGTTGAGGCATACTGTCACCCCCAATATGCGATACTATCCTAAAGAGACGCGAAGGTCCCACCAAGGATAGAACCGCATATTGATACGCTTTTGCAAGGTGGATATCATTACATCAACATTACATAATAGATGGGGATACATACAAAAGGCATACAATGACACACGAATACAACATCATCTTACATAAGAGCACCATCCGACTACAGATGAAACACAAACAGAAACTCAAACGACATCCACCCTGCTAGCCCAGGCTGCCGACCTGGAACCTATCCCCTGATCGAAGAAGAAGCAGAAGAAGAACTCCAAAGAAAGCAAACATCGCTCTCGCGTCATGATCATCGCGTAACCTGTACCTGCAACTGCTGTTGTAGTAATTTGTGAGCCACGAGGACTCAGCAATCCCATTACCATGGGTATCAAGACTAGCAAAGCTTAATGGGAAAGGAAGGGGTAAAGTTGTGAGGTTGTAGCAGCGACTAAGCCAGTATGGTGGCTAACATACACAAATAAGAGCGAGAAGAGAAGCAACGGAACGGTCGTGAAGCTAGCAATGATCAAGAGGTGATCCTGAACTCCTACTTACGTCAAACATAACCCAAAAACGTGTTCACTTCACGGACTCCGCCGAAAAGAGACCATCACGGCAACACACGCAGTTGATGCATTTTAATTCGAATCAGGTGTCAAGTTATCTACAACCGGACGTTAACAAGTTCCCATCTGCCACATAACCGCGGGCACGGCTCTCGAAAGTTTATACCCTGCAGGCGTGTCCCAACTTAGCCCATCACAAGCTCTCACGGTCAACGAAGAATATTCCTTCTCCCAGGAAGACCCGATCAGTGTCGGAATCCCGGCTACAAGACATTTCGACAATGGTAAAACTAGACCAGCAAAGCCGCCCGATGCGCCAACAATCCCGATAGGAGCTGCACATATCTCGTTCTCAGGGCAACACCGGGTGAGACATCCTACGAGTAAAACCATACCTCGAGTTTCCCCGAGGGGGCCCTGCAGTCTACTCGGTTCGGACCAGCATTTAGAGAAGCACTGGCCCGAGGGGGCTAAAATAAAGATGACCCTCAGGCTCCGGAAACCCAAGGGAAAAAGGCTAGGTAGGAAAATGGTAAAACCAAGGTTGGGCCTTGCTGGAGGAGTTTTATTCAAAGCGAACTGTCAAGGGGGTCCCATAAATCACCCAACCGCGTAAGGAACGCAAAATCAAGGAACATAACACCGGTATGACAGAAACTAGGGCGGCAAGAGTGGAACAAAACACCAGGCATAAGGCCGAGTCTTCCACCCTTTACCAAGTATATAGATGCATTAATTAAATAAGAGATATTGTGATATCCCAACATAATCCTGTCCATCATGGAGCAATCTTCAACTTCACCCGCAAATAACAACGCTATAAGAGGGGCTGAGCAAAGCGGTAACATAGCCAAGTAATGGTTTGCTAGGAAGGGTGACAAAGGTTAGAGGCTGACATGGCAATTTGGGAGGCTTGATAAGCAAGAGATAGGTAGCACGGCAAAGCGATAGAACGAAACAACTAGCATAGCAATGATAGTAATGAGATCCAGGGTAGCGGTCATCTTGCCTCAAGTCCTGCTAGGGAGAAGAATGAGTCCATGAAGAAGACGAACGGGAGTAGTCAAACGAATCCTAACAATCGCAACATTACCGGAACTAAGAAGCAACACCGGAAAGAGACAAACAACATGGTAAACACACAAGCATAAAGATGGCATGATGCACAACCAAGTATGATGCATGGCCGGTTTAAAGAGCATGGCAGGGCAAAGTGCAACAAACAACACTACAAATTAAGTGGAGCTCAATATGCAACGAGTTGCATATTGACGAAACACCACATCAGTTATTTAGTTCTCTCCTGTTTATGCACCCACAATATTAAATGTTGTTAAACATGGAAAGGGGTGAAGCATAAGAAAACTACCTATCTAGGCAAGTTTAAATGAGGCCGGAACAACAAACAACAATTCCGGAAAATCCCCATGTCCATATTTTAGATTTGGTATTGTTCTGCCCTAAAACATATTTTATTGTTGTAACAGGAAAATAAAGTGTACCGTGTTAAACTAGAAATTTTTCCACCCCATTTACATATAAAGTTTATTTAAAACCGAGCTATGGTTATTTAGTTATAAAATAAATCATTTTAACATGGCATTTGAGAAAATTTAAACAAACAGCATTTTAAACATTTTAAACATGGATGAAAGTGGCATATTATTAATCTACACAAAATTCTAAGCATTATACATGTTTAAATCATTTTAATCCGATGCACGGTTCATGAGTTATTATATGCATGATGCTTAGGGGTTCTTCTGTAAATGTGCACTCTCTGGAAAATTGGACAAATTCGCAGAACGGGAAAAAACATGATTTGCGCCGAAACTGCCGGGCCAACAGTGCACAGGAGGGGCTGGGGGGCTGCTCACCCTTGGGCTTCGGCCCGGTATGAAGCAAATGCTGGAGGAGGCCGGTCCCTGGGCTGCTCACATTGGGCGTGAGGAGGCGCTGGGCATCTGGGCCGTGAGCGAAGCAGAGGAGGCCTCGCTCGGCGAGTGGCGCTCGTCCAGGCTGGCGCTGGACTGGTCAACATGGGGCGGGGTGCTTGTTGCAGCAAGGTGCAGCTTAGGGAAACAGAGGCAACGGCGGCGTCTTGGCACAGGACTCGGGCGCGGGCGGTCTCGAGCAGTAGCGGGCTGCAGGGAAGGCTGACGAGGTGGAGATGGGGCGGATCTGGCTGGCTGGCGCCAGATCCATGCAACGACGGCGCGGGTGCTCCTGGCATCCATGGCGGGGACCTGCGGGGGAGCACAAGAGGAGTGAGATGGAGAGGAAAAGGAGCAGGGGATGGAGATGGACGGGCAGAGGGAGATGGACCCGGTGGAACTCGCGCTCCGACGAGCTGCTACTCGTGCAGGACAGACAGAGACGGGCGGCCTCGGGACGACGGGGACTCGTCGGGGCAGGGGCGCGGACGCGAGGCTTTGGCGTCGAGGGACGGAGCTTGACGGCGGGATCCAACAAGGAGGCATCGGAGATGGCCGGATCTGGGCCAGAGGCGGACATTGGCGGCTTCCACGAGCGGCGGTCGTTCCTGCAACGGTGAAGTACAGAGAGAGAGAGGGAGATCATGAGTGAGAGATTGAGGGGAAGGAGAGAAAGCAGGCTGGGCGTGGGTTGGACTGCTGCCGGTGCTGGGGGTGCTCGGGCGCCATGAGCAGGGGAGCCTTGCTCCGGTCGAGGCAGAGGAGAAGCGAGGAGGTGCCTGCAGGATTAGATGGAGGGGGAGAGACTGGTTGCAGGCTTGGATCCCGATGAAGAGAGGTTAGGTAGGTGGCGGCGGGCAGGAGGATGGATGGGACATCTCTCCTCAATTTTAGGGTTGGACTATATATTTATAGCATATGTGTGTTTGTCTAGGGGCTAATCTAGATCCTTCGATCGAAATTGAGCGGTTGAGAATAAATGGCTTAGGGGAGTCCAACAAATAATCGAAGATATTAGAGGGATGTTTGGGGAAGATCCGAACCCATTGGTAACGACTGCCTGGGTCGGGTTCGGGGAAGTTTCAGACGCATGGGAGGGGTCTGTGCGCTGTGCAGAGGAACAAGGCGATCACGTGCAAGTGGGTGGTTGGTTTCAGAACGGTCAACGAAGACAAGCGGTCTGATAATTGGTCGATAGAGACAAAGTGAGAATCGACAACTATGAACGGTAAACGGTTTTATGAAAAAAACATGCGAAGGCAATGCACATGATGCCCTGAGATGAAATGCCTGACATGAACAAAATGCAAAACAAAAGACAAAAACCCGACCAAGAAGGAAATATCATATCACATCTCAGGAAAAGGCAAGAGTTGGAGTTACGAATGTGGAAAGTTGTATCCAGGGCGTTACAACACTCCACCACTACGAGAGGATCTCGTCCCGAGATCTAGGATGGCACCGGAGGGAAACGGAAGAGGAAGAGAAGAGGTAAAACTAAGTTGCTTCTTTGACAAATGAGTGAAACGAAAGAACCTTGGAAGTTGAATAGCTCGAAAGAGACGACACAACGGAGATGAGCGAATTGATAGAACTCCGTAGTAAACGGAAACAAGGAACACCATCAGAACCTTGTAGGTTGAAAGACATGAAACACGAGCTCAACGAACCAAAAGAATATGGAGCCACACCGGTATCATGAGATAGCCAAAAAAACGAATGTCAGAACTTGGACAACACTCCGGTTGAGAAGAGAGGGAAGACTTGATAAGATGAAAAGAACTTGAAAAGACGACACGACACTCCGGTTAAATGGATAAGCATGAAAAAAACATGATCCTCACAGTTCGAGACGATGAGTGAAAAGAGCAACATCACAATGCCTCTGGAAGAAAGAATAGAAGATAGATCATTGAAATAAAAGAATGGAGAAGAAAATGCCAACTTCTGCCACAAATGAGATTGGAAAGCATCCTTGCAAAGAAGAATTGAACGGAGTTGTTGCAAAATCAACAACGAAAAGCACAAGCTTGTTGTGGGCTTATGGCAAACACCTCAAAATGATGAGGTGGCAAATGGCCACTGATGGAAACAGTTAATTGGATTGAGATCAGCAAGGAGATGAAAACTCCTTTTAATGAGAGAATAGGAGGAAACTTGTATTATCAACCTAAACCAAGATAACTCCAAGGAAGAAAGTGATGGGTTTAAAATATGTCATTCTTGAAAACTTGTGAATCATGAAACACGAAGGGAATTGTCAAGAATGGCATAACACCACCTCAAGAGATAAGGTAGAAAGAATTGCACTTCGAAACGCAAAAGAAGAATACATGAACTTCTCAGAACAAAACATGTGTTGAGCACCTGTTTAATTTGAGTATAGCTTGGCGGATCATAACTCCAAGAAAAATCTTGAAGAACAATTGAAGAATGAAAAACTCCGGTGACAAAAAGATGATGAGATAGAATAAAGGATGAAAGAATAAGATGAGCCTTGCGGTGATTTAGATGGAGGTTCCCACAAATGGCCGAGGAAATTTGAACTCCGGAAAAGAAAAGATGAAAACACTCGGAACTAGAATTTATTCACCAAGAACAAACTCCGAAGAAAAGGATTAATCACTTTGAGGGAATAAGAATAAGATTTATTGTATTCTTATCCTTCATCAAATTAAATTGATGACAAGCAATGGATTTTGCATACTACTTATTCTTCTTGAAAAGGATTGAGAAGTGACATATCGCAAACTTGAGAAGGTCTTCATGAACCACCGGTAGGATTCAAAAGAACGAATGGATTAAAATGATAATCAAGGAAAAATAATCGTGAGTGAACCAGCGTAAGAATTCAAAAATGACTGATGAAAGGGAATGTATCACCGGGAAGGATTGGAACAACAATATGCTAGAGAGGATTTAGATGCAAAAGAACAAAGAGATCATGAGTTGATTAAAGAAGATTTGAACGAAGCACCGGGATAATTGGATAACGGTAGCTGAAATGTGAGGACAAAGAATTCTTCTAGGACGATGGCCTCCGGTGAAAAGAAATGGGAAAACAACTTCTGACATACTCCAGATAGGTAAGAAAAGAATATCTGACGAATGGAATAATTCGAGAGGATAATATGAAACTAGAACCGCGAGTCTTCGAGAGAACGGGCAAGATTTAGAGGAAAAACTCTTCTTCGGACTTCAAATGACGACGAGAAACATCACCAAAATTACCGAGATACTCCGGGAGAATGAAACGGGAAGAGGTTGAGCCAACAATGAAAAGAGTTTGAAAACGATCTTGGAGAAGGCATGTGATTGATGGAATTCATTCTTACGTCACACTTTGAAAAGAATTTGGGAATAGCTCCGGAATAATTAGAAGAGTCAGGTAAGATCCTGGGAAAAGACATGTGGGTTAGGGCCCACTCAAAAGAAAACACCGTTGAACAATTTTAAAGAGAGGTTGCACCGGTTGAATTAAATGGCTTGAATGAGATAACAACCTCAAAATATCT
This sequence comes from Triticum dicoccoides, assembly GCF_002162155.2. Taxonomy (NCBI): domain Eukaryota; kingdom Viridiplantae; phylum Streptophyta; class Magnoliopsida; order Poales; family Poaceae; genus Triticum; species Triticum dicoccoides. The sequence continues at coordinate 214,632,191 of NC_041385.1, read as the reverse complement.
TGAATGGATTCAGAATGGAAACTCAAGTCTTGTGAGATATCTTCAGCACTCCAGAACAAATGAATAGGATGAAGTGAATGATTAAGAGGTGCATCTGAATGAGGAAGCATTAGAAACGAGGAAAGGAATATGATGAATACCGAAATCTTGAATTGGACCGGAGAAGAAACAACAATGAAGGATGATGAACTTGAAACTGTTGAGCATCTTCATGGGAAATCACCGGATAAGAACATTGAAATAAAAGAATGAAGAGACTTCCCACAAATAAAAGGATACATGATTAAGAAATCTGAGTCCTTGAAGAAAAAGGGTGGGAGGGCGGGAAAACAAAGGCAACTTGGGGACGGATGAAATGGATACCGTTGAGAAAAACTTAGAATTGATCTTGCGGATGTTGAAATGATCTGATCCACTTGAAGAAAAGCACACCGGTCGGAAAAGAATTAACATGACGACCTCGATGATAAAGAAGGATTAGTATTCACACAGCAATATGAGAACACCATTTAGAAAAGGTATGGAATCAACACTTGACATTGAAGCAACTCGAATACCACAAATAAAACAAAACAATGGATTGGCTTGCAGAATAAGCCGGAACAAACATATGATAGAGATTTCGTCCGAAGTTTTCGTGGTGGGGCCCACATGGGCTCGATAGTATAGCACCATCATGTACAAGGCAGTGCACATGACATACGAAGTGTCCCCGAACCAGCATAGCCAAGGGCTCTTCAAGACACAAGGAGACCACTATAAAAACGACCGTGGATAGGCGGACCACTAGACGTCGAACCCCAATCTCATATCATGCATCTGTAGGAAAGATATTCTAGGAGCTACTTGAATTCCCACCTATAAACTCCCGAAACATTCTGGCTATGCAATCTGGTGTTGGGGATACACGGGAAGCAATATATCTCACTCAAACTAACAATCCCTACATCCAGCTGTATCCATCCGTCAACACATAACCAAGAAAACTTCGGAAATCGTGTACCTCAACCTTCGAAAAGCATCCGTTATACGAGCTATGGCAATACTCCCGAACTCCCCAGTACTGGGTGGCGTCGAGGTTATCTCACCAACAACTTCATAAAAGAGATTTTCGATGTCGGCAAAACTCAGGTATTCCAGAACTGCAACGATAAAATTGTGACGACAACACCTCAGAGCTCAACTCCCCGGGACACTGCCACAACCCCTAAATGCCAGGAGGCACCAAGAACAATGTTCTCGTCACAAGAATATAGGAACGATCCCAAGATACACGCGTGATCCTAAAAAAATTGTGAAAAATTAAGGAGAGGAAAGACAAAACATCTACGTCGAGAGTCCTCACCAGAGCGACGAAGGGGGCTGAGGAGTAAAAAGAATCCTACTCTCCGATATATATAATCCTAAGACTCAAAATAGTTTTCTTCTAGAGTAAACAATGGCCAACAATCAAGGGGCTCCTATGGTCGGTCGAGGCTCTGATACCAACTTGTCACGCCCAATATGCGATACTATCCTAAAGAGACTAGAAGGTCCCACCAAGGATAGAACCACATATTAATACGCTTTTGCAAGGTGGATATCATTACATCAACATTACATAATAGATGGGGATACATACAAAAGACATATGCCACATGAATACAACATCGTCTTACATAAGAGCACCATCTGACTACGGATGAAACACAAACAGAAACTGAAACGACATCCACCCTGCTAGCCCAGGCTGCCGACCTGGAACCTATCCCCTGATCGAAGAAGAAGCAGAAGAAGAACTCCAAAGCAAGCAAACATCGCTCTCGTGTCATGATCATCGCGTAACCTGTACCTGCAACTGTTGTTGTAGTAATCTTTGAGCCACGAGGACTCAGCAATCCCATTACCATGGGTATCAAGACTAGCAAAGCTTAATGGGAAAGGAAGGGGTAAAGTGGTGAGGTTGCAGCAGCGACTAAGCCAGTATGGTGGCTAACATACGCAAATAAGAGCGAGAAGAGAAGCAACGGAACGATCGTGAAGCTAGCAATGATCAAGAGGTGATCCTGAACTCCTACTTACGCCAAACATAACCCAAAACCGTGTTCACTTCCCGGACTCCACCGAAAAGAGACCATCACGGCTACACACGCAGTTGATGCGTTTTAATTCGAATCAGGTGTCAAGTTATCTACAACCGGACGTTAACAAATTCCCATCTGCCATATAACCGCAAGCACGGCTCTCGAAAGTTTATACCCTGCAGGGGTGTCCCAACTTAGCCCATCACAAGCTCTCACGGTCAACGAAGGATATTCCTTCTCCCAGGAAGACCCGATCAGTCTCGGAATCCCGGTTACAAGACATTTCGACAATGGTAAAACAAGACCAGCAAAGCCGCCCGATGCGCCGACAATCCCGACAGGAGCTGCACATAACTCGTTCTCAGGGCAACACTAGATGAGACATCCTACGAGTAAAACCAGACCTCGAGTTTCCCCGAGGGGGCCCCGCAGTCTACTCAAATCGGACCAGCACTTAGAGAAGCACTGGCCCAGGGGGGAGCTAAAATAAAGATGACCCTCGGGCTTCGGAAACCCAAGGGAAAAAGGCTAGGTAGGCAAATGGTAAAACCAAGGTTGGGCCTTGCTGGAGGAGTTTTTATTCAAAGCAAACTATCAAGGGGGTCCCATAAATCACCCAACCGCGTAAGGAACACAAAATCAAGGAACATAACACCGGTATGATGGAAACTAGGGCGGCAAGAGTGGAACAAAATACCAGGCATAAGGCCGAGTCTTCCACCCTTTACCAAGTATATAGATGCATTAATTAAATAAGAGATATTGTGATATCCCAACATAATCCTGTCCATCATGGAGCAATCTATATATTCACCTGCAACTAAGAACGCTATAAGAGGGGCGATGCAAAGCGGTAACATAGCCAAGCAACGGTTTGCTAGGAAGGGTGACAAAGGTTAGAGGCTGACATCGCAATTTGGGAGGCTTGATAAGAAAGAGATTAGCGCGGCAAAGCGATAGAATGAAACAACTAGCATAGCAATGATAGTACTGAGATCCAGGGTAGCGGTCATCTCGCCTGAAATCCCGCTAGGAAGAAGATCGAGGCCATGAAGAAGACGAACAGGAGTAGTCAAACGAATCCTCACAATCGCAACATTACCAGAACTAAGAAGCAACACCGGAAAGAAACAAACAACATGGTAAACTGTAACACCCCAAAATTTTTAACCTTATTTTATTAATTAAATTTTCTTCCAGGAACTTAAACTTTAGATTTCTGGATTTTCTTTTGATTTCAGAAACATTCTTCCTTTTATTTTTACGGTGTTTTTACCTCAAGTGAAAAACTTCCCAATTTTATTGGACTCTCTTACCCTCTCAAATTAAACAATTCTTTTATCAGTAGGATTATTTATATAATTATTTTTCCCCTGAGCTTTATTTCTCTAATTTGGTTTTTCATAAGTTTAGGGTCCCATTTGCACTGCAACCCTTTTATAAATCCATTCAAAAATCCCACCAAAATTTGGAGAAGTCATGTGATGTTTTAAAAACAGTTTTATGCAAAAATATATTTCAATCTCTGGATATTTTGAGTTCTCCACATAATTTTCAAATCTGGTCCAGTGGGCAATTTTACACTACAACCTATTTAAATATTTCTTTAAAACTTCCACCAAAATATTGGGATGTCAATATGAGTATGTTAATTAACTTTTTGCAAAAACCCAGTGATGTCCTTTGAAAAAATTGAGTGAAACAACCTCTTTTCCATTCTGGTCCAACATGATGATTTGTACAGCAACTATATTTTAAGTTGCTCCTTTATCCATGATTTCTTTTCCTACTTGTAGTCCTCCCTGCTAAACCCTTAAGTCCAAGAGGTTGGACTCATTGGAGCAATTCTAGTTCTTGCAATCACGCCCTGTTCTTTCTGTCCAAATCTGAAGATTTGCAAAACTTGCCCTAGCAAGTTTCTTCTTTTGTCCAAATGACCTTACCACTCTCTTTTGCACCCTAAGAGACCCCACTCTGGAAGATTTGACCACTCCAAGAAATGCCTAGGTGCCTGTGGCATTTTTTCAAACACCTTGAGTGCATGAACAGCTTTGACATGACTTTTGTCATTGCACTGTGACCTAGCACCTCTCGGAAAACTAACCTGTCCACTAAGCCTCTAGATGACTTTAACCTAGGTCTGTTAAACCCCAACCACACCCGAGACCTCTAGCATGCCCTAGCATTTTGTCGAGCACGTTCTGTGCGTGCTCTGGGCGCGAGCAGAGCACGCGTTTTGCACGTGCCATGCCCGAGCCGCCGCGTCGCGCCCCTGGTTTTGCCCTCACTGCAGAGCCGCGCCACACACTCTACCTCTCACCAGAACACGCCAAGCAGCCCCTCGCCACGTCTCCGGCAAGCCAGGAGCTAGCCGCCACGGCCGCCCGCAGCCCCTACTCTGGTCGGCACCGCCCGAGCCTCACCCGCTCGCCACCTGCCCTTGGAGCAGCACGAGCTCATCCACAAGCGTGTTCCCTAGCGCTAGTCGCCGCCACGTCCCCCGGATGCTACAAAAAGACGGTCGCCGGCGAGCTTATCCACGGCCGCCGCGAACCGACTTGGATGTGCTATAAAAGGAGGCTCCCGAGCTCCTCCGAGCACTCAGGCAGCCTCACACCACCCTTCTCGTGCCCCCCTTAGTCGTCAATCAAAGAGAGGAGGCCGTCTTCACCCTCTCCGGTCAGCTCGGCCGCCGCCCCGTCCCGGTCCGTTCCGACGCAACCAAAGCCTCCCCCTAACCCCCAACACCACCGTTCGACCCCCCTTGAACCCGCGGAGCTGCCTAGCCTCCCAGACGCAGCTAGGAACCACCATGGCCAGAACCCCAAATCCACCGAAGCCTTCCCTCCGCCGCAGAGCTCGCCGCCGGCGATTCTCTCCACCCCAGCGACCCTACAACCACCGGGAGGACCGCCTAGGAGTGGCGGATCCATCCCTGCACTTGGATGCCCTCGAGGAACCACCGTTCGCCGGCGAAGATCGCCGGAGCCCCGCCCCGTTCGGACAGAGGAGGGAGAAGAGGCACGGCGACAGGTCAAACCTGACCAGTGGGCCAGGCGGGCCCACTGTCAGTGACCCACGCGCCCTCCACGCAGGCATAAGTGGAGGCGCGTTTCCAGAGTACGCCTTCGACGTGTACGTATATTCGAATCGTTTTTCCTTTTTATGTTTTATTTTTAAAAACAGATTTTGACCACAACTTTGACTGGCTATAACATTTTAAATATAACTCCAAATGAATTGATTCTTTTTCCTACCTCTCCCAAATATTGTCTAGTTTATTTTAAGATTTATTTCAAAAAAATTCAGACAACTTTTTGGTACTCTTTTTGAAACTATATATTGATTCAAAAATATTTTAAATAGGATTTTTGGAGAGAGGAGAATGCCTTCAAAGGTTTTGGAGTGCACCCTGCCTCCCCACAACTTGAAGGCAAGCATCTTGAACCCTGGCATAATATTTTTGGTGTGTTAGTTGACGCGGTTATAACACCACCTTACTTCGGAAAAACTCATTATTTTATGTGGTGATACGGTCATTTGCATGAATGCATATTAGTGATTTCCTTGCTGTTGGAAATGAATATACTTGTGATGGTAATCATCCTCATGTACCTTGCATGCATGCCGGAAAGGAATCCGGGAACGCCTTTGCCTTGGGTAGGCGTGAGCTTGTCGCCGCTCACCGTCGGGACGGTTATGTTCGGTATGGCATAGTAAGGTATAATGAGTGGTGAATTTGTTGGTTGAAATATACTTGTTATACATGTCATGCGGGGAATTTATAAACCTCCTGAGTCCACCGTAGATCATGTCTCATTCCAGTAACCCCCACACTTGTTTCGTGCTACCACTTGTCCCTGCCACAGTTAGGGTACGGTTCAGTAATTTGTCAACCCCTTTCTAGCACACACCTTACAGAGGGGCCGGTATGAGGGTACCATGGCCATGGATTAAAAGCCAGTCATCCGGTCAGGGGGCATGGGTGTTTCGGTTGTAGCCGAGGGGGTAGCTTCCCCAGTTTTGCGCGCGGTATAAATTTTGTGCTCCCATGCTAATCGAGGTTGTAGCCTCCCCACTTAGATTTTTTCTTAACGAGTGTCGTGGGTGATTCCAGACACCGGTAAGTTAAGCTGGTGTGTGAAAGTCAGGTGCGTTTTCATTTAAAAGACCATAGACGGAATTAGTCCCAATGGACTAAAGGAATCCGTTACTCGTGGGTAAAGAGTACACCCTCTGCAGAGATTAAATCTATTCGAATAGCCGTGTCCATGGTTAAGGACTACAGTCTGGGATGGGTCAAGTGTCGGTCTTAGTGTCGGTCTTCGGAGGAGAAATTGTTAAACCAGAACTTGGATTGTGACTTATGACTTGTGATGATTATGATTATTATTATTATGGACTAACCCATTATATCATTGAGTATCCCTGGGACCGTTCTACCTCCTGGATATTCATTGTGATTATTTATTTTATAAGCCCTTTATGTGGTGTCGCTGAGACGCCCGACTGTGGCATTGCTTGTTATTTATTTACTTTATAAGCCCTTTATGTGGTGTCGCTGAGACACCCGACTATGGCATTGCTTGTTATTTATTTACTTTATAAGCCCTTTATGTGTTGTCGCTGAGATGCCTGACTGTGGCATTGCTTGTTATTTATTTACTTTATAAGCCCTTTATGTGGTGTCGCTGAGACGCCCGACTGTGGCATTGCTTGTTATTTATTTACTTTATAAGCCCTTTATGTGGTGTCGCTGAGACGCCCGATTGTGGCATTGCTTGTTATTTATTTACTTTATAAGCCCTTTATGTGGTGTCGCACAGACGCCCGACTGCGGCACTTTATTTCCATTCCATTATTGCTTATTCATGTTGCATATAAATAACCTGCTTGCATGCATAAAAGATTTTTATTTATGACTGACGACGTGATCATAGAATATTTCAAGTGCATGATTATCATTTATATTATACTCGTGTTCGAAATGTTTGTGAGTACATTCAAAGTACTCACTGGCTTGTCCCTGGCTATTGTCTGGGCCATATTTCTTGCATGGAAAGGAGCGTTGCGATGACAGCCCTGGAACCTAAGCAGTGGTGGTAGCAGCCTCGCGAAGATAGAAGTTAACCTGGTCAACTGTTCTTGTGGAAATGGAGACCCATAGACACTGATGATCCACAAACCGCTTCCGCCCTGAACCACTAGAAACCATTTGTTGTACTCCAGGCCAGAATGGTCTTGTACTACCTATTTTTGTACTTTTCTTGGAAATTCTGTATCAAGTCGGTGTCTCATTAGCTAACAGTAATCCTGGGGCTGGTGAGCACAACGACCATTTCCTGGAAATTAATACCCGGAAAACCGGTCGCGACATAAACACACAAGCATAAACATGGCATGATGCACAACCAAGTATGATGCTTGTCCGGTGTAAAGAGCATGGCATGGCAAAGTGCAACAAACAACACTACAAATTAAGTGGAGCTCAACATGCAACGAGTTGCATATTGACAAAACACCACATCAATTATTTAGTTCTCTCTTGTTTATGCACCCAACAATATTAAATGTTGTTAAACATGGCAAGGGGTGAAGCACAAGAAAACTACCTATCTAGGCAAGTTTAAATGAGGCCGGAACAACAAACAACAATTTCGGAAAATCCCCATGTGCATATTTTAGATTCGGTACTGGTCTGCCATAAAACATATTTTATTGTTGTTAAACAGGAAAATAAAGTAGACCATGTTAAACTAGGCATTTTTTCACCCCATTTACATATAAAGTTTATTTAAAACTGAGCTACGGTTATTTAGTTATGAAATAAAACATTTTAACATGGCATTTGAGAAAATTTAAACAAACAACATTTTAAACATTTTAAACATGGATAAAAGTGGCATATTATTAATCTACACAAAATTCTAAGCATTTTACATGTTTAAATCATTTTAATCCGATGCACGGTTCATGAGTAATTATATGCATGATGCTTAGGGGTTCTTCTGTAAATCTGCACTCTCTTGATAATTGGACAAATTCGCAGAACGGGAAAAAAACATGATATGGGTCGAAACTGCTGGGCCAATAGTGCGCAGGAGGGGCTGGGGGGCTGCTCACCCTTGGGCTTCGGCCCGGTATGAAGCAAAGGCTGGAGGAGGCCGGTCCCTGGGCTGTTCACATTGGGCTTGAGGAGGCACTGGGCATCTAGGCTACGAGTGATGTAGAGGAGGCCTCGCTCGGCGAGTGGCGCTCGTCTAGGCTGGCACTTGACTGGTCAACGCGGGGCAGGGTGCTCGTTGCAGTACGGTGCAGCGTAGGGAAACAGAGGCAACGGCGGCGGCTTGGCGCAGGACTCGGGTGCGGGTGGTCTCGAGTGGCAGCGCGCTGCAGGGAAGGCCGACGAGGTGGAGATGGGGCGTATCTGGCTGGCCAGCGCCGGATCCGTGCAACGACAGCGCGGGTGCTCCTGGCATCCATGGAGGGGACCTGCGGGGGAGCACAAGACGAGTGAGATGGAGAGGAAAAGGAGCAGGGGATGGAGAAGCACGGGCGGAGGGAGACGGACCCGGTGGAACTCGCGTTCCGGCGAGCTACTGCTCGTGCAAGGCAGATAGAGACAGGCGGCCTCAGCACGACGGGGACTCGTCGGGGCAGGGGCGCGGACACGAGGCTTTGGCGTCGAGGGACGGAGCTTGACGGCGGGATCCAACAAGGAGGCATCGGAGATCGCCGGATCTGGGCCAGAGGCGTATGTTGGCGGCTTCCACGAGCGGCGGTCGTTCCTGCAGCGGTGAAGTAAAGAGAGAGATTGAAGGGAAGGAGAGAAAGCAGGCTGGGTGTCACATCCCTAGCTGCTGGTAATGCTCTAGGCTAGCTCATGTGTGCATCATGTTTAAATTCTGAAAATTTGAACTGAGGGAATTTTGGAAGCCTCAAAAACTTAAATAAAAGAGGGGCAAAAACCCTAGAAATCTCATTCATTGCTCCAAAATGCCTTTTTAAATGTTTGATAATTTTTGGTAAGGGTTCTGGTCCCAACCAAAATATTGAACATTTTTAAGGATTTATTTTTGGGACTTTGGATTTAATTCATTAGCTATTTGAATTTGAATTATATTCATATAATTAGAATATAATTTCAAATACCCCCTGAAATATTTTATAAGCTTTTGGAAAAGTCCATCTAGCAATATAAAATATTCAGAGGAGCTTTGGCATTGTTTGAATTATTATTTTAATTCAAAACAGTGGCAAAAGAATTAAATAAAAGAAAAACAGAACAGAAATAAAAGAGAGAAGGATTTTACCTGTGAAGCCCACCTGGTGGCCCAACAGGACCGGCCCAGCCGGCCCAGCCCACCTCCTCCCCCTTGTCCTCTTCCTCCTCTGCCAGGAGGACGAACAGAGGCGAGGCGTGGCGCGCGCCGACGCTGCCTCGGCCACCTCCTGCTTCCCCCTGGCCACCTCCTGCTTCCTCTCGTTGCCCTGGACCCCGTCCGCGACGCCACGCACCCCCCCCCAGGCCTCTCACTCTCTCCCGAGCTCCTCTCCTCCTCTGGCTCTCTCGCGCGCAGCCACCGAACACACCCGCCGCCGCCGACGAGCTCCCTCGTGGCCACCGGCCACCCCTAGCCTCGCCGATGCGCTCAAAGGCTCCGCCTCGACCCCCTCCTTCCTCCCCACCGACCCACGGCCCTCCGGAAGCCCTGTAACGCCGCCACCATCGCCGTTTCCATCGCCGGCCGCCGAGGATCTTCTCCGTCAATTCGGCCACTCCGGCGCGCCCCCGAGCCCACTAACCCTCCCTACAGCTCCGCGGTGAGCCTCCGTGCAGAACCCCTCTCTCTCCCCTCGCGTTTGTAAGCTCTAGGCCATAGCTCCGCCGCGGCCGAACTCCGGCCGCCGCTGACCTCGTCACCGCCGTCACTGCAGCCGCTTGAGCTCGTTTCGGAGCGTGTCACCGCACTCAGGAAGCCACCAGGAGCCTAACGCATATCCTAACTCGCCCTCCCATGCACCACAGCGCCAACCCCGCACTCACCGAACTTCGGCGCCGCCGCGAGCTCCGTTCCGGCGAACCCCGGCCACCCCCGCACCTCCTGTTGGCCCCCCTAGATGCGCACGGGCACGGGCTACCTTCTGGTGCCCTTCGCGCGTCCAGCCGCCGCCCGTAGCGCAACCCCGGTGAACTTCCGCCGCGTTTCGGGTCGCCGCCGGTCGAATTCCGGTGGCCAGTGACGTGGCGCTGTCATTAGCCACTAATGACGCACTAACCAACCCCCTAGGCCACTGACAGTGGGCCCCACCCCTGGTCAAACCCCAGTCAGCGCTGGGTTTGACCGGGATTAGCTCCTGTGTCACTGACGTGTGGCCCCCACACGTCAGGTTTGACCTGGGGCGCCCAGTTGACCCTGCTGACGTCACTGTAACGCAGTGCTGACGCAGTAAATTCATTTCTGGATTTAAAATAATTCAGAAAATTCCAGAAAATGCCTAAAACTTCTAAAATTCATAGAAATTCAACCGTAACTCCAAATGAAATAAATTATATATGAAAAATTGTCAGAAAAATTCAAGGAATCCATCTGTACCATTTTCATGCATGTTAGAACAACTTATAGCTGCTGTTTAGCACAAATCATATAAAGGGCATTTAAATAATCACAATTGGAGTTTGAATTTGAATCTTGTATTCAAACCAACTTCATTTAATCTGTTGCTAGTTGCATTAGCTCAAAACACATTCATTTTGCCATGTCATGATCATGCATCATATTGTGCATTGCATTTATTGTGTCCCCTTCTGTGTTGCCGGTATTTGTCCCCTCTCGATAGACGTGATACCGATGATGTGATCGTTGACACTGATGAAGACTCAATGCTATCTTCAGAAGTGCCAGGCAAGCAAAAACCCCCTTGTTCATTCCGATACAATCCTACTCTCTCGCTCCTGCTCTCTTTTACTGCATTAGGACAACACCGATTCATCTGTTACTTGCTACGGTAGCTGAACCCCCTTTACCCTTTGCATGACCTGTCATTGCCACAGTAAATAGATGAAACCCACTAGCATGAGTAGGAGTTGTTTGAGCCCTGATGGGCCTACTCATTCATGCTTGTTTGTCATGCCTGCTACTGCTTAGAGTTGAGTCAGGTCTGATTCATCGAGGATGAATCAGAGGTGTGTGAACATGTCCTACTATGTGTGAGCTAAGTGTGTGAACACGATTTGGTAAAAGGTGTCGGTGAGAGGCCATGTAGGAGTACATGGTGGGTTGTCTCATTGAAGCCGTCCTTAGGAACTGAGTTCTGTGTTTGTGATCCATGATTCAGCTACTACCATGCATTGGGCCCTGAAATATGACCCCGCTCGACTTCTTATTCACCCTTGTCCTCTGTCCAGGAGTTGCAAGTAGTTTCTGGTGTTTGTAGCTTACTGGAGGCCATGGACAGCGCTGACCGTAGGGGTGGGCTGTGATGCGGTAGGTACGTGGCACGGTGTACCGGATGCCCGTTTGGTATCTCGGGAACCCTGTTCACATCGTTTGGGGCTGTGAGCGAAACTCCGGCCGGATCTCCTCATGGATGGAACCCGAATAGGCGATAAACCTGGACTAGAGACTTGAGTGTTTAGCTAGGTCGTGGTCTACACCCACGTCGGCTTTCGCTTGAAGTCTGCCGAGCACATGTCGTGTGCAGACGCTAAGTGGTGGAAACATGTATGAAGAAGTACACCCCTGCAGGGTTAACATCATCTATTCGAATAGCCGTGTCCGCGGAAAAGGACTTCTGGGTTGCTTATATCAGTTCATAGACAAGTGAAAGTGGATACTCTAAAATACGCAAGATAAGCGTGAGTGCTATGGATGGCGTTCTCGTAGGGAGACGGGAGCGGATCCATAGTGGTGTATTGATATGGTGGATATGTGGACTCGTGTGCGCCACCTCAAAAGAGTCGTTTGCAGTCGTAGTTTAGGATAGCCACCGAGTCAAAGCTGGCTTGCTGCAGTCAAACCCCACCACCCTTGTGTTGATAATGATGCATATGTAGTTAGTTCTGATGTAAGTCTTGCTGGGTACATTTGTACTCACGTTTGCCTATTTTATGTTTTGCAGAGAGAATTCGGTCTCACTAGTAGTTCCGCGTGGACTTCGACGTTTAGCTTGATACCTCAGCTACGATCTTGTGCCCTCGGCAGGATCTGATAGATAGTCAGGCTTCTCAGCCTTTTTCATTTATAGATGTCTGTACTCAGACATGATAGCTTCCGCTTGTGCTTTGACTTGTATGCTCTGAGTGTTGGGTCATGAGACCCCTGTTTGTGATATCTCGCTCCTCGGAGCCTAATGAATAAACTACTTGAGTCGTAGAGTCATGTTGTGATGCCATGTTGTATCTGCACATATCGAGCATATTGTGTGTATGCTATTGAAATGCTTGGTATGTGTGGGATCTGACCATCTAGTTGTTTATCTTTAGTATCCTCTCTTACCGGGAAATGTCTCCTAGTGTTTCCACCGAGCCATGGTAGCTTGCTACTGCTCCGGAACACTTAGGCTGGCCGGCATGTGTCCTTCTTCGTTCCTGTGTCTGTCCCTTCGGGGAAATGTCACGCGATGAATACCGGAGTCCTGTTAGCCCGCTACAGCCCGGTTCACCGGAGTCCTGCTAGCCCAGTGCTACAGCCTGGATTCACTCGCTGATGACCGACACGTTCGATGCTGGGTCATGAATGCCTGTCCCTGTAAGTCTGTGCCACTTTGGGTTTACGACTAGCCATGTCAGCCCGGGCTCCTTATCATATGGATGCTAGCGACACCGTCATATACGTGTGCCAAAAGGCGCAAACGGTCCCGGGCTAAGGTAAGGCGACACCCGTGGGAATACCGTGCGTGAGGCCGCAAAGTGATATGAGGTGTTACATGCTAGATCGATGTGGCATTGAGTCGGGGTCCTGACAGCGTTGGTATCAGAGCTTGACTGCCTGTAGGATTACCAAGCCAAACTGGTCGAAGTTGAGTCTAGAAATTCTTTAGTTATATAAGGGAATTGATTGTGGGATGGAACGTAAGGCTCTTTTTACTCCTTATACCTTATGCCTTCTGATCTGAGTCATCTTATCTTTCCTACGGGGATTAAGAACTAGGCTATCTCTTCTTTCTATCAGGATCACGTGTTACTAATCCGTAGACTTTTAAGATTGTTGGATTTAAGCTTGAGTTCAGTTTTTACTATCTTCTGTATGTTAACTGTTGATCTCGAAACCTTGATATTGTGCTTCTGAGTGGTTATGCCACCATTTTTGTGAATGTCTCAAATTTTTCCTGAGCATTTACAGCCGTTATGCTGTCCGAGTCATTCCAGGTTTCTAAATAGTCTGATGCATTTGCAAAATCCTTTCCCTCTGGTTTCGATGTTCCTTTATGCCAGCTCAATCACACTAATTGTTGAGTTGAGGTATTCTATTGCCTTGACATTATGTTGGAGTTATTATTGTGACACTAGGTGTCTTAGGGGATCACCTAGTAATCTAGCAATGTTTTGTGATCCCAGTGTGATGATTCTGGCTTTTATTCTCGAAAGCATCCCGTGATGCCACTTAGTAGTAGGTATTCTACTCCTTGGGTTTTGAACCCGAGATTCACCCTACTTACATCATGTTGATAGTGTTTGCTAGTTCCTTCAGGTTACTAGTAACCTTTGCATTAGTCCTCGATGTTCGTGGTATTCCTTTCTTCCAAATACTATGAACCGCTTATGGCAGATGTTCCTCACTGATCGAAAGATCACAATCAGAGTGCTCTCGATGGGTTCTCGATTCTACATTGTGACTCTGCCAGTTCTACCTTTCTGCATGGGTTATCCGGAAGAAATATGTGGAATTCGTTCGACATGCTAAACCATGCATCCACAACTCAGAAAATCGTATGTTCCTTTGAGTTGTCCCTCTTTAGTTGTCTTCTGACCCTCGTCTATCAATTGATAGTCAAGAGTATGCGTGCATTCGTTCGTCGATGCCTATTACTCTTGTGGTCCGTCAAGCCATTCTGTCCCGAATGACTTAGAGAAACAAACTCCAGTACCTCATCCATATCTAGGATTGGGTCAAAGCAATTGTATTCCGCAGATCAAGTTGCAACCCAGCTTCTGGTCTGCTCTACCCTGAAGTATTACCTTCTTTATGACAGGAACTTCATGAGAATTGCACCACCTTTTGTGAATTCTTGACATAGTGATACTTCTCGCCATCCTTTTTCATTCCTCGGTTCCGTGTTGATGCAACCGGAATACCGACAAATGAATGGTGTTGTGTGAAATCAATACTCCTAGCAACCTCGTTGCTTGGTAGTTAAAGGATAATAATTTTATTCTTAGTATGTTGGTTATTGAATCACCATTCTAAGATTGATCGTGCTACCTAGTCCTTATTTCCTGGTGCACCCTTCGATTGATGAATTAGGATTTTGTCAAGTCCTGACCCATTTGATCATATCATCTTGCCCTGAAAAGCAAGATTGATCCCGAGCTTAGTAACATATCGGTGGTTCGTGATGTTTCAATTATCTTCTCAGAAGTATTACCAGGTTGTCACCTGGCCGCTATGATTGAGTTCGTGATCAAGTTGGTTTATTCCTGTAAACCACCCCTTCTCCAAGATCCGTGTTGGATATCCCTAAGCTAGTTGGTTAAGCTAAACGAAAACTTGGAGGGTTGGAAGATAAAAGCTTGCCTGAACTAGTTCGATCCAAAGGGATATTCTTGTGTAGTGTGTGTTGAGGAAAGATGATATCTTCATCGATTGGTCCCTGTGATCAGTTGCTGGACCTATCGTCTTACCAATCCTTTGATTTGAGTGTGGGCTATCGTCAAATCAAGTCAGAACCAACGATGTTCGTAATGTTGTCTTACTCGTGGTTGATCCCTCGAGCATACACCATTATATCTTTTGGGTCTGACCAATGCTATCACTTGTTCTCTTAACTATGGAATTCCTTTTAAAGGGAAACCCGGAAGAATTGTTGTTGAGCCCATTGACAACATCCTTAGCTCCTCCATGATTTTGTTGAACATTAAGCTAGTGTTGGAAACTTTTGAAAGCATTTCTTCATGCTAGTTCATGAAGCATATGTTCGGATGTAAGAAGTGACTTCCTCCAGTCCATGTGCATTTGATGCAAGTTGCCGCCGTGGATTCGAGAAAGTCAATGTTGTTTCCTTTGGAATCATCCCAAATCAGTCATGCATACGTGCGAAGTATTCTGTGGTTCGGAGACTCGCAACCTCCATTCTATATGGGTCCCTAGCACACCAAGCCACTGATTGATTTGTTCAAGATTAATAAGTTCTAAGTGCTAGTCCCGAAGGTACCAGACGGATTTGTACAAAACTTCGATATCCTCGCTGATGGTTCCCCCTCCTGAACTCGGTAGTGTTTTATTATAAGACTACTTTGTGGTCATGCTTGTCTTGGACAACGTATTCACATGTTTGTAGCAGAACCAGCTCATGTTTTGGAGTTTGCTATCGTAGTTCATTTCCCGAGAATCTCGCAACGTTATCTCGTCGAATTGTGTTGCAAACCTCCGTTTTTCTTCCTAGACTTGATGAGTCCGGAATATCCTGACACCAACCAGATCTGAATCTCAGGCAGATATGATGGTTTCGAATATTTCCCAAGAACTATAATATTGGTCCCTCGATAACCGGTAAAGTGGATGTCATGGCCAACACACCCAGCCGGAAGACCTATTATTGTAGTATCTTGTTTGAGGAAGTTGGCCACCTCCCCATAAGGATTTCGCAGGATTTACTCCCTAGTTGCCCCTATGGATTTTGTGTTCCCGAAGTCCGACCTTCTACTTGATGTTCTAGTTATCAAACCATATCTATGAATGGGATACACTAGCACGTCAAGGAGAACATTAGAAGCGGAGTGCTAAATGTCTCTCGGTCGATCATCCAGATTTTTTTTCCTTGGCCCTGCCAAGGGTGAAATCTAAGAAGGTGTTATCTTCCTTTGCATCTGCATCCTCCATCACCATTCATCATGATAGTAAGTTGTGTTACCGGACCCTTGACACGGATGTTGGTAAAACCTTGATGGTTATAGAATTGCTCAAGTTCTTGAGAGCACGCACAAGCGCTAGGTGTTATCATCGACACTAATTGGGATGCTCTCAGTTCCCTCGGCAATGTTGTAACCTTCGCAAACAGTGAATCCACTCTACATTGTTGGGTTCTTCCCCAGTTACCAGAATCATTCCCAGCATTTGCATTTTGTTCCTATCTTGCACCGCCAATGTGCCATTCTACCATGGATCTCTTCCATTTCCGGTGATAAGCAAAATCATCCATTACGTTGTCTCAACAAGGTAATCCACATCATCCAAGTCCGAGTATGCCATTCTATCGACCCCCGCCAATCGATTGCTGTGAATTGCCTTAGGCTGGTATAAAGGTTTTCAATGATCTTTGAATCAAAGGTAATTCTTGTTGCCACTTAAGGGGATAATCTACGAATCACCCTCCTTCAGGATGTTTCGTCGTGGTATCATGGCAACTCAACTCCTCGCTACGTGGACAATCGTTTACCACCTTCTTAGGTGTGGAATCGTTGTCTACCTAGTGAACCTTCGTCATCCGTTTCTTTCCACCCCTTTTTGATGTGTATCTCGTGTCTCAACCCGAGAGAGGGTTCTATGTCTCATTCCGTGAGTTGTTCGACCTTCAAGAAGTTCGATCCTTCTAGAGTTTCCCTTTCCCCTTCTTGTCATGATTAGCTGAAGTTCTCGAAGCAAGACATCAAGACAATGATGGTGAATGAATCAACGTTCATTTGAAGTACACCCTGGATCGTGAAGATTGTGTTAGGTTGCGTTCCCCATCCTCTTACCCTACACTTGAATCTCGGGTCAAGATTCTTGTTTAGTGGGGGTGAGTTGTCACATCCCTAGCTGCTGGTAATGCTCTAGGCTAGCTCATGTGTGCATCATGTTTAAATTCTGAAAATTTGAACTGAGGGAATTTTGGAAGCCTCAAAAACTTAAATAAAAGAGGGGCAAAAACCCTAGAAATCTCATTCATTGCTCCAAAATGCCTTTTTAAATGTTTGATAATTTTTGGTAAGGGTTCTGGTCCCAACCAAAATATTGAACATTTTTAAGGATTTATTTTTGGGACTTTGGATTTAATTCATTAGCTATTTGAATTTGAATTATATTCATATAATTAGAATATAATTTCAAATACCCCCTGAAATATTTTATAAGCTTTTGGAAAAGTCCATCTAGCAATATAAAATATTCAGAGGAGCTTTGGCATTGTTTGAATTATTATTTTAATTCAAAACAGTGGCAAAAGAATTAAATAAAAGAAAAACAGAACAGAAATAAAAGAGAGAAGGATTTTACCTGTGAAGCCCACCTGGTGGCCCAACAGGACCGGCCCAGCCGGCCCAGCCCACCTCCTCCCCCTTGTCCTCTTCCTCCTCTGCCAGGAGGACGAACAGAGGCGAGGCGTGGCGCGCGCCGACGCTGCCTCGGCCACCTCCTGCTTCCCCCTGGCCACCTCCTGCTTCCTCTCGTTGCCCTGGACCCCGTCCGCGACGCCACGCACCCGCCCCCAGGCCTCTCACTCTCTCCCCGAGCTCCTCTCCTCCTCTGGCTCTCTCGCGCGCAGCCACCGAACACACCCGCCGCCGCCGACGAGCTCCCTCGTGGCCACCGGCCACCCCTAGCCTCGCCGATGCGCTCAAAGGCTCCGCCTCGACCCCCTCCTTCCTCCCCACCGACCCACGGCCCTCCAGAAGCCCTGTAACGCCGCCACCATCGCCGTTTCCATCGCCGGCCGCCGAGGATCTTCTCCGTCAATTCGGCCACTCCGGCGCGCCCCCGAGCCCACTAACCCTCCCTACAGCTCCGCGGTGAGCCTCCGTGCAGAACCCCTCTCTCTCCCCTCGCGTTTGCGAGCTCTAGGCCATAGCTCCGCCGCGGCCGAACTCCGGCCGCCGCTGACCTCGTCACCGCCGTCACTGCAGCCGCTTGAGCTCGTTTCGGAGCGTGTCACCGCACTCAGGAAGCCACCAGGAGCCTAACGCATATCCTAACTCGCCCTCCCGTGCACCACAGCGCCAACCCCGCACTCACCAAACTCCGGCGCCGCCGCGAGCTCCGTTCCGGCGAACCCCGGCCACCCCCGCACCTCCCGTTGGCCCCCCTAGATGCGCACGGGCACGGGCTACCTTCTGGTGCCCTTCGCGCGTCCAGCCGCCGCCCGTAGCGCAACCCCGGTGAACTTCCGCCGCGTTTCGGGTCGCCGCCGGTCGAACTCCGGTGGCCAGTGACATGGCGCTGTCATTAGCCACTAATGACGCACTAGCCAACCCCCTAGGCCACTGACAGTGGGCCCCACCCCTGGTCAAACCCCAGTCAGCGCTGGGTTTGACCGGGATTAGCTCCTGTGTCACTGACGTGTGGCCCCCACACGTCAGGTTTGACCTGGGGGGCCCAGTTGACCCTGCTGACGTCACTGTGACGCAGTGCTGATGCAGTAAATTCATTTCTGGATTTAAAATAATTCAGAAAATTCCAGAAAATGCCTAAAACTTCTAAAATTCATAGAAATTCAACCGTAACTCCAAATGAAATAAATTATATATGAAAAATTGTCAGAAAAATTCAAGGAATCCATCTGTACCATTTTCATGTATGTTAGAACAACTTATAGCTGCTGTTTAGCACAAATCATATAAAGGGCATTTAAATAATCACATATGGAGTTTGAATTTGAATCTTGTATTCAAACCAACTTCATTTAATCTGTTGCTAGTTGCATTAGCTCAAAACACATTCATTTTGCCATGTCATGATCATGCATCATATTGTGCATTGCATTGATTGTGTCCCCTTCTGTGTTGCCGGTATTTGTCCCCTCTCGATAGACGTGATACCGATGATGTGATCGTTGACACTGATGAAGACTCAATGCTATCTTCAGAAGTGCTAGGCAAGCAAAAAACCCCTTGTTCATTCCGATACAATCCTACTCTCTCGCTCCTGCTCTCTTTTACTGCATTAGGACAACACCGATTCATCTGTTACTTGCTGCGGTAGCTGAACCCCCTTTACCCTTTGCATGACCTGTCATTGCCACAGTAAATAGATTGAAACCCACTAGTATGAGTAGGAGTTGTTTGAGCCCTGTTGTGCCTACTCATTCATGCTTGTTTGTCATGCCTGCTACTGCTTAGAGTTGAGTCAGGTCTGATTCATCGAGGATGAATCAGAGGTGTGTGAACATGTCCTACTATGTGTGAGCTAAGTGTGTGAACACGATTTGGTAAAAGGTGTCGGTGAGAGGCCATGTAGGAGTACATGGTGGGTTGTCTCATTGAAGCCGTCCTTAGGAACTGAGTTCTGTGTTTGTGATCCATGATTCAGCTACTACCATGCATTGGGCCCTGAAATATGACCCCGCTCGACTTCTTATTCACCCTTGTCCTCTGTCCAGGAGTTGCAAGTAGTTTCTGGTGTTTGTAGCTTACTGGAGGCCGTGGACAGCCCTGACCGTAGGGGTGGGCTGTGATGCGGTAGGTACGTGGCACGGTGTACCGGATGCCCGTTTGGTATCTCGGGAACCCTGTTCACATCGTTTGGGGCTGTGAGCGAAACTCCGGCCGGATCTCCTCATGGATGGAACCCGAATAGGCGATAAACCTGGACTAGAGACTTGAGTGTTTAGGTAGGTCGTGGTCTACACCCACGTCGGCTTTCGCTTGAAGTCTGCCGAGCACATGTCGTGTGCAGACGCTAAGTGGTGGAAACATGTATGAAGAAGTACACCCCTGCAGGGTTAACATCATCTATTCGAATAGCCGTGTCCGCGGAAAAGGACTTCTGGGTTGCTTATATCAGTTCATAGACAAGTGAAAGTGGATACTCTAAAATACGCAAGATAAGCGTGAGTGCTATGGATGGCGTTCTCGTAGGGAGACGGGAGCGGATCCATAGTGGTGTATTGATATGGTGGATATGTGGACTCGTGTGCGCCACCTCAAAAGAGTCGTTTGCAGTCGTAGTTTAGGATAGCCACCGAGTCAAAGCTGGCTTGCTGCAGTCAAACCCCACCACCCTTGTGTTGATAATGATGCATATGTAGTTAGTTCTGATGTATGTCTTGCTGGGTACATTTGTACTCACGTTTGCCTATTTTATGTTTTGCAGAGAGACTTCGGTCTCACTAGTAGTTCCGCGTGGACTTCGACGTTTAGCTTGATACCTCAGCTACGATCTTGTGCCCTCGACAGGATCTGATAGATAGTCAGGCTTCTCAGCCTTTTTCATTTATAGATGTCTGTACTCAGACATGATAGCTTCCGCTTGTGCTTTGACTTGTATGCTCTGAGTGTTGGGTCATGAGACCCCTGTTTGTGATATCTCGCTCCTCGGAGCCTAATGAATAAACTACTTGAGTCGTAGAGTCATGTTGTGATGCCATGTTGTATCTGCACATATCGAGCATATTGTGTGTATGCTATTGAAATGCTTGGTATGTGTGGGATCTGACCATCTAGTTGTTTATCTTTAGTAGCCTCTCTTACCGGGAAATGTCTCCTAGTGTTTCCACCGAGCCATGGTAGCTTGCTACTGCTCCGGAACACTTAGGCTGGCCGGCATGTGTCCTTCTTCGTTCCTGTGTCTGTCCCTTCGGGGAAATGTCACGCGATGAATACCGGAGTCCTGTTAGCCCGCTACAGCCCGGTTCACCGGAGTCCTGCTAGCCCAGTGCTACAGCCTGGATTCACTCGCTGATGACCGACATGTTCGATGCTGGGTCATGAATGCCTGTCCCTGTAAGTCTGTGCCACTTTGGGTTTACGACTAGCCATGTCAGCCCGGGCTCCTTATCATATGGATGCTAGCGACACCGTCATATACGTGTGCCAAAAGGCGCAAACGGTCCCGGGCTAAGGTAAGGCGACACCCGTGGGAATACCGTGCGTGAGGCCGCAAAGTGATATGAGGTGTTACATGCTAGATCGATGTGGCATTGAGTCGGGGTCCTGACACTGGGCGTGGGTTGGACTGCTACCGGTGCTGGGGGTGCTCGGGCGCCATGAGCAGGGGAGGCTTGCTCCGGTCGAGGCAGAGGAGAAGCGAGGAGGTGCCTGCGGGATTGGATGGAACGAGGGGAGGAGGTGGTTGGCCCGATGCTGAAAACGAGGGAGGGGAGAGACTGGTTGCGGGCTTGGATCCTGATGAAGAGAGGGTAGGTAGGTGGCGGCGGGCAGGAGGATGGATGGGACATCTCTCCTCAATTTTAGGGCTGGACTATATATTTATAGCATAAGTGTGTTTGGCTAGGGGCTAATCTGGATCCATCGATCGAAATTGAGCGGTTGAGAAGAAATGGCTTAGGGGAGTCCAACAAAGAATCGAAGATATTAGAGGGATGTTTGGGGAAGATCCGAACCCATTGGTAACGACTGCCTGGGTCGGGTTCGGGGAAGTTTCAGACGGGCGGGAGGGGTCTGTGCGCTGTGCAGAGGAACAAGGCGATCGCGTGCAAGTGGGTGGTTGGTCTCAGAACGGTCAACAAAGACAAGCGGTCTGACAATTGGACGATAGAGACAAAGAGAGAATCGACAACTACGAACTGTAACGAGTTTTATGAAAAAAAAACATGCGAATGCAATGCACATGATGCCATGAGATGAAATGCCTGACATGAACAAAATGCAAAACAAAAGACAAAAACCCAACCATGAAGGAAATATCGTATCGCATCACCAGAAAAGGCAAGAGTTGGAGTTACGAATGTGGAAAGTTGTATCCGGGATGTTACACATACGTGGACGACGTGGTCATAAAGACCAGACACGTCTAATCTTTAATAGACAACTTCCGAACATATGACATCAAGATAAATCCAGAAAAATGCGTTTTTGGCATTCCTGCCAGAAAGCTCCTGGGCTTCATCGTTTCCAATAGAGGAATTGAAGCAAACCCGGCTAAAATCCGAGTTTCGTCACAGTTGGCTACCCGACCCCAAGCAAATCCAGAAATTAATTGGATGCGTGGCTGCCTTAAGCCGCTTTATCTCCCGATTGGGAGAAAAGGCACTACCTCTTTATCGCCTTCTTCGACGCACCGAACACTTCGAGTGGACGGATGCAGCTACGGCCGGACTAGAAGAAATAAAGGCCCTCTTGGCCAGCAACCTAATCCTGGCCGCAGTGAACATTGGCGAACCCATGCTGTTATATATAGCTGCAACACATCAAGTTGTAAGTGCGGTGTTCGTCGTCAAACGAGAGGAGGACGGACATAAGTTCCCGCTTCAAAAGCCGGTGTACTACGTATCCACTATCCTCACACCACGCAAGTCACGGTACCCACATTATTAATAGATAGCATATGCGGTGTTTATGGCATCCTAGAAATTTCGACACTACTTTCAAGAGTGTTCAATCACGGTGGCCTCCGAGGTACCACTCAACGATATAATAAATAACCGCGATGCCACGGGCCGGATTGCTACGTTGGCCATCGAGCTCCTCCCGTTTGACATCATATATATTCCACGGCGAGCCATTAATTCGCAAGTACTGGCTGACTTCGTCGCCAAGCGGACAGAGGCCAAACTCCCTAAAGAGTACGGCGCATACTCCAATTGGATCATGCACTTTGACGGCTCTAGGATGCTGGCTGGTCTGGGAGCGGGCGTTGTCCTGACATCCCCCACCGGAGATACAGTCCAATACATACTCCAAATACTATACGCAGACTCCAACAACGCAGCCGAATACGAGGCTCTGCTGCATGGTCTTTGGATGGCAGTCTCCATGGGCTTCCAATGCCTAGAAGTGCGTGGAGATTCGAACCACACAATATCTAAAATAAATGGAGAGTTCGACGCCAAGGACCCAAAAATGGCGGCTTATCGTAATGCGGTCCTCAAGATGTCAGCTCGGTTCGAGGGGCTTGAATTTCATCATGTGATCCAAGAAAACAATCAAGCGGCGAATATCCTTGCCCGCATCGGCGCTAAGCGCGACCCCGTCCCACCTAACATTTTCTTGGAAAGGTTGTTCAAGCCATCCGTGGTGTGGCAAGGGGAGACCGGCAATACTAGTCCGGATCCGACCACAACCCCAGAACCCAAACTCACTGACATAATCGGAGACTCCGCCACCGAAATAACACCTTCGGCCCACATAATCATGGCTGTCATCACCCCCTGGACCGAACCCTTATTAGCCTACCTAAATAGGCAAGAACTCCCTGAAGACCAAAACGAAGCACGTTGCACTGTGCGGCGCTCTAAAGCCTACAAGGTCCACGAGGGAGAGCTTTATAAGAAAAGCGCTACCGGAGTACCCCAAAGATGTATCTCTGAAGAGGAAGGGCGGCAGCTCCTGGCCGAAATTCATGCTGGACTCGGCAGCCACCACGGCACAGCTTGGGACCTTGTAAGCAAGGTCTTTCGTACATGTTTTTACTGGCCCACAGCCCGAGCAGACGCACAGGACCTCGTCCAACATTGCATCGGTTGCCAGCTTTTCTCCAACCAAAGCCATATGCCACCTACCGCTCTCCAAACAATCCCCATAACTTGGCCCTTTGCGGTCTGGGGGCTCGATATGGTCGGACCCCTTAAAGGAGGAAGCCATAGGAAAAGATACCTATTGGTCATGGTGGATAAATTCACCAAATGGATAGAGGCCAAACCAGTTAAAACGGATGAATCCGGACCAGTGATAGACTTCATATCAGGGGTCGTACACCGTGATGGTGTCCCCCACAGCATCATCACCGATAATGGCTCCAACTTCACAGCCAACGATGTGAAAACTTGGTGCGGCATCATGGGCATTAAGCTCGATTACGCCTCCGTCTATCACCCCCAAACAAGCTGTCAAGTCGAACGAGCAAATGGTCTTATTATGAGCGTCATCAAACCCAGACTAGTGCGATCCTTGAAGGAATCAGACACAAACTCGGTCGAGGAGCTCGACTCCGTACTATGGGGACTGCACACCACGCCGAATCGCACTACCAGATACACACCATTCTTCATGGTGTACGACGCAGAGGCGGTATTGCCCTGCGATATTATTCATGACTCACCTCGAATGTGCATGTACGAAGAGAGAGAAGCCAAGGTAGATCGGCAGGACAGTTTAGATGACCTAGAGGAGGAGCACGACATCGCAAAAGCCCGTTCTGCATTCTATCAGCAACAGGCTCGAAGGTATCAAAGCAGAGAGATACGGACCAAAACTTATACCGTTGGCGAACTCGTTCTACGCCTACCGGAGAAGAAAAAGGACAAGCTCAAGCCCAAGTGAGAGGGTCCCTTCCTCATTGATAAAGTTCTTAGTGGAGGAGCGAAACGCCTGCGTGATGCATCAGATAATTGACTCGAGCCGAACCCATGGAACGCGGCCAGACTCTGAAGATTCTACGCCTAGCGCCGAACTCTATGTTCGTCTCCTTACCTCCGCATTTTTAAAGTTATATCCTCTCTCTTTCTATTTTTTTATGGCCCTAAAGGCTTCAAGTGTGACTCGACTACACACTCTTGACACGCTATGCGCGCTCAACGTACCTGGGGTTTCTTATATAGAAGCTTAATATAATTACCTTCAGGGCATCATGCCCACTGCATATGTGTCGCTTTTCCATATGCACCTTTTCTTCACCATTATATGCATCGATATGACTTAAGTTTTGGCCAAGCTGGGTTGCCTGGCTCCTGTGTTTATGCCCTATGTTCCTGTTAGTTCGGCTAGGGCATAAGCGGAGCACCTCTGCGATTGTTACTGCCGGGTATGCCGGACGTGTACCTCAGACTGGGTGAAGCCGAAAGCTAGCGTTCTTAAGGGAATATTCGGTCGGTGAACAAAAGATGTTTCTTACCTCGTACAATACAAACCCCCAGATGTTTCATATACTGTGTCTCTGTTCGCAGGTCGGACATGCACATTAATGCATGCGTACCCAGGGAAAGGAACCCTTAACGGAACTATTCTCCCTCGAAGGTGTTTCTTACTATCCATGTAATATAACATAGCTAGTTGGGTACTTGTCTGTTCAAGCACTTATGACCCCTACGCCTAGTTTCCACGCGTACCCCAGTTTACATAAGTGAGCGGGTATTCGGAAACACTCCGGACTGTCGGGTCCAGAGCTTGAAATGAAAACGTCCGCCATGAAAAATGATTTACAATCCGGCTAGGGACAAAATATGTCAATTGAAGTACATAGTCACTTAGACCCACATACTTATTCTTCTATACCATCCAACAGGCTGTCTAGCCTACAATCCTGTTGGGAATAGTTTGCGGCTAATCCTACCTAGTCATATAGCAGACTAACAGGAATCTCTTTCCCATCTGACCCTACAGGTCCGACCAGGGCAATGTGATTCGGATCGACCTTGGTGTACCGTGTTTTAACCATGGCCCAAGCTTCCCTCGCACCTTGTCGGTAGGCCGATATCTTCCATAATTGGAAGCGCCTCCACGTTCCCTTGAGCAGCTCTACAAGCTCCCCCATGCTTCCGGGCAGGGAGTCGGATGGCCACAAGGCCTTGGCAATACCCTGCATTACCTGCCGAACTTGTTCGTGCAGTTGCGAAAGCTCTACCAGAAATATGTCAACTAGTGACCTTCTGTCAGTGACCCTGGAAGAATTGGTCATAGATCTATGGCCATTTCAGACCAATTGGTCAAATGTTGTTCGGGAGGCTCCAAACCCTAAACTATAACGACCATTTTGGTTAGAAAGGTCGTAATTTCCTTACACGAAATGGTCGTAAAGCAGATAGCACTGGTCTGCTGCCTTATTTCTAGCTGATCATGACCAATATAGATGGTCATAACCTTGTAAATTGTGGTGGGTTGCAATGACTAGGCGCCACGTCATCAGTTTTGCCTATGTGTCATGTCCATGTGGCAGTTTTCGCCCTAGGTTGTGAAGCAACCTATATTTCTGTAATTCCCAAAATTCCCAAAAAAATCTCATAAATTCTTTGGGTCATATCTTCGTCAAATATGTAAAAAAAACCTTCCTTGCCTAGTTCAAAAATAATTTAAAAATATTCATTTTCCTATTCTGTTCAGGAAAACACTTCGTGAAGGAAGTACCACTTTGGCATGTCCAAATGGTATCCATTTTCTACAGTGCTTTCCTATGCCCAAATAACCATCCTCCACCAAATGCCAGCTCAATCCATTCATTATTTTGAGCCCAGCTTCAACATTCGTATTTATGTCTAGTGTGGTACTTTGCAAAGCACGTACCACCTAGGCTCCTCCTTTTGAGCTGAAAATTTGTGAAGACGGTCTTCTTAGTAACTGATCATCCTCAGCCAAAACTCACGCCCATTAGCCATGTGCATTTCTCGTACCGCTAATCAAACACTTGGTTGCTTATTCATGTTTGAGCATCAATCGGTCTCCTCATGAGAATCTTATGTTGTGATTTTCTTCCTAGCACCTACCTGGGGAGTGCCCAACCGACTAGACATGCCTAGGCCGCCAAGAACACGTGGCAACGCCACAGTCATGCATTGACCACGTGGCGGGCATGCGAGTTTATGCACTCTAGAGTTGGGGCCCTCGGCCACCTTCCAAACCTCGAAGTATCGCCACCAAACCATGTATTTATGATTAAATAGGTACTTCTGTAACTAGAAATGATTTTTGGAAAAAATAAATAGCAAACTATGAGGCAGCTGCAGTTCAAAATTGACCCGCTTCCTGCTGAATCGGTGGGAATTTTTCTTTTTCACCAGAGGTGGATCAAAACTTTTTACACCTAACCATTTTGTCAATTGTGCATTAAACAGGGCCTAGTATTTTATAAAATTGTTTTGGTCCATTTTTGCAACATTTATTTGGTAGTTCCTCGACAAAAAAACCTCATTTCGGGCACTCGAAAAATGGAAAATGAATTTTCCGTGCAAAGAAAATGAAAACTCCCTTAGGCAACATTGTTTGGAATTCCAAAATGCACCCTTTTGCACAATATGAGATCATTTGAACAAACTATGCCATGAAAGTGGCCATAAGATTGAACATTTGGCTTGAAAGCCATGAATCTTCACGGATGATAGCTCATTTTTTAGAACACTTTTTAAAAATAATTTCCGTATTACAAGTTCATTATTTTTCGTAGAAACTTGGTCATATATAGTGACACATTGCGAAGGTTTTCCAATTTTTTCTTTTTTTTGAATTTTTTATGCCCGTTTCAAAATGCGGTCAAAACGGCGGGCTTGACCGTTCCTAGCTACTGGTGGAATCTTGGAAAACTTTTGATGTTTCTCTGATTAAATAGATACTTATGTACCTAGAAATGATTTTCGGAAAAAATAAAGAGCAAACAACGAGGTAGCTACAGTTCAAATTTGACCCACTACCAGCTGAATCGGCGGAAATTTGTCTTTTTCACCAGAGGTGGATCAAAACTTTTTACACCCAACCATTTTGTCAATTGTGCATTAAACATGGCCTAGTATTTTATAAAATTGATTTGGTCTATTTTTGTAATAATTATTTGGTAGTTCCTTCACACAAAAACCTCATTTCGGGCACTCGGAAAATGGAAAATGAATTTTCCGTTCAAAGAAAATGAAAACTTCCTTAGGCAAGATTGTTTGGAATTCCAAGATGCACCATTGTGCACAATATGAGATCATTTGAACAAACTATGCCATGAATGTGGCCATAAGATTGATCATTTGGCTTGAAAGCCATGAATCTTCATGCATGATAGCTTATTTCTGAGAACACTTTTCTAAAATAATTGGCGTATTACAAGTTTGATTATTTTTCCTGGAAACTTGGTCACATATGATGACACAATGCGAATGTTATCCAATTTTTTGAATTTTTTGAATTTTTATGCCCGTTTCAAAATGCGGTCAAAACGGCGGGCTTGATCGTTCCTAGCTAGTTGTTGAATCTTGGAAACATTTTGATGTTTCTCTGATTAAATAGATAGTTATGTACTTAGAAATGATTTTTTGGAAAAAAAGAAAGAGCAAACTATGAGGCAGCTACAGTTCAAATCCGACCCGCTTCCTGCTGAATCAGCGGGAATTTGTCTTTTTCACCAGAGGTGGATCAAGGCTTTTGACACCCAACCATTTGGTCAATTGTGAATTAAATATGGCCTACTATTTTAGAAAAATTATTTGGTCCAATTTTGCAACAATTATTTGGTAGGTTCTTCACAAAAAAAATCTTGGAAAACTTTTGATGTTTCTCTGATTAAATAGATACTTATGTACCTAGAAAAGATTTTCGGAAAAAATAAAGAGCAAATAACGAGGTAGCTACAATTCAAATTTGACCCACTTCCAGCTGAATCGGCGGAAATTTGTCTTTTTCACCAGAGGTGGATCAAAACTTTTGACACCCAACCATTTTGTCACTTGTGCATTAAATATGTCCTAATGATTTAAAAAACTGATTCGGTACAATTTTACAACAAATATATGGTAGGTCCTTCACAAAAAAACATATTTTGGACAATCAAAAAATGGAAAATTGTTTTTTCATGCAAAAGAAATAAAAACTCCCTTTGTCAATGTTCTTTGCCAATCTAAGATGAACTTGTGTAAAATATGAGATCATTGAACACATATTAGATAGGTCTTTCACAAAAAAACTCATTTTGAGCATTGCAAAATGGGATGAAAAATTTGTACGTAATCAATCACGACGAATTTATATGGTCAAAAAATCGTCAAATTGTTTGGTGCGCTCTGATAGGTCCATAGGCATATCACGCGGATCATGCATCAACCACCGTCGGATGCTTCTGGATCCAACGGCAGCCCTCACCCCTCACCCTCTCACACAAACCCTAGCTTCCCCGATCCACTCCTCTCCCCCGATCCACTCTCCCCCTCTCGTCCCACAGCCACCACCCCCAACCCTCTCGATCCCCAACCACCCAGCTGCCGTAGGCGCCGTCCTCCGTCCTCTCCCCCAATCTCGGCCGCCGGCAACCCCTCCCCTCCCTTTCTCTCCCACGGCCGTGGTCGGATCCGCGCTCCCTCCTTGCTCATGACCTAGACCTAGCCGCATGGCATGGGCATGGGCATGGCGGCGGCCAGATTCACCCCCTCCCCCTCCCTGCCACCTGGATCCGTTGTCACCCTCATCATCGACGACCCGCGACAGCGGCAGTGGTCTCGCGAGCTAGATCATAAGGACGTCCCCTTCCTCCCGATCTCATCGTGCTCCTCCCGATCCCGTCCACTTCCTCCCGACAGCAGAGCCTCAGTTTTGACCGTGTCTCGCTGCTGTGTGCAGAAGTCCGGGAGGCATGGGGCTGGGGGCGTGTGCCAGATCTGCGCCGGTGGCCTGAGCACCATGGTGGAAGGCGAGGTCTTCACCATGGTGGAAGGAGGGCATCCAGGCCTGCCTCCAGTGCAAACCGCGTACAAGCATCACCTGGGCGTGAGCAGACCAGTTCCACACCAATGAGATGAACCTAGGCGATGCTGACGCAGTACGACATCGAGGAGGTGCAGGAGCACTGCAACTACCTATGTGAGGACTCGATTCTTCTTCCATATTCGATTTGGTGTAGATTTGATTGATTCCTGATGCATGATTCTTCTTCTTAGGTACTCTTCTGTTGATGAACTTCCTCCACACCTGCAGTGACAAGAAAACGCTGAAGAAGTGTATCTTCATTGACAAGACTATGGGCTAAGAAAATCCAGCTGAAAGAGAGACGACCACCGTACCTGCCCGAGAAAGATCCTACCTAAAGTGCATGGATGGTAAGATTTGTTTCATGATTCAGTTTTGGGTTAAGTAGTAAGCAGTAGTCTAGTTACAATGCCTCTTCTGAAGAAAGACTTACAGCTATTCGTCTTGTGCTTCATGCCCATTGATGCATACCTGTTGTTAGTGCTATCCGTCTTGGCCTTGCATGTGGTATGCTTGCTAGTTCCTTCTACTGGTGTAATGCCCCGGATTCGATGCGACAGGTGTCCTCCAGTTATTTGTCGTTTTTGTCATGTAATTTGCTTGCGTGTTACATTTTTCCATGTCATCATCTGCATTTCATCTTCATGTTTTTTCAAACTTGCATCCGTTCGGGTTCCCCCGGTTCTCTCCGTTGGCCGTTCGGAGTCCAGACCACACTCGCGTGCCCCGTCGCCCCTCTCAGACCTTGTTTCGTGAGCGGGAGAAAAACGTTCTTGGAATGGGCCAAGATTTGCCGAGTGGCCTTGGTATATCACCGATAGACCGCCCGTCAAATTTCGTTCCATTTGGAGGTCGTTTGATGCCCCAACGGTTAACCGCGTAGCCCGAAACCCCCTTTTGTTTTGCAGCCCAACACCCCTGATAAAAGCCTATGAGCCCATCTAAACCCCCTCCATGCTCTCGGTCGTTCGATCACGATCGTGTGGGCGAAAACTTCTGTCACATCCCTGGTCCTGTTATGCACTAGGCTAGACCTCATGTGAGCATCATGTTTTAATTCAAATGAAATTTGAATTGAGGGATTTTCAAAGCCTCAGAAACCTTCTAAAAATGATCAACATTAAAATCTTCTCAAAGAAGCCCAAGAAAATGTTCCTCTTAGTCTCTGAAAATATTGCAAAGAGGTAAAACTCAAAACAATATTTTTGGTATCTCAGAGTTAATTATTTTGGGCCTTTGAATTAAATAAATAGCTATTTGCATTGGATATATATTTGATATATAAATAACATATGTCTAATAATACTGGAACATTTTATGTGGTTTGGTATATTTTAGTCCTAGCCACATAACTATTTCCAGGATTTTATAAAATGGTTTAGTGTCTAAAACTAAATCAAAACAAACTATAGAAAATAGAAAACAGAATTAAATAGAAATAAAAGAGAGAGAGAGAGAGAAGGACTTATCTGGCGCTCACCCGGTAGCCAGCCGGCCCAGCTCCTGTGCGGCCCAGCCCATCTCCACTCCCCCCCCCCCCTGTCGTCTTCCTCCTCGCCAGAAGGACCGAGGCGTGGGGCGCGCGCCCGAGAGCCCCGGCCACCTCCTGCTTACCTGCTCGCCGCTGGAGGCACCTGAGGGTGCCACGCACTCCCCTCGACCCTCTCCTACTCACCCCGTGCCCCTCTCGCTCTCCCTCGCCCTCATCCTCTCCCCCTCCTCTGTCCTCCTCACCCGAACGGAGCCGCCGCCACCATCGAGAACCACCGTGGCCACCGGCCACCCCACGCCTCACCGACGCCCCAGGAAGCTCTGCCTTGACCAACTCATCCTCCCCACCACTCCAAGCAACACCAGGAGCCCTGCAGTGACGCCATCGCCGCCATCTTCACCGACGGGCATCGAAGATCGCCGGCCCGATTCTCCGTCTCCAGGTCACCCCCGATCCCACTGAGACGCGCTCTGCAACCACAGTGAGCTCATGGACCGATTCCCCCTCCTCTCCTGCTCGCATTCTTTCTCTAGCCCCGTTCCCCACCTCCGCCGAAGCTCGCCGCCGCCACGGCCGACGAGCTCCATGCTCCTGAGCTCGTCCGCTCGCCCGAGCATCACCAGCGTGCTCGCCGCGCTCCTGTGAACCTGCAGCACCCACGGGTTCTCCCTGTTGTGCACCGTAGCACCGTTTCCGCCAACGCCCGAGGTCCGGCAGCCGCTGAGCTCGACGCCGGCGAGGATTACGGCCACCCCAGCTCGCCCCGGTTGCACTGTTGGATGCGCGGGATCGCCAGCTTCCCGTAGAGCCCAGCGGCGCCTCGAATGGCTCCCTGTATCGCAATTCCGAGCCGCCCCGCCGCTACTGTCGTCGCCGGCGACATGTCGCCGGCAGGTTTGACCTGATCGGCCCAGGGGTTGACCCCCCCCTGACGTGTGGGCCCAGGCGCCTGCTTAATTAGTGTTAGGTTAGTTAGTGTTAATTAACTTAGTTAATTAGGTGAGCCACTGACATGCGGGCCCCGCCCGGCTAACTAAGTTAGTTAGGGCTAATCATATTTAGGTTAATCACTGACCAGTGGGCCCAATCCAGTTAGTTAGGGCTAACTAACTTGGTTAGTTGACTGGGTCACTGACCAGTGGGTCCCACTGGTCAGGTTTGACCTGGTCGACGCCTTTGACCTGCTGACGTCACCCCGGCGTCATGCTGACGCAGTATATGCTTCTGGGATTTTAAATAAGTCAGAAATGATTTATTTATTTTCAGAATATGCCCTAAACTTCAATAAATCATAGAAATTCAACCGTAACTCCAAATTAAATAATTTATATATGAAAAATTATCAGAAAAATTCAAGGAATCCATCTGTACCATTTTCATGCATGTTAGAACAACTTATAACTGCTGTTTAGCACAAATTAATTAATGGCATTTGAATAATCACATATGGAGTTTGAATTCGAATCTTGTATTCAAACCAACTTCATTTAATCTGTTGCTAGTTGCATTAGCTCAAAACACATTCATATTGCCATTTCATGAGCATGCATCATATTGTGCATTGCATTGATTGTATTTCTTTTTTGTTGCCGGTATCTGTTCCCTCCCGGTAGACGATGTTCCGACGTTGTGATCGTTGACACTGATGAAGACTCAATGTTATCTTCAGAAGTGCCAGGCAAGCAAAACACCCTTGTTCATTCTGATAAAATCCCACTCTCTCGCTCCTGCTCTCTTTTAATGCATTAGGATAACAATGATTCAACTGTTACTTGCTGCGGTAGCTGAACCCCTTTATCCTTTGCATGACCTGTCATTGCCACAGTAAATAGATGAAACCCACTAGCATGAGTAGGAGTTGTTTGAGCCCTGTTGTGCCTACTCATTCTTGCTTGTTTGTCATGCCTGCTACTGCTTAGAGTTGTGTCAGGTCTGAATTATCCGGGTTGAATTAGAGGTGTGTGAACATGTCCTACTGTGTGTGAGCTAAGTGTGTGAACACGATTTGGTAAAAGGTGTCGGTGAGAGGCCATGTAGGAGTACATGGTGGGTTGTCTCATTGAAGCCGTCCTTAGGAACTGAGTTCTGTGTTTGTGATCCATGATTCAGCTACTACCATACATTGGGCCCTGAAATATGACCCCGCTCGACTTCTTATTCACCCTCGTCCTCTGTCCAGGAGTTGCAAGTAGTTTCTGGTGTTTGTAGTATGCTGGAGGCCGTGGACAGCGCTGACCGGAGGGGTGGGCTGTGATGCGGTAGGCACGTGGCCGGGTATACCGGGCGCCCGTTTGGTGTCACGGAACCCTGTTCACATCATTTGGGGCTGTGAGCGAAACTCTGGCCGGATCTCCTCATGGATGGAACCCGAATAGGCGATAAACCTGGACTAGAGACTTGAGTGTTTAGGTAGGTCGTGGTCTACACCCACGTCGGCTTTCGCTTGAAGTCTGCCGAGCACATGTCGTGTGCAGACGTTAAGTGGTGGAAACATGTATGAAGAAGTACACCCCTGCAGGGTTAACATCATCTATTCGAATAGCCGTGTCCACGGTAAAGGACTTCTGGGTTGCTTATATCAGTTCATAGACAAGTGAAAGTGGATACTCTAAAATACGCAAGATAAGCGTGAGTGCTATGGATGGCGCTCTCGTAGGGAGACGGGAGCGGATCCATAGTGGTGTATTGATATGGGGAATATGTGGACTCGTGTGCGCCACCTCAAAAGAGTTACATTGCAGTCGTAGTTCAGGATAGCCACCGAGTCAAAGCTGGCTTGCTGCAGTTAAACCCCACCATCCCCTTTGTTGATAATGATGCATATGTAGTTAGTTCTGATGTAAGTCTTGCTGGGTACATTTGTACTCATGTTTGCCTATTTTATGTTTTTGCAGAGAGACTTCGGTCTCACTAGTAGTTTCGCGTGGACTTCGACGTTTAGCTTGTTACCTCAGCTACGATCTTGTGCCCCGGCAGAATCTGGTAGATAGTCAGGCTTCTCAGCCTTTTTCAGTTATAGATGTCTGTACCCAGACATGATAGCTTCCCCTTGTGCTTTGATTTGTATGCTCTGATTGTTGGGTCATGAGACCCATGTTTGTAATATCTCGCTCCTCGGAGCCTATTGAATAAATTACTTGAGTCGTAGAGTCATGTTGTGATGCCATGTTGTATTTGCACATATCGAGCATATTGTGTGTGTGTTATTGAAATGCTTGGTATGTGTGGGATCTGACCATCTAGTTGTTTATCTTTAGTAGCCTCTCTTACGGGGAAATGTCTCCTAGTGTTTCCACCGAGCCATGGTAGCTTGCTACTGCTCCGGAACACTTAGGCTGGCCGGCATGTGTCCTTCTTCGTTCCTGTGTCTGTCCCTTCGGGGAAATGTCACGCGATGAATACCGGAGTCCTGTTAGCCCGCTACAGCCCGTTTCACCGGAGTCCTGCTAGCCCAGTGCTACAGCCTGGATTTACTCGCTGATGACCGACACGTTCGATGCTGGGTCATGGATGCCTGTCCCTGTAAGTCTGTGCCACTTTGGGTTTACGACTAGCCATGTCAGCCCGGGCTCCTTATCATATGGATGCTAGCGACACTGTCATATACGTGTGCCAAAAGGCGCAAACGGTCCCGGGCAAAGGTAAGGCGACACCCGTGGGAATACCGTGCGTGAGGCTGCAAAGTGATATGAGGTGTTACATGCTAGATCGATGTGGCATTGAGTCGGGGTCCTGACAGCGTTGGTATCAGAGCTTGACTGTCTGTAGGATTACCAAGCCAAACTGGTCGAAGTTGAGTCTAGAAATTCTTTAGTTATATAAGGGAATTGATTGTGGGATGGAACGTAAGGCTCTTTTTACTCCTTATACCTTATGCCCTTCTGATCTGAGTCATCTTATCTTTCCTACGGGGATTAAGAACTAGGCTATCTCTTCTTGCTATTAGGACCACGTGTAACTAATCAGTAGACTTATAAGATTGTTGGATTTAAGTCTCAGTTCAGTTCCTACTACTTCCGTATGTTAATTGTTGATCTCGGAACCTTGATATTGTGCTTCTGAGTGGTTATGCCACCATTTTGTAGTATGTCTCAAATCTTTTTGAGCATTTATAGCCGTTATGCTATCCGAGTCATCCCAGGTTTCTAAATAGTCTGATGCGTTTGCAAAATCCGTTCCCTCTGGTTTCGATGTTCCTTTATGCCAGCTCAATCACACTAATTGTTGAGTTGAGGTACTCTACTGCCTCGACCTTTATGTTGGAGTTATTATTATGACCCTAGGTGTCTCAGGGGATCATCTAGTGGTCTAGCCATGATTTGTGTCCTAGTGTGATGATTCTGGCCTTTATTCTCGAAAGCATTCCGTGATGCTACTTAGTAGTAGGTATTCTACTCCTGGGTTTGAACCCGAGATTCACCCTACTTACTTCATGTTGATAGTAATTGCTAGCTCCCTTAGGTTATTAGTAACCTTTGCGTTAGTCCTCGAGGTCCGTGGTATATCGTTCTTCCAAATACCATGAGCCATTATGGCAGAAGTTTGTTGGATCAAAAGATCACAACAGGCCCTCTATGAGTTCTCCATTCTATATTGCGACTCTGCCAGCTCAACCTTTCTGCATGGGTTATCCGGAAGAATTATGTTGAACTTGGTTCGACATACTAATCTATGCATCCACAACTTAGAAAGTTATATGTTCCTTTGAGTTGTCCCTCTTTAGTTGTCTACTGACCTTCGTCTATCAATTGATAGTCAAGAGTATGCATGCATTCGTTTATCGATGCCTATTACTCTTGTGGTCCGTCAAGCCATTCTATCGTAGAATGATAGGAGAAACAAACTCCAGTACCTCTTCCATATCTAGGATTGGGTCAAAGCAATTGTGCTCCGCAGATCAAAATGCCAGCCCACCTTTTGATTCTGTTCTACCCTGAAGTATTACCGTCTTTATGTCAGGATTTTCATGGGGATTGCACCGGCTCTTGTGAATTCTTGATGTAGTGATACTTCTCGCCATCATTATTCATCCCTCGGTTCCGTGTTGTCGCAACCGGAATGCCGACAAGTGAATCATGATGTGTGAATTCAATACTCCTAGCAACCTTGTTGCTTGGTAGTTAATGGACAATAATTTCATTCTTAGCGTGTTGGTTTTTGAATTGTCCTTCTAAGACTGATCGTGCTACCTAGTCCTTATTTCGGTGCACCCTTCGATTGATGAGTTAGGATCTTGTCAAGTCCTCACTCATTTGATCATATCGTCTTGCCCTCAAAAGCAAGATTGTTCTCGAGCTTAGTAACATATCAGTGGTTCGTGATTTTCCGAAGATCTTCTCGGAAGTATTACCAGGTTGTCACCTGACCGCTGTGTTGAGCTCGTGATCAAGTTGGTTTCTTGTGAACCACCCTTCTCCAAGAATCTGTGTTGGATATCCCTGAGCTAGTTGGTTAAGCTAGACAACAACTTGGAGGGTTGGAAGATAAAAGCTTGCCTGACTTAGTTCGTCCCAAAGGGATATTCTTGTGTAGTGTGTTTTGAAGAAAGATGATATCTTCATCGATTGGTCCCTGTGATCAGTTGTTGGACCTATTGTCTTATCAATCCTTTGATTGAGTGTGGGCTATCGTCAAATCAAATCAGTACCAACGATTCTCGTAATGTTGTCTTATTCGTGGTTGATCCCTCGAGCATACACCATTACATCTTTGGTCTGACCAATGCTATCACCGTGTTCACTTAACTATGGAATTGCTTTTAAAAGGAAACCTAGATGAATTGTTGTTGAGCCCATTGGCAACATCCTTATCTCCTCCATGATGTTGTTGAACATTAAGCTAGTGTTGGAAACTTTTGAAAGCATTTTCTTCATGCTAGCTCATGAAGTATTTGTTTGATGAAAGGAGTGACTTCCTCTTATACATGTGCATTTGGTGAAAGTTGCCGCCGTGAATTTGAGAAAGATTGTTTTGTTTCCTTTGGAATCATCCCCAAACCAGTCATGCACACGTGCGAAGTATTCTGTAGTCTGGAGGCTTGCAACCTTCATTCTATATGTGTCGCTAGCACACTAAGCCACTGATTGACTTGTTCAAGGAAAGAAATCTATGCTTGGGATCTAATCCATGGACTTGCGTAAAGACTTCGATATCCTCGATGATGGTTCTCCACCTGAACTCGGTAGTGTTTTATTGTAAGACTACCACGTGGTCATGCTTGTCTAGGACATCGTGTTCACATGTTGTAGCAGAACCAGCTCATGTTTTGGAGCTTACTATCGTAGTTCATTCCCCGAGAATCTCGCAACGTCATCTCGTCGATTTGTGTTGCAAACTTTCATTTTTCTTCCTAGACTCGATGAGTCTGGAATATCCTAACACCAACCAGATCTGAATCTCATGCAGATATGATGGTTTGGAACATTTCCCAAGAACTATAATATTGGTCCCTCGATAACTGGTAAAGTGGATGTCGTGGCCAACACACCCAGCCGGAAGACCTATTATTGTAGTATCTTGTTTGAGGAAGTTGGCCACCTCCCCATAAGGATTTCGTAAGATTTACCTCCATAACTGTTCCTTATGGATTCTGTTGCTCCCGAAGTCCGACCTTTACTTGATGTTCTAGTTATCAAACCATATCTATGAATGGCTTACACTAGCACGTCAAGGAGAACATTAGAAGCGGAGTGCTAAATGTCTCTCGGTCGATCATCCAGATTTTGTTTCCTTGGCCCCGCCAAGGGTGAAATCTGAGAAAGTGTTATCCTCCTTTGCATCTGCATCGTCCATCGCTATTCATCATGGTAGTATGTTGTGTTGTCAGCACCCTTGACACGAATGTTGATAAAACCTTGATGATTGTGGAAATGCTCAAGTTCTTGAGAGCACGTACAAGCGCTACGTGTTATCATCGGCTCTAACTGGGATTCCTCTCAGTTTCCTCGGCAATGCTATGACCTTTTCAAACAGTGAATTCACTCTCTATTGATGAGCCTCTCCCCAGTTACCAGAATCATTCCCAGCATTTGCATTTTGTTCCCATCTTGCACCGCCAATGTGCCATTCTACCATGGGTCTCTTCCATTTCTGGTGGTAAGCAAGTTCATCCATTACGTTGTCTTCAACAAGGTAATCCACATCAGCCAAGTCCGAGTATACCATTCCATCGACCCCCTCCAAACGATTGCTCGAGAATTGCCTTAGGCTGGTTTAAAGAGTCTCAATGATCTCTGAATCAAAGGTAATTCTTTTTGCCACTTAAGGGGATATTTCTACGAGTCACCTTCCCTAAGGTGCATCGTTATGGTATCATGGAAACTCAACTCCTCGCTACGTTGACAACTGTTCACCACCCTCTTAGGTGTGGAATTGTGGTCTACCTAGTGAACCTTCGTCATCTGCTTCACTCCATTCCTATGGATGTGTGCTTCGCCTCTCAGCTCGAGAGATGTTGCTATGTCTCATTCCGTGATTTAATCCTGAGTTGTTCGACCTTCGAGAAGAACCATTCTTTTAGGATCTTTCCTTTCCTCTCGTTGTCATGTTAGTTGGAGTTCTCAGAGCAAGACTTCGAGACAAAGATGGTGATCGAATCAACGCTTTGATAAAGTGCACCTTGGATCGTGAAGATTGTGCTAGTTTGCGTTTCCCCTTCACCCTACCCTACGCTTGAATCTCGGGACGAGATTTTTGTTTAGTGGGGGTGAGTTGTCACATCCCTGGTCCTGTTATGCAATAGGCTAGACCTCATGTGAGCATCATGTTTTAATTCAAATGAAATTTGAATTGAGGGATTTTCAAAGCCTCAGAAACCTTCTAAAAATGATCAACATTAAAATCTTCTCAAAGAAGCCCAAGAAAATGTTCCTCTTAGTCTCTGAAAATATTGCAAAGAGGTAAAACTCAAAACAATATTTTTGGTATCTCAGAGTTAATTATTTTGGGCCTTTGAATTAAATAAATAGCTATTTGCATTGGATATATATTTGATATATAAATAACATATGTCCAATAATACTGGAACATTTTATGTGGTTTGGTATATTTCAGTCCTAGCCACATAACTATTTCCAGGATTTTATAAAATGGTTTAGTGTCTAAAACTAAATCAAAACAAACTACAGAAAATAGAAAACAGAATTAAATAGAAATAAAAGAGAGAGAGAGAGAGAGAGAGAGAGAGAGAAGGACTTATCTGGCGCTCACCCGGTAGCCAGCCGGCCCAGCTCCTGTGCGGCCCAGCCCATCTCCACTTCCCCCCCCCCTGTCGTCTTCCTCCTCGCCAGAAGGACCGAGGCGTGGCGCGCGCGCCCGAGAGCCCCGGCCACCTTCTGCTTACCTGTTCGCCGCTGGAGGCACCTGAGGGTGCCACGCACTCCCCTCGACCCTCTCCTACTCTCCCCGTGCCCCTCTCGCTCTCCCTCGCCCTCATCCTCTCCCCCTCCTCTGTCCTCCTCACCCGAACGGAGCCGCCGCCACCGACGAGAACCACCGTGGCCACCGGCCACCCCACGCCTCACCGACGCCCCAGGAAGCTCTGCCTTGACCTACTCATCCTCCCCACCACTCCAAGCAACACCAGGAGCCCTGCAGTGACGCCATCGCCGCCATCTTCACCGACGGGCATCGAAGATCGCCGGCCCGATTCTCCGTCTCCAGGTCGCCCCCGAGCCCACTGAGACGCGCTCTGCAACCACAGTGAGCTCATGGACCGATTCCGCCTCCTCTCCTGCTCGCGTTCTTGCTCTAGCCCCGTTCCCCACCTCCGCCGAAGCTCGCCGCCGCCACGGCCGACGAGCTCCATGCTCCTGAGCTCGTCCGCTCGCCCGAGCATCACCAGCGTGCTCGCCGCGCTCCTGTGAACCTGCAGCACCCACGGGTTCTCCCTGTTGTGCACCGTAGCACCGTTTCCGCCAACGCCCGAGGTCCGGCAGCCGCTGAGCTCGACGCCGGCGAGAATTACGGCCACCCCAGCTCGCCCCGGTTGCATTGTTGGATGCGCGGGATCGCCAGCTTCCCGTAGAGCCCAGCGGCACCTCGAATGGCTCCCTGTATCGCAATTCCGAGCCGCCCCGCCGCTACTGTCGTCGCCGGCGACATGTCGCCGGCAGGTTTGACCTGATCGGCCCAGGGGTTGACCCCCCCCTGACGTGTGGGCCCAGGCGCCTGCTTAATTAGTGTTAGGTTAGTTAGTGTTAATTAACTTAGTTAATTAGCTGAGCCACTGACGTGCGGGCCCCGCCCGGCTAACTAAGTTAGTTAGGGCTAATCATATTTAGGTTAGTCACTGACCAGTGGGCCCAATCCAGTTAGTTAGGGCTAACTAACTTGGTTAGTTGACTGGGTCACTGACCAGTGGGTCCCACTGGTCAGGTTTGACCTGGTCGACGCCTTTGACCTGCTGACGTCACCCCGGCGTCATGCTGACGCAGTATATGCTTCTGGGATTTTAAATAAGTCAGAAATGATTTATTTATTTTCAGAATATGCCCTAAACTTCAATAAATCATAGAAATTCAACCGTAACTCCAAATTAAATAATTTATATATGAAAAATTATCAGAAAAATTCAAGGAATCAACCTGTACCATTTTCATGCATGTTAGAACAACTTATAACTGCTGTTTAGCACAAATTAATTAATGGCATTTGAATAATCACATATGGAGTTTGAATTTGAATCTTGTATTCAAACCAACTTCATTTAATATGTTGCTAGTTGCATTAGCTCAAAACACATTCATATTGCCATGTCATGAGCATGCATCATATTGTGCATTGCATTGCTTGTATTTCTTCTTTGTTGCCGGTATCTGTTCCCTCCCGGTAGACGATGTTCCGACGTTGTGATCGTTGACACTGATGAAGACTCAATGTTATCTTCAGAAGTGCCAGGCAAGCAAAACACCCATGTTCATTCCGATAAAATCCCACTCTCTCGCTCCTGCTCTCTTTTAATGCATTAGGACAACAACGATTCAACTGTTACTTGCTGCGGTAGCTGAACCCCTTTATCCTTTGCATGACCTGTCATTGCCACAGTAAATAGATGAAACCCACTAGCATGAGTAGGAGTTGTTTGAGCCCTGTTGTGCCTACTCATTCTTGCTTGTTTGTCATGCCTGCTACTGCTTAGAGTTGTGTCAGGTTTGAATTATCCGGGATGAATCAGAGGTGTGTGAACATGTCCTACTGTGTGTGAGCTAAGTGTGTGAACACGATTTGGTAAAAGGTGTCTGTGAGAGGCCATGTAGGAGTACATGGTGGGTTGTCTCATTGAAGCCGTCCTTAGGAACTGAGTTCTGTGTTTGTGATCCATGATTCAGCTACTACCATACATTGGGCCCTGAAATATGACCCCGCTCGACTTCTTATTCACCCTCGTCCTCTGTCCAGGAGTTGCAAGTAGTTTCTGGTGTTTGTAGTATGCTGGAGGCCGTGGACAGCGCTGACCGGAGGGGTGGGCTGTGATGCGGTAGGCACGTGGCCGGGTATACCGGGCGCCCGTTTGGTGTCACGGAACCCTGTTCACATCGTTTGGGGCTGTGAGCGAAACTCCGGCCGGATCTCCTCATGGATGGAACCCGAATAGGCGATAAACCTGGACTAGAGACTTGAGTGTTTAGGTAGGTCGTG
This sequence comes from Triticum dicoccoides, assembly GCF_002162155.2. Taxonomy (NCBI): domain Eukaryota; kingdom Viridiplantae; phylum Streptophyta; class Magnoliopsida; order Poales; family Poaceae; genus Triticum; species Triticum dicoccoides. Next base: position 214,590,538 of record NC_041385.1, on the reverse strand, counting down.
GTCTACACCCACGTCGGCTTTCGCTTGAAGTCTGCCGAGCACATGTCGTGTGCAGACGCTAAGTGGTGGAAACATGTATGAAGAAGTACACCCCTGCAGGGTTAACATCATCTATTCGAATAGTCGTGTCCACGGTAAAGGACTTCTGGGTTGCTTATATCAGTTCATAGACAAGTGAAAGTGGATACTCTAAAATACGCAAGATAAGCGTGAGTGCTATGGATGGCGCTCTCGTAGGGAGACGGGAGCGGATCCATAGTGGTGTATTGATATGGGGAATATGTGGACTCGTGTGCGCCACCTCAAAAGAGTTACATTGCAGTCATAGTTCAGGATAGGCACCGAGTCAAAGCTGGCTTGCTGTAGTTAAACCCCACCATCCCCTTTGTTGATAATGATGCATATGTAGTTAGTTCTGATGTAAGTCTTGTTGGGTACATTTGTACTCATGTTTTCCTATTTTATGTTTTTGCAGAGAGACTTCGGTCTCACTAGTAGTTTCGCGTGGACTTCGACGTTTAGCTTGTTACCTCAGCTACGATCTTGTGCCCCGGCAGAATCTGGTAGATAGTCAGGCTTCTCAGCCTTTTTCAGTTATAGATGTCTGTACCCAGACATGATAGCTTCCCCTTGTGCTTTGATTTGTATGCTCTGATTGTTGGGTCATGAGACCCATGTTTGTAATATCTCGCTCCTCGGAGCCTATTGAATAAATTACTTGAGTCGTAGAGTCATGTTGTGTAACGCCCTCGATGCGGCTATATCTCCCACGTGTCGAAGCACGACTTAGAGGCATAACCGCATTGAAAGCAATGTCGCAAGTGATGTAATCTTCACACAACCCATGTAATACATAAGGGAAAGAGATACATAGTTGGCTTACAATCGCCACTTCACACAATTACATGAATAAAGCATTACATCATCCAGATACAATCAAGGTCCGACTACGGAACCAAAATAAAAGAAGAACCCCAAATGCGACAAAGGTCCCCGATCGACCCCAACTGGGCTCCACTACTGATCAACTTAGAACGAAACAACACAAAGGGCAAGATCTTCATCGAGCTCCTCCTGAGCTTGGTTGCGTCATTTGCACAGACTCATCAGCACCTGCAAGCTGGTTTTGGAAGTATCTGGTGAGCCACGGGGACTCAGCAATCTCGCACCCGCGAGATCAGGACTATTTAAGCTTATAGGAAGGATGGAGTAATGAGGTGGAGCTGCAGCAAGCGACTAGCATATATGGTGGCTACAATCGCAAAAGAGAGCGAGAAGAGAGGGCAAAGCACGGTCGAGAAACTATGATCAAGAAGTGATCCTATAACAACCTACGTCAAGCATAACTCCAACAACCGTGTTCACTTCCCGAACTCCGCCAGAAAGAGACCATCACGGTTACACACACGGTTGATGTATTTTAATTAAGGTCAACTTCGGGTTTTCTACAACCGGACGTTAACAAATTCCCATCTGCCCATAACCGCGGGCACGGCTTTCGAAAGATAATACCCTGCAGGGGTGTCCCAACTTAGCCCATGACAAGCTCTCACGGTCAACGAAGGAATAGACCTCCACCCGAGACGTTCCGATCAGACTCGGTATCCCGGTACAACAAGACATTTCGACAGGGTAAAACTAAACCAGCAACACCGCCCGAATGTGCCGACAAATCCCGATAGGAGCTGCACATATCTCTTTCTCAGGGCACACTCAGATGAGCAATCCGTACAACTAAAACCAAACCTTGAGTTTCCCCGAGGGGGCGCTGCACAGGGCTCTAGTTTGGACCAACACTCAGAGGAGCACTGGCCCGGGGGGGTTAAAAAATGATGACCCTTGAGTCTGTAGAACCCAAGGGAAAGAAAAGGCTAGGTGGCAAATGGTAAAACCAATGTTGGGCATTGCTGGAGAAGCTTTACTTAAGGCGAACTGTCAAGGGGTTCCCATTATAGCCCAACCGTGTAAGGAACGCAAAATCCGGGAACATAACACCGATATGACGGAAACTAGGGCGGCAAGAGTGGAACAAAACACCAGGCATAAGGCCGAGCCTTCCACCCTTTACCAAGTATATAGATGCATTAATTTAATAAGATATATTGTGATATCCCAACAAGTAAACATGTTCCAACAAGGAACATCATCTCCATGTTCCAACAAGGAACAAACTTCAATCTTCACCTGCAACTAACAACACTATAAGAGGGGCTAAGCAAAGCGGTAACATAGCCAATCAACGGTTTGCTAGGACATGGTGGGTTAGAGGTTTGACATGGCAATTTGGGAGGCTGACAAGCAAATGGTAGGCATCGTAGCATTGGCATAGCAAAAGAGCGAGCAAACTAGCATAGCAAAGATAGTAGTGATTTCGAGGGTATGATCATCTTGCCTGAGATCCCGCAAGGAAGAAGAACGAATCCAAGAAGAAGACAAACGGTCGTAGACGAACAAATCCTCACAACTCCGGAACGAAACCGAAGCTAACGAGAGAAGCAACCCGGAAAGAAACAAACAACATAGTAAACACACAAGCATAAACAAGTCATGATGCACAAACAAGTATGATGCATGTCCGGTTTAATGAGGCATGGCATAGCAAAGTGCAACAAACAATACTACAAGTTAAGTGGAGCTCAACATGCAACGAGGTGCATGTTGACGGAACACCACATCAATTATTTAGTTATCTCTCGTTTAAGCTAACCAACAATATTAACTGTTGTTAAACATGGCAAGAGGTGAAGCATAATATAAACTATACCATCTAAACAATTTAAACGGGGCCGGATATAAAAACAACAAATCCGGTAAATCCCCATATGCATTTAGCAATTTAATGCAACAACAAGTTTAAACATTTTAAATCTTGTTATCATGATGCGGATGACATATACAAGTTTATGCAAATTTTATGAAAACGTTAACATGAAGATGATAAGGAGCATTTGTCGCCATGGCGGAAGGAAAAGGGTGCCACGGCGGCGAAACGAAAAATGGTGCCACGGCAACATTCCGATGATCCGATAACTCATTGAGATACCGGTGCAAAAGAGCAAGTGTGCGGATGTGCGAAACATGCAGAAGATGGTGGGGTGATCCCGTCTACCGGGTTCCCACGGGATAGTGGCATGGAAACGAGTGACAAACGGACACGATGCAAAAACGGGCATCTCATACAACAAGCATTCGGTCCACGGACATCGTCTCGGTGTTATACCTTCGAAGCGTGCGTTTCGGGAGGATCGAGTTCGTAGAGGGAAGTAGACGTTCACGGGTCGACGGTAGTGGTACATCTTGTAGACGTTCACGGGTCGTCGTGGAGGTAGACGTTCACGTTTCATAGTCGAAGTAGTTGAACTTGACGAAACTCTCAGCAACAGTAGTGGTGCCTATCGTAGTGGAACTTGGCGCATCCAACATCTTCGGGCGTAGAGGTACTTGCAAAAACCGAGATGGTCTTGACGATCCAGCGAGACGACGTGGTTCGGGGCGGTCTCGGTCTTGGCGTCCGTGCGGTAGCCGCGAGCTCATGGCCTACAGCAGCAGCAAGGGGCGGAACGGGTCGGAGACGCCGTGCGCTGATGGTGGTGGCGCAGGGGCTTCACGCGAACAGGGCCACGGCGATGCTGATGGGGAGGTGTGAAGGAGGCAGGGTGCTGGCGAAGGAGGGAGCAGGGGCGATGCTTGGGCTCGGGGTGGCGCTCGGCAAAAGGAGCAGCTCCGGCGATGGCTGCGGGGTGGAGGAGACGCGACGGGACGGCTCGGGCAGCGGGATCAGGCGCTGGAGGCGCAGGCGACGGAGATGCAGACTAGGCAGGAGCTTGGCGCGGCGAAGGGCAACAGAGAAGGCCCGGCGAGGTCGCGCGCAGGGTGGCCCTCCGGCGGGGCGCGACAAGCAGGGCCCTGATCCTGCCGGAGTCAGGACGAAGGCGAGCTCCGGCGGCAGGGCTTGGCGGCAGGGCCGGCGCGAGGAGACGGGGCGGACTTGGCGCGGTCGCGAGGCACAGGGACCGAAGGGCGCGACGGCAGCGGAGGTAGGCGGCCATGGCGCAGCCATGAGCGCATAGCTCGGGTCGCGGGCGAGGGGGAGATGGAGAGGTGGGCCGCAGAGGAGGCCGATGGGGGGCGAGACGGAGGAGATCGAGGGGAGCGGCCACGGTAGCAAGGGAGAGGGATGGGGGGATCGGGCTCCTGGGAGTGTGCGTGGTGGCGAACAAGAAGAAGGAGGCGGCGCTGTCAGGGAATCGAGAGGGAGAGATGCACGGGCTAGGGTTACAGGGGGGCGTGGCTGGGCCTCCAAGCAAATGGGCCTAAGAGGCCGGCTAGGTTGGAGGATTAGGTGGGCTGCGGCTGGAGAGGCTGGTTGGGTCGGCCCATGTGGAGAGGAAATGGCCAGAGGCCTGGCTGGGCTTACCTCTCTCTTCTCTCTCTTATATTTACTTTAACAGAAAAGCAAAAAGAGAGAGGAAAAGAAAAGGAGGGTTAGGGAAAGAAAATGCGCAAGGGGATAATTTCCTTGGACTCACAAAAATATGCTCGTACCAAGAAAATAGAAAGAGGCATGATTGAAAGATGTAAATTCAAACTCATTTGAATTTAATTCAAATGGGTTTGAACGGAAGTGAGGGTTTGGGAAGGTCCAAAAATGTTCGGATTTTTGGTGGAGCTCCGGAAAATGATGAAATAATTATTGGCAAGGTCGGAGACCAAACTTGAAGCATAAAAGAAACAAAATTATTTTGTAAGTGTGTTTTGGTGATTCCAAAAATGGAATATTTTATAATATAGCTCCCTAAATATCGGGAGGGTATGTTATAAAGAGAAGTCACCATGTGAGTTCCCTCGGTTTAAATGGATCGAAAAATCCATACAATTTATTTAGTTGAGGTTTTAAAAATTAGTGATATGATGGCATGATGCAATGCACATGATGCAAGGATGAATGCAACAAATAAAACAAATCACACGACGAAACTCGGAATAGCTGGAAGTCTTCTGGAGCGTCGGTCTCGGGGCGTTACAACACTCCACCACTACAAGAGGATCTCGTCCCGAGATCTAGGATGGCACCGGAGAGAAACGGAAGAGGAAGAGAAGAGGTAAAACTAAGTTGCTTCTTTGACCAATGAGTGAAACCAAAGAACCTTGAGAGGTTGAACAAATTGAAAGAAAGAATACAAAGGAGATGAACGAGATTGCAAACAATCCGTTAGAAAGAGGAACAAGGAACATTACGAGAACTTGAAGGTTGCAAAGACATGAATCAAGAGTTTAATGGACAAGATAGAATTCGAAACCACTCCGGTTAAAACAAGATGAGAGGGGAAGAATTCGGGCAGTACTCCGGTTGAACATGGAAGGAATTGAACATGAACTTGAGAAGATGGGATGTTACTTGATGAAATCAACAACACACTGCCTCCGGAACTATTGAAAGAATGGCACAATGGGTGAGAAGGATTTCAAACAGCTCTCCAGTTGAGGAAGGAGGGAAAACTTGATAAGATTAGAGAACTCGAATGAAAACACGACACTCCGGTTAAATGGATAAGCAAGAAAAGAACACGATCCTCACGAATCGAGATGGTGAGTGAAAAGAGCAACGTCACAATGCCTCCGTAAGAAAGAATAGAAGATAGGTCATTGGAATAACAGAATGGAGGGGGAAATGGCAACTTCTGCCACAAATGAGTTTGGAAAGCATCCTTGCAAAGAAGAATTGAACGGAGTTGTTGGAAAATCAACAACGAAAAGCACAAGCTTGTAGTGGGCTTATGGAAAACATCTCAAAATTATGAGGTGACAACCGGCCACTAACGGAAACAATTGCTTGCTTGAGATCAACGAAGAGATGAACACTTCTTCCACCAAGATGATAAAGAGATAACTTGGATCATTGGCAAGCACCACAAATAGCAACATTCCATGGAAGGCTTTTAGGTGAAATATGACACAAGATAACTCCAACAACGAGGTTGATGGATTTAAAAATAACTCATTCTTAACAACATGTGAATCATGGAACATGAACTCAAATTATCAAGAATGACATAATACCACCTCCAAAATATGGTAGAAAGAATTACCTTCCGGATTACCATATGAAGAAAGCTTGAGCTCCCTAGAAATGAATCTTGATGAAAACTTTGAGAAGGAATTAAATCCTTGATGAATCGTCATGTAGAACCTCCATGAAGAACTCCGGTAAACAAAAGGAATGAAAAGAAAGAGAAATTGAAAACGCAAGGTGAATCCTTGCAATGATTTAGATGGATCTCCGTGATAATTAGAGCTTGGAACTCCGGGAAAAAGAGAAGATGAAACAAATGAAACCGAGAATTTTAAGGCCTCCGGAATAAAGAATTAATCACTTGGATGAACAAGAATAAGAATTATGTTATGCTTATCCTTCACCAATTAAATTGACGACAATCAACGGATTTGGCATACTACTTATTCTCGTAGAAAGGATTAAAAGAGATATAGCGTAAACTTGAGAAGGTCTTCAACGAACCACCGGTAGGATTGGAACAACAAATGAATTGATATGATGAACAAGGAAGAGAGATCTTGAAAGAACCACCGTAAGAATTGAAAATGATCGAAGTAGGGGTGCATCACCGGTAAGAATTAGCAGATACACGAAGATGCTTGAGAGGATTTAGATACATGAGAACGATGATATCACGAGCCGATTAGAGGATATTCGATAGATGCACCGGCAAGATAGGAGAATGATAACTGACGGCTGACAATGAATAAACCTGAATTGATGGCCTCCGGATGACAAACTGAGAAGACTCTTGAATATCTCCTGATGGGTGAAAAAGATTCTCACAATCGAAAACAATTATGAGAGGATGGCAACAAGCTAGCACCATGAATCTTGAAGAGAATAGAGCAAGATTGAAGAGAAACTCTTCTTCGGTCTTCAAATGATGAGAATGACAACGAGAAACACCACCAAGAATTATTGAGGCACACCGGAAGAATCAAAAGCGAAGAGGTTGAGCCAACTATGAAAAGAATTTGAAAGATCTTGGAGAAAAGCATTTGACTAATGATAACTCATTCTTACGTCAAACTTGGAGAAGAATTTAGGATAGCTCTGGGAAAATAGAAGAGTCAGGTAAGATCCTGGGAAAAGACCTGTGGGTTAGGGCCCACTCAAAAGAACACCTTGAAAAGATTTAAAAGAGATGTTGCATCGGTTGAATTAAATGACTTGAATGAGATAATAATCTCCAAATAGCTTGAATGGATGCAGAGTGGAAACACGAATCTTCGAGATATCTTGAGCACTCCGGAACAATTTAATAGCGAGAGATGGATGATTAAGAGGTGCACCGGCATAAGAAAAGCATTGGAAAAAAAAAAGAAAAAAAGAAAAGGAGTATGCTTAATACCAAAGCTTGAATTAAATCCATCGGAGAAGAAAAGAACGAGGAATGACGAACTTGAAGCTCCATTAGAATCTTCATGAGAATCACCGGATAAGAACATTGACGGAAAAGAATGGAGAAACTTCCCATCAATAAAATGGATACTTGAAGAAGAAATCTTAGTCCTTGAAGAAAAACAAAAGGGAGGGAGGGTGGGAAAAACAAAGGCAACTTGGAGACGAATGAAACAAAAACCGTTGAGAAGAAGTGATAAATGATCTTGCAAATGTTGACGTGAACGGATCCACTTGAGGAGAGACACACCGGTTAAAAAAAAGGATTGACAAGACAGACTCGATGATCAAGAAGGATTAGTATTCACATAGGAATATGAGAACACCATTTGAAAAAGGTATGGAATCAACATTTGACTTCGAAGCAACTCGAATACCACAACTCAAAACAAAACAAAGGATTGACTTGCAAAATAAGCCAGAACAAACATATGATAGAGATTTCGTCCGAAGTTTTCGTGGTGGGGCCTACACGGGCTCGATCGTACAGCACCATCATGTACAAGGCAGTGCACATGACATACGAAGCGTCCTCGAGTCGGCATAGCCAAGGACTTTAAGACACAACGAGACCACTGTAAAAACGACCGTGAATAGGCGGACCACTAGACGTCGAACCCCAACTTCATATCATACATCCGTCGGAAAGATATCCTAAGAGCTACTTGAATTCCCACCTATGAAACTCCCGAAATTTTCCGGTTATGCAATCAGGTGTTGGGGATACAGGGGAAGCATAATATCTCACCCAAAACTAGCAAATCCTACATCCAGCTGTATCCATCCTTCAACACATAACCAAGAAACCTTCGGAAATCGTCTACCTCAACCTTCGAAAAGCATCCGTTATACAAGTCATGGCGATACTCCCGTACTAACCTCAGTACTGGGTTATCGGGGTTATCTCACCAACAACTGCATAAAAGAGATTTTCGATGTCGGCGTACTAAACTCAGGTATTCCAGAACTGCAACGATAAAATTATGACGACAACACCTCAGAGCTCAACTCCCCGGGACACTTCCACTAAACCCCTGACAGGAGGCACCAAGACAATGTTCTCATCACAAAACCATCGGAACAAAACCAAAATACTCGCGTGATCCTAAAAAAAATTTTAGTGAAATTTGAGAAGAGAAGAGTCAAAACTCTACGCCAGGATGCCTTACCAGAGCGATGAGGAGACTGGGAAGTAAAAAGAATTCCTAAGCTCTCCGATATATAATTCCTAAGGACTCAAAACATTTTTCTAGACACAACTCGGCCGCTAAAAACGATCAAGCAGTGGGGCTCCTAAGGTCGGGGAAGGCTCTGATACCAACTTGTAACGCCCTCGATGCGGCTATATCTCCCACGTGTCGAAGCACGACTTAGAGGCATAACCGCATTGAAAGCAATGTCGCAAGTGAGGTAATCTTCACACAACCCATGTAATACATAAGGGAAAGAGATACATAGTTGGCTTACAATCGCCACTTCACACAATTACATGAATAAAGCATTACATCATCCAGATACAATCAAGGTCCGACTACGGAACCAAAATAAAAGAAGAACCCCAAATGCGACAAAGGTCCCCGATCGACCCCAACTGGGCTCCACTACTGATCAACTTAGAACGAAACAACACAAAGGGCAAGATCTTCATCGAGCTCCTCCTGAGCTTGGTTGCGTCATTTGCACAGACTCATCAGCACCTGCAAGCTGGTTTTGGAAGTATCTGGTGAGCCACGGGGACTCAGCAATCTCGCACCCGCGAGATCAAGACTATTTAAGCTTATAGGAAGGATGGAGTAATGAGGTGGAGCTGCAGCAAGCGACTAGCATATATGGTGGCTACAATCGCAAAAGAGAGCAAGAAGAGAGGGCAAAGCACGGTCGAGAAACTATGATCAAGAAGTGATCCTATAACAACCTACGTCAAGCATAACTCCAACAACCGTGTTCACTTCCCGAACTCCGCCAGAAAGAGACCATCACGGTTACACACACGGTTGATGTATTTTAATTAAGGTCAACTTCGGGTTTTCTACAACCGGACGTTAACAAATTCCCATCTGCCCATAACCGCGGGCACGGCTTTCGAAAGATAATACCCTGCAGGGGTGTCCCAACTTAGCCCATGACAAGCTCTCACGGTCAACGAAGGAATAGACCTCCACCCGAGACGTTCCGATCAGACTCGGTATCCCGGTACAACAAGACATTTCGACAGGGTAAAACTAAACCAGCAACACCGCCCGAATGTGCCGACAAATCCCGATAGGAGCTGCACATATCTCTTTCTCAGGGCACACTCAGATGAGCAATCCGTACAACTAAAACCAAACCTCGAGTTTCCCCGAGGGGGCGCTGCACAGGGCTCTAGTTCGGACCAACACTCAGAGGAGCACTGGCCCGGGGGGGTTAAAAAAATGATGACCCTTGAGTCTGCAGAACCCAAGGGAAAGAAAAGGCTAGGTGGCAAATGGTAAAACCAATGTTGGGCATTGCTGGAGAAGCTTTACTTAAGGCGAACTGTCAAGGGGTTCCCATTATAGCCCAACCGTGTAAGGAACGCAAAATCCGGGAACATAACACCGATATGACGGAAACTAGGGCGGCAAGAGTGGAACAAAACACCAGGCATAAGGCCGAGCCTTCCACCCTTTACCAAGTATATAGATGCATTAATTTAATAAGATATATTGTGATATCCCAACAAGTAAACATGTTCCAACAAGGAACATCATCTCCATGTTCCAACAAGGAACAAACTTCAATCTTCACCTGCAACTAACAACGCTATAAGAGGGGCTAAGCAAAGCGGTAACATAGCCAATCAACGGTTTGCTAGGACATGGTGGGTTAGAGGTTTGACATGGCAATTTGGGAGGCTGACGAGCAAATGGTAGGCATCGTAGCATTGGCATAGCAAAAGAGCGAGCAAACTAGCATAGCAAAGATAGTAGTGATTTCGAGGGTATGATCATCTTGCCTGAGATCCCGCAAGGAAGAAGAACGAATCCAAGAAGAAGACAAACGGTCGTAGACGAACAAATCCTCACAACTCCGGAACGAAACCGAAGCTAACGAGAGAAGCAACCCGGAAAGAAACAAACAACATAGTAAACACACAAGCATAAACAAGTCATGATGCACAAACAAGTATGATGCATGTCCGGTTTAATGAGGCATGGCATAGCAAAGTGCAACAAACAATACTACAAGTTAAGTGGAGCTCAACATGCAACGAGGTGCATGTTGACGGAACACCACATCAATTATTTAGTTATCTCTCGTTTAAGCTACCCAACAATATTAACTGTTGTTAAACATGGCAAGAGGTGAAGCATAATATAAACTATACCATCTAAACAATTTAAACGGGGCCGGATATAAAAACAACAAATCCGGTAAATCCCCATATGCATTTAGCAATTTAATGCAACAACAAGTTTAAACATTTAAATGTTGTTATCATGATGCGGATGACATATACAAGTTTATACAAATTTTATGAAAACGTTAACATGAAGATGATAAGGAGCATTTGTCGCCATGGCGGAAGGAAAAGGGTGCCACGGCGGTGAAACGAAAAATGGTGCCACGGCAACATTCCGATGATCCGATAACTCATTGAGATACCGGTGCAAAAGAGCAAGTGTGCGGATGTGCGAAACATGCAGAAGATGGTGGGGTGATCCCGTCTACCGGGTTCCCACGGGATAGTGGCATGGAAACGAGTGACAAACGGACACGATGCAAAAACGGGCATCTCATACAACAAGTCCGTTTCGGGCGGATCGAGTTCGTAGAGGGAAGTAGACGTTCACGGGTCGACGGTAGTGGTACATCTCGTAGACGTTCACGGGTCGTCGTGGAGGTAGACGTTCACGTTTCGTAGTCGATGTAGTTGAACTTGACGAAACTCTCAGCAACAGTAGTGGTGCCTATCGTAGTGGAACTTGGCGCATCCAACATCTTCGGGCGTAGAGGTACTTGCAAAAACCGAGATGGTCTTGACGATCCAGCGAGACGACGTGGTTCGGGGCGGTCTCGGTCTTGGCGTCCGTGCGGTAGCCGCGAGCTCATGGCCTACAGCAGCAGCAAGGGGCGGAACGGGTCGGAGACGCCGTGCGCTGATGGTGGTGGCGCAGGGGCTTCACGCGAACAGGGCCACGGCGATGCTGATGGGGAGGTGTGAAGGAGGCAGGGTGCTGGCGAAGGAGGGAGCAGGGGCGATGCTTGGGATCGGGGTGGCGCTCGGCAAAAGGAGCATCTCCGGCGATGGCTGCGGGGTGGAGGAGACGTGACGGGACGGCTCGGGCAGCGGGATCAGGCGCTGGAGGCGCAGGCGACGGAGATGCAGACTAGGAAGGAGCTTGGCGCGGCGAAGGGCAGCAGAGAAGGCCCCGCTAGGTCGCGCGCAGGGTGGCCCTCCGGCGGGGCACGACAAGCAGGGCCCTAATCCTGCCGGAGTCAGGACGAAGGCGAGCTCCGGCGGCAGGGCTTGGCGGCAGGACCGGAGCGAGGAGACGGGGTGGACTTGGCGCGGTCGCGAGGCACAGGGACCGAAGGGCGTGACGGCAGCGGAGGTAGGCGGCCATGGTGCAACCATGAGCGCATAGCTCGGGTCGCGGGCGAGGGGGAGATGGAGAGGTGGGGCGCAGAGGAGGCCGATGGGGGGCGAGACGGAGGAGATCGAGGGGAGCGGCCACGGTAGCAAGGGAGAGGGATGGGGGGATCGGGCTCCTGGGAGTGTGCGTGGTGGCGAACAAGAAGAAGGAGGCGGCGCTGGCAGGGAATCGAGAGGGAGAGATGCACGGGCTAGGGTTACAGGGGGGCGTGGCTGGGCCTCCAGGCAAATGGGCCTAAGAGGCCGGCTAGGTTGGAGGATTAGGTGGGCTGCGGCTGGAGAGGCCGGTTGGTTCGGCCCATGTGGAGAGGAAATGGCCAGAGGCCTGGCTGGGCTTACCTCTCTCTTCTCTCTCTTATATTTACTTTAACAGAAAAGCAAAAAGAGAGAGGAAAAGAAAAGGAGGGTTAGGGAAAGAAAATGCGCAAGGGGATAATTTCCTTGGACTCACAAAAATATGCTCGTACCAAGAAAATAGAAAGAGGCATGATTGAAAGATGTAAATTCAAACTCATTTGAATTTAATTCAAATGGGTTTGAACGGAAGTGAGGGTTTGGGAAGGTCCAAAAATGTTCGGATTTTTGGTGGAGCTCCGGAAAATGATGAAATAATTATTGGCAAGGTCGGAGACCAAACTTGAAGCATAAAAGAAACGAAATTATTTTGTAAGTGTGTTTTGGTGATTCCAAAAATGGAATATTTTATAATATAGCTCCCTAAATATCGGGAGGGTATGTTATAAAGAGAAGTCACCATGTGAGTTCCCTCGGTTTAAATGGATCGAAAAATCCATACAATTTATTTAGTTGAGGTTTTAAAAATTAGTGATATGATGGCATGATGCAATGCACATGATGCAAGGATGAATGCAACAAATAAAACAAATCACACGACGAAACTCGGAATAGCTGGAAGTCTTCTGGAGCGTCGGTCTCGGGGCGTTACATGTTGTGATGCCATGTTGTATTTGCACATATCGAGCATATTGTGTGTATGTTATTGAAATGCTTGGTATGTGTGGGATCTGACCATCTAGTTGTTTATCTTTAGTAGCCTCTCTTACGGGGAAATGTCTCCTAGTGTTTCCACCGAGCCATGGTAGCTTGCTACTGCTCCGGAACACTTAGGCTGGCCGGCATGTGTCCTTCTTCGTTCCTGTGTCTGTCCCTTCGGGGAAATGTCACGCGATGAATACCGGAGTCCTGTTAGCCCGCTGCAGCCCGGTTCACCGGAGTCCTGCTAGCCCAGTGCTACAGCCTGGATTCACTCGCTGATGACCGACACGTTCGATGCTGGGTCATGGATGCCTGTCCCTGTAAGTCTGTGCCACTTTGGGTTTACGACTAGCCATGTCAGCCCGGGCTCCTTATCATATGGATGCTAGCGACACTGTCATATACGTGTGCCAAAAGGCGCAAACGGTCCCGGGCAAAGGTAAGGCGACACCCGTGGGAATACCGTGCGTGAGGCCGCAAAGTGATATGAGGTGTTACATGCTAGATCGATGTGGCATTGAGTCGGGGTCCTGACAACTTCACCCCATTTGGAGTCTCCTAGCTCCCTATGCCTATATAAACACACCCTCCCCCGAAATTCACGGATGAATTCCACCCTAACGCTAGCCTTCTCCACCGCGCCACCGGACACGTCCGCGCCACCGCCCGCAGCGACTCACAGCCCGCCATGTGGCCTCCGCCACCTCCCACCGCCGCCAGCCCGCCCGAGGCCGCGCGGGCCCTCCGAAGCCCATCGGGGCCCGGGTCGGCCCGACCCCACGCCGCCGCCCGATCCGCCACGCGCCCTCGCGCCGCTCCGCCGCTGCATCGCG